>NW_028261381.1:122545282-122855282 GCF_051295495.1 Thamnophis sirtalis
TTTTTGCTGGAAACTTGAAGTAAACTTGGTTTGCATTAAAAAAAAATCATAAATCATAGTCACATGACCGTGGGACGCTGCAAATTGCCATAAATTCAGGTCAGTTGCCAAGTGCTCAAAATGCAATCATGTGATTACAGGGAGAGGGCCGGCTGTCATAGCTTTAAAACTGGTTATTGTTGTATAGGCCAGCAACAGCCTGTGCTGCGCCATGATTGGCTGAGACGCAGCGCAGGCTGTGATTGGTTGGTGAATTTGACAGTTAATGACAGTTGCTGTCGGGAGAGTATAAATACCATGACCGTTTGCAAAGGAATTGAATCGCTGTCATCTTGTACTTAATAAAGATCTGGTTCTGGCAATCCATGGCTCCTGCATCTTCCCTCACTACACAAAAGTTATAGGTAGCACTGGGAAGATCCATCGTAAGTTCAAACAGTTTTATTTATTTTTATTTATTTATTGAATTTATTACATCACCCATTTTGCTACAAAGTGACTCCGGGTGTCACCTTGCAGCAACTGGTCTTTGTTAAGGATTTCCTATATGTCTTTCCTTCTTTTTGCTAAAATGATGGTCAAGATGCCTTAATCTATCCATTTCATTCTTCAAAATGCTCAACCTCATCAGAGAGAAATAAGTACTGTGGTCCTGTCTACTTCAGTGATGTGGACTTAATTCTTCTGGAGAAGGGCAATTACAACTGCTATCACTGACGATGTTGGCAATGGTTTGCTCTCCAAGCTTGTTTCAATTTAGTTTCTGAATGTTTCGTTACCAAACTAAGTAACATCATCAGCAGGATTTTCTTGTCCTATTCCTCTTTAGCTTATATATGTCTTGTGTGCCAGTATGGTCACACTGCCAAATTCTAAAACCTGACCGATAATATTTTCTATTATTTGTCTGATAATGTTACTTAGTTTGGGCAATGAAATGCCTGCAAAAAAAAACAATTAAGCCCAGAGAGCATCAAGGACTCCTCATTTCATGAGCTACAGATATTCTCCTTTATTGGCAATTCCATCTCTCAGAATGAGGAGGGTATCTATGCAGATTTTGAAGCTCTATGACCGTGATGGCAAGCCTATGGCATGCGTGGCTGAAGTGGCACATGAAGCCATATTGCCTGGCATGTGCGATGTCGCCCGTTCCTCTTCTGGGTTTCTGGCATGCATGTGCCTGTGATGATCATCTGGCCTTTGTGCATGTGGCAGTGCCAGAAACCGGAAGAGCTGGTCTTCCATTTTTCAGCATGAGCATGCTTGTTGGCCAGCTGATCGACATGTGCACATGCATGGCAGTAACTGGAAGAGTTGCTGGTTGGTGCACATGTGTGCGTTGGAAACTGGAAGTACATTTTCTGCCATGTGCATGCTCCCTGGGCAGCTCCTCTTCCTGGTTATGGCCCAGATAAGTGCGCCCGCCTGCACAAAGTGCTCTCTTTTCAGCACTCAGTGCCGCACTTGTGTGCACTCGCACATGTGTGCGTTCACCATCACTGCTCTATGAGTGTATGAGTCTTGTCCTGGTGATATAACCACAAGCTCTACTCTGCTAAGTTGTGTTGTTATCCACAAGTACAGTCAAATTTCACTTTCACTTAACACAGCTCTAATCTTCTAATATGCTCACAGAGAGGAAAGAGGCTCACAAGATGACTTCATGTGTTTTCTTGTATCACCTGAATAAGATTGTAGGAGTCTGCCTATCTGTCAACCATCTTCAAGGTTTTTTTGATAGCATTTTAAGAGTATGAAGTGATTAGAATTAAGAACTATTATTTTCCTTCCCACTCAGAAATGAAAAATTCTGTCAATTATAGTGGAACACAATTTAGGAGAGCAACAGTTAGCAGATAACAGTATTCTAACTAGAAACAGCTTTCTAAAATGTGAGGTGGCAGAAGTTGCATTAGTAAGTGTGGCTGGAAATGCCACTGAGAAAACAAAACAATTACTATCTTTCTGCTTTGCCAAGACAAAACAAGAAGTTCGCATTTTCCTGCCTTTATCTGCAGTATGTGACTGAATTAGTAGTAAAGTATCTACCAGCAATGTATGTTCAAGTTGCTAATGTTAAGAAGCTTGAACAAATTTTTAATATACTTTTCATTTAGTTTTTTTATGAAGCTAGTATCAAATGATATATTTTTACGTCTAAATTTGCTAACATAAAAGAGAATAATATTACATTTTATTTCACTATACAGTAGATTTCAACAACATTTTGAAGGTAAATATTTGAGTTATAACAAATTTCTAACTGCTTGTTTGCACAGTGTAAGAAATGCTTATATGGAAGAAATTATTGGCATGCTTGTTGCAGAACGCAAGCCCTATTTTACTATCTTTTAAAAAGACTAAAGCAAACAGATACCGTATTTTTCGGAGTATAAGATACACCTTTTTTCCTCAAAAAAGAGGCTGAAAATCTGGGTGAGTCTTATACATCGAATCAGTGGTGGGTTGCAGGTGGTACGCCTAGTTAGGGGTGTACCGGAGCCTGCCCGGAGCACTGGGTACCGTTCCAGTACAGTGCTCCGGAGGGCCCACCTGTCCACTCAAGCTCCTTACCTGTGCTTTAAGCCTTTGGCGCTTCCACGTACATGCATGGTGCGTATGACACCTGTGCAATGCTCTGCTGAGCAGCTGGAGCATCGCGGAGGCTTGCAGAAGCATCGCAGGCAAGTATGACGCATGCGTGCGCTGTACCGGTTGGAACGGAATCCGGAATCCACAACTGCACCGAATACAGCATTTTTTGCCTCCTGAAGCCCCGCCCCTTTATGGCCAAAATGGCCGTGCAAACCCTTATGGAGGCTTTCAGAGAGCTCCTCAGGGCTATGCATGCATTTTTTTTGACAAAAATGGGCCTGTTTTCATGAAAAACGGGCAATTTTTTACTTGTTTTTGCCCCCCCCCTCAGGAGCATTCTGCAAGCCCTCCCCCCCAAGGCTATTCATGCCTTTAAAAAAACAGGCCCATTTTAGTGAAAAACGGGCAGCTTGTGGGAGGTTTGCAGAGTGTAAAAACTTTATTTTCCTTTTTGGAAAGCTCTTTAACTGATTGATGAGAATTACATTGATCAACTGCTTTTCCAGCAGAAACACCTACCTATCTACTGTATTTCTATCTCTAGTTCTCTCTATATATCCTTCTACCTACCTATCTATAGACACACTCTCTCCCCCTACTTACCTACTGTATTTCTCTCTCTCTCTCTCTATTTGTCTCTCTCTCTATCCCTTTATCTACCTACCTAACTACCCTGTTTCCCTGAAAATAAAACCTCCTCAGTTAATAAGACCTATCAGGGTTTTGAGTGCATGTGCTAAAATAAGCCCTCCCCTGAAAATAAGCATTTCCCAAAAATATTGTAACACAGCAGCAATAGCAATAGCAATAGCAATAGCAGTAGACTTATATACCGCTTCATAGGGCTTTCAGCCCTCTCTAAGCGGTTTACAGAGAGTCAGCATATTGCCCCCAACAATCTGGGTCCTCATTTTACCCACCTCGGAAGGATGGAAGGCTGAGTCAACCCTGAGCCGGTGAGATTTGAACCGCTGAACTGCTGATCTAGCAGTAGCCTGCAGTGCTGCATTTAACCACTGCGCCACCTTGGCAGCCATGAGGTGACCATGCTCGCAGCCTCCTGCACCTGAAAAATAATAAGACCTCCCCGAAAATAAGGTCAAGTGCTTACTTCAGGGGTGAAAAGAAAATAAGACCCTGTCTTATTTCCGGGGAAACACGGTACTCTCCCTCCTTCCCTCCCTACTGTATTTCTCTCTCTCTCTCTCTCTCTCTCTCTCTCTCTCTCTCTCTCTCTCTCTCTCTCTCTCTCTCTCTCCACTCTCTCTTTCTCTATTCTCTATCTATATCTTTATCTACCTACCTACCTACTGTATTTCTCTTTCTTTCTCTCCCTCTCTATCCATCTACCTACCTACCTACCTACTTTTTTAAAAAAAATTGCCACTTCAAAACCTTGGTATATCTTATACTCCAAAAAATATGGCATGTTGCTTTGATTGACATATGGGTCCATTGCATTGATTCTTAAACAATTCTATATGTCCAACATCACAGCCTCCCTACATTTAGCCATTCACTTCCAGAAAATGGTTCATGAAAGCAGATGAATTTCTGGAACTTATTTCACTGAAGCATACAAATGATAATACAAAGTTGTTATTAAAATTCAGAAAGCTGGCAATAGAGAACAGATTACAAATATAGTTACCGATTGTGAGTCCACATGTGCTATGCTAAGTGGAACTGTGATCTTCAATAATTAACCCCCAAAGAAAAGACCAAATAGGAAATACCAAAGTGAATATCTAAAAATGGGATTGATTGGTCTGGGACCATATATAATTGTTCTGGTTTGATTTTACAAAATGGGATGCCATATGGCTGCAGATTCTCCTACCTCTAGAGATTTCTATTGAAGAGCATTCAATGAATTAAAGTTTTCGGAACAAAAATTAGTTTAAAAAGGCACAAAGGACAAGAAGGTGTAAAAATGGAACTTTAATCTTCTTATGCATTGAATTCTCAGGCTCCTAAATATAAAAATTTCTAGGAAAGAGATTTTATCTTTAATAGGGGGCTGCTGCATTTTCTAAATGTTTGTTTAGTGGTCTGTAATTGCATGAAGTTTGAGAAACACTGTTTTCTGGATTTAAAAGAAAGATTCATATTATAATAAAAATATGATTTATGTATGTGAGTTTGTTATGCCCAAACATCAACTGATTTGTTTCCTTAAAGGAAGTATGTGCTGATTCTTTAAATTCTATGAATTCTACAAATTTGAGGTAATGTTGTATATACAATTATTTCTACAAACTTTGCAACAGTCCTGATCTACATGTTTTTATCTGCAGTAACTGACATTCTTAATGTATAGCAGTGACAGGGGTGGGTTCCTGCCAGTTCTAACCTCTTCTATAGACAAGGTTCCACAAATCTACAGTGCCATTTAGAACCGGTTCCAGCTTCCTTCCCCCCCCCCCATCCGCACATCATCAAGATGAAGAGCGAGAGGAGGAATTCTGGGAGTTGAAGTCCACAAGTTTTAAAGCTGTCACGTTTGAACACCCCTGGGGTTTTTATCTAAAGGGTTAGGGCTGCAAGGGTCTTGTAACTTGACAGCTTTAAGACTTGCACACTTCAATGCCAGAATTCCTGAGCCAACATGACTGGAGGAGAAATTCTGGGAGTTGAAGTCCACAAGTCTTAAAGCTGTCAAGTTTGAACACCCCTGGGGGTTTTTTTCTGAAGGGTTAGGGGTGCAGGGGTCTTGTAACTTGACAGCTTTAAGACTTGTGTGCTTCAAATGCCAGTTTCTGAGCCAACATTTTGGTTGCCAAGTAAGAGTGTTGTTAAGTGAGTTTCACCACATTTTACAAATTGGCCACATCCACCCAATCACATGGCTGGAAAGCCACTCCCACCCAGTCACATGGTCGGCAAGCCACTCCCACAAAGCAGGCCACACCTACAGAAGAGGTTCTAAAAAGTTTTGAAATCCACCACTGAGCAGTGAATATTTGCTACAATAAATGTTTTACAGATTAATGCACTGTTCGTCACTGTGTTCTATAGTGGAGTATGATAATAGCTTTGAATAAAGAATTCTTCAAAAAAATGATAACTTAGCCCTGGAAAGGGTAAGAAAGAAACTCAAGATAATTCCACCTTGATTCTATTTAGAATACATGCATGCTTATTTTTAACATACAGCTATTCCTATTCCTAAGCAATACAGAAATATAGGTTTATTTAAAATTGGTAGCAAACATTTCCAAGATTCTGAAATATCTTATGTGTGACAAATCCTCATCCTATATTTCTTCTAAAGTGTTTTTCTTTGAAGTTTTGTTGGCAACTTGCTCCAAATATTGTGTTGCCAATGCAGCTATTTGCTGTAACCTTAGTTGATATTATCAGGGTTGATTTTTATATAGGCATAGCTATCCCTGAACATCCATGGGGTTGATTTTTATATAGGCATAGCTATCCCTGAACATCCATGGTACAAATCAACACAAGCAAATTACTAAAAATATGGAATGTTTTTTTAATTATTATTATTTTTATTTTTTTAACTTGAACATATCATGTTCCATTAAACAGTGTGTCATCTGGGTGCAAATGCCTCTGTCCAATTATAATCAGTTTACAATATTCATTACATTGATAATAATTATTTAATCTTATAATTAATTAAAATAAGCATTCTAACTATTCATTTTCCCTTTTAATATATCTTCTAATGAAAATATAATATATTGAGTATGGTCATCAATCATATATAATCATCTTCATATTGTTTACATCTCTATCTTAACTTATATTCTTTATTTCACTAATCTCTATTTATATCTCACTGATATTTTTATTGTCCAACCATTCATAAAATAACTCCCATGTCATAAAATATTCAGTTTGTTCTTTTTCTTTTATAGCAAGTGTTAATCTATTCATTTCTGCGCATTCTAATATTTTCTTAATCACATTCTCATCTGCAGGATGAAAAAGTGCAATGTTTATGCTTAGCTTGCCAAGTAGTTTCTTTCACTGATATTTTGTTATTATTTTTTCCTGCTTACTCATCTTTGTTCTTTTCATGCACTTTGTCATTCTCTTCGTTCTTGCCTTCTCCTTGTCTGGATATTTCTCTCTTTTCCAATGTCATGTATCGGAATTCTTTCTTTACTCAGTGGTTGTTTCACCTGCTTTACTCTTTCCACCAGTCTGAAGGATCCTCATTGCTTCCCAGTGGGTCATTTGTATCTTTACACTATAGCACATAAAAGTGGGCTTGAGGGCACCAAACATAAATATGATGCCCACTTTAGATATAGGTTACAGATAACTGTTTCTTTGATATGAATATAGGCTGCAATGCTCTGTCTAACAATTTGAGCAGAACAGTGTTTTACAGTTTCCTCTTTTGTGATTAAAACTCCCACCAGAGAGTTTTTATCTGTATATGTATCTCCCCATTTACAGATAGGAAAAGGTAAAAAAGTTATTAAAATTATTATTAACTGAGAAAATAGTATTGAGTGGTGCCGAGAACAGAGTAAGTCCGTTCGAAAACTCTGGAAAGTCTGTTGACACCTCTATAACTAATTTAATGAAATTTAATAACATTCTTCAGAATAAAATCTTGTATCTAAAATATCACTTTTAATCCAATTTACACATTGTAGGAATTCCAGGACAAGAGGAGAAAGGTTAGCTTGTTCTCTTGTGGAAGCATTAATATGTGAAGTATTACGCTTGCCAGAAGATAATCAGCTAGATAGGGAAAAGGTCCAAATTTTTGGCCTCTCCTTTTTTTTTATACAGCAAAAGAGTTTCTGCCATTTATTGTGAAGACATTTATCGTTAAAGAAAGCCCACTCAACTGCTAACCATTGAACTGGAAAGAAAACCTTCCATACAGTAGTGTATCTTTTCCACAGCATTTTAAAGATGCCCAAAAATGTAGCAGTGTTTGATACAGGGGAAAAAAGAAAAGAAAATTAAAATATTTGATAAGTACTCAACCATTTTTGTTTTCAAAACATTAGATGGAGTCCAGAAAGCTGTCTGGAAGTTTTAAAAATGATAATAACAAAAGTTATTCTCTGACTAAGAATTTAGGGTTATGGTTACTGTTTATCTTCAGTTTGTAGTTAGATATTTGGGTGTTCTACATAGCTGACCTTGGCTGACCTTGGCTAGAAGGCAAAAGCAATAAATTACAATATTTTTGCCATTATGTTTAGCTTCTTCTCCTCACCCTTTCGTATACAGACCCTTTGAAAATAACATATTTTTGAAGAAATCAGATAGAAGGAATAGACTTTCCCTCCCCCACATTATATGGAGCATTGTGTAAATTTATTTATTTATTCATTTATTTAATTTATATGGCACTCATCTCTCCAAGTGTCCCTGGGTTATGAACAATATTTGTCAAAATTATAACAATTACAATAACATAGACATTAAAATACATAGCAGTAGTAATACCTGATTGTCATGACCTCGACCTGGATGAAACAGTGCATCATAAGGCAATAATTTTTGAAAAGATGTACTTCAATTGCATTAACGTAAAGAATGTGTCCAAAGACAGAATTTTCTGTTGCAATCTATGTATTTAAGATGGAAATTTCATGTGTCATTTTTTGTTCTTGCTTTAATTGTCATAAATTTTAATATCACTTTTCTTTTGTCTAAACAATTTTAATTTTGCACAAAGTATGTTTTAACTTTGATCTTGACTGAAATAAATAACTTTAGAATTCATTCTCTTTTTGGGTTCAACCTGAAAGATTAATATATAATCTCAGTATTGTGATCCTTGTTGCTTTGCGACTAGCTGCAGTCTCTGTTCTGAGTGCTGTATGAAACTGACAATGATGATAAATTATTATTATACTTAATCATTTTCCTGACAGAGAGTAACTGGCTCAAAACTGACTTCCATACCTAAGGGAAGACTAGAACTTGGGTCTTCCAGCTCCTAATCCAGTATCTGTCATTATATTGAACTAAGATCTGTGGACATTTCATGTATGGGGAGATCTCCAAAAGAGTCATTAAATCACATTGAAATGACAAACCTAATATGTTAGAAGACAGAAATAAAATTTAAAATAAACTTGGTAAGTTGGAGAAATTGGCTGAAAGCAACAGAATGAAATTTAACACAAAGAATTGAAAAGTTTTCACAAATGAAGGCAAATAAGATTTTCACTTAGGAAACAAATACATGTTTGCAGGATGGGTGATACTACTTCAAAATAGTTTGAATAATAATTATTTGGAGACTGCACATGATTTACCAGTGTAATGTACCTATAAAGGAAAAGGTAATTTTAGGCTGCAACAAGAGAGGTATTATTTATAATATGAAGTATAATTTCTAAATGAAAAGAAGTAATATTTCTACTTCATTCTGCTTTGATCAGACCTGATTTTGGATTTTGTATCTAGATTTGGCCATTACTTTTATAAAGGAATAAGAGAAATTAAAGAAAATTTAGATGACAACAAAGAAATTAGCCATCAGATTTCAGTAGAAAAAAATCCTAACAATAAGAGTAATTAGATAATTATTAGATAATTATCAATAATTACTGAAGGTTGCAGTAGTTTATCTTTTACTGGTGGTCCAGTAAATCATTGGTTCAGATGCTTTAATTTGGATCCCTTCACTAAGCAAGGGATTGAACCAGAGGTGGTATTCAGCTGTTTCTGACCTGTTCAGGAGAACTGGCAGCTAAAATTTTGAGTAGTTTGAAGAACCGGTAAATACCACCTCTCACTGGCCCTGCCACCATCTATTCTCTGCTTCCCTAGTCCCACCAAGCCACGCCCAGAAAACTGGTAGTAACATTTTTTAAATCCTACCACTGGATTGAACCTGTACCTTAAAAGGTCTCTACCCTTACAGCAATTGTGTTTGATTTAAGATTTTGTTTTTCAACAGAAGGGTGAGAAAGAGGACTTTTAAGCAATCTGGCCAAGTGTTCTATAGTTACTTTGCTCAAGATATAAATTTCCATACAAAGGCTTGGAGGGGGAAATTATGTTTATAAGGGCATCAGAATGGTGGACTAATTGGAATAATTATGATAAAATTCTCAGTAGAAATTAACAGGACTTGCTATTCACAGTTAATACCCATTTTAGCTAACAAAAACATTTATTTTAATGGCATTCAAACGGAAAGTGCCATCTCTTCAACTTCCTAATCTGGGCAAAAGTTCAGCAAGAACCAGTCATCATGGTACATATGATAAAATGGATGTTATTCCAATTGAACAGATTTGTCTTAAAGATAGATGACTTGAAGAGCCTCCAACCTATTTTCCTTTAAATCTGCAAAAGGAATCCTTTTATTTCAAAGGTAGAAGGCAGAAACATAGCTCTTGTAATGAATACACTTAAAAAACCCTTATTAAACCGCCCTTCCTCTTATTAGAGTTTTAAAATATCTTTTATGTCATTTCTGCAATTCTTGAATGACTAATGTTATGTCAGATTTCAGTGATTTTTTTAAAAAAAATGTTTAATTGCATAATTGAAAGCACTAGGCAGATACTAAAGCATGATTAGACCTTTTGTTTTTATGGTAATAATTGACACTTAAAAGATAATAAAAAGTGAGACACCACATTATCTAGACAGAAGTAAAATAGACATAACAAAAATATTTGTCAATCATTCTATTCCTCTGTTCCCTGCTTTTATGCATGATTTCCTTATTATTAGACTTCCGACTCCAGTTTCATGCAAATAGCACCAAAATCAAATTAAATAAATCAGCTAATAAATATGCATTATGCATCTCAATATTAAGTTAATTAAGTCTCTATTTTTCTGCTATTTTTGATTTTGCATCATCTGCCTACATTTCCCATTCACTTTACTTCTTTGAATACAGTAATATTTTTTTAAAAATCTAAAATTAATTGCGATAAAGGCAACATATTTTGCTTCTAGTAATTTTTCTCTAACATGCATGAAATAAGTTTGTTTGGGACATTATCCAATATACTTTTAAATTCTATTGCTTTTCATTAGAGAACTTAATACTGCAATTAAAATTTAATGTTGTAATGGAAAGGAATGAGGTATTACATGTGCTTAATTTTGGCTGGATTGCAACTGTGCTGATGGCATAAATGAATGTGGCAAATCACTGTACAATATTATATTAAAGGAACTGTTACTCTGTCATGGCGCCCTGCATGGCTATGATATGTCAAATTCCTATACCCATATAAGATAATCAATTCTGTAGGGCATTCCACTCTAATTTATATCAGAATGAACCAAAAGATCTCCCTGCTTTGGTGAACCATTCTTTGGGGAGGCATTGACTAGTGGATCTGCCATTTTTTATTCTAATAATGCATCTAAAAATGGCATTTGGTTATACAGATGATTTATATCACACCACTTTTCTATTCTCAGTTTTAAACTGACCTACAATTGTTTTCCTCCTAAGATAATGCTTCTACGAGCCAGTTAGTAGTTATGGCACCAGGTTAGAAACCATGAGACCATGAATTCTAGTCCTGCCATAGTCATAAAGGTCAGTTGGGTGACTTTTTGCAAGTCTTTCTCTGTCAGCCCAAACCACCTCACTGGGTTGTTGTTGCTGAGGGGAAAATAGGTGGAGGAGGGAGTATTAGTTATGTTTGTTGCCTTATTTATGAAAATTATGAAGACATGCTATTATTTATTTATTTATTTATCCATCTTACTTTGAAAAGCAATTATGGGGTTCTTGATATACTCAGAACATTGTTGTTTTCTTGCAGATGTTTCATTACCAAACTAGGTAACATTATCAGTACTAGTAGGGAGTGGAGTTTGCTATCATTTCATATACTAATGGCTTGCCCTGTCCATATTGGTGAGAATGGTCTTGGTGGTTCCTTGATTGGGTTGTTGTTTACTGTTGGCTTGTTGGGTAGTTCCTTGATTGAGGTATTTGTTTGCTTCTTGATTTTGAAACGGTATAGGGTTTCCTGCCTAGGCAGGGGGTTGGACTAGAAGACCTCCAAGGTCCCTTCCAACTCTGCTATTGTATTGTATTGTATTTTGGTCTAATGTTAATCTTGATGTTAATGTCTGATCATCTGGATGTTGATTGCTGGTGAGATGTTTTGATCTTTTTGTTTACTCTTTGTTTTTTTATTATCTCTTTTGGATGGTCAGTAGATATTGTTTATCTTTATGTGCTTGTTGATGGCCAATTTATCTGAATGCCGGGTTTCCATGAATTCTCTATTGTTTTTTAGACCAGGCTTGACCCCATAATTCATCCCTGAGCTACAAATATTCTCTTCTATTTGTAACTTACAATTAAGAATCCATTAAATAAATATAATAAATAAAACATTGAAACCCAAGTGCATCAAACAGCATTCCTCTTCATTGATCAACAGAAGGGTGGAAAGAATAGGTTTCACTCAATACTCCATCCCACACTCTTGCCAATCCTGCAGAAGCAAAAGTTCTTTCTTCATGCTCTATACAAAAGGAGACAAAATAAATTTGACCATCTCCCCAGCATCCATGTTTTTAGTTCATGATACATGAATTTGTATGACCATTTGCAAGCCCACTTACTATAGGAAGAAAGGTTCTTAGAAACAAAGATATAATTCCTTCTTCATTTAAAAGCCTCTTTGTAGCTGCATTTATGAACATATAGTGTGTTTGCTCTTTCTGTACTTGTTGTAGACATGTTTACGTATTGCTAGAATGGCAAAAAATATTTGTAAAAATATATGCAGAATATCATTGGAACTCTATGGGCAGGTTGGGGTCGTAATGGCCCTGAGCCCACAGAAAGAAACAAGAGTTGTTTATTCCAATATTTTTTCCATGTCCTTAAACTTGTTTCACTAAGGATGGAAGAAAATTTGCTTAGTAAATGTCATCAAACCTGCTATTCCAAAGGTTATTAATATTTGAAAAGTAGTAGAAAAAGGAATTCCAAAAGTGATTAAGAATTGAGGCTGGATTGAATTTTGTGTTGATATAGGGTACATTATGACTCTGAGCTTTGTTGGAATCCCTTACTCCCAGATGTTCAACCCTCAAACTGATCGCAAAAACATCTGTTCCTACAGTCTCCTCAAGAGGAGCAGCAGTCTGGACCATCTCATTATCTCTCCTTTCTTTGGGAAAGATTTTATGGACCAGGATCCACCATCTGGCTGCTAATTTCAACTGAAAGGCAGTCCCCTCTCCTTCACTGACATATACTTCACCATGTCCTTACTGGAATTTCAACGTATCCAACTATTAAGATAATTTGTTTGACAGGAAAAAATGAAATAACACTTGAAAATTATACATAGCAGTTGTAAATGAATCAAGTATGACTTGGTACAATATTGAGAATTGTTATGATTTTCAAATGTTGGGAGAAAGATAGTAATATATAGTCTATAATAAATATACTATATCTCTGTACTTTTAATCTTATTACAGCAAGTAGTAACATATGTCCAGTTTTCAGTTATATAAAAAAGTGATACAGGACTGGTCTTGTTAAATATTAATTCTTGGGAGACTATCAGGAAATCCCAGCACAGACAGACTGGGATGGGGGTCCTTAGTGCTCTTTGTTCTTAGTTGTTTTCTTGCATACATTTCATTATCAGGTAATTAGGTAATTCTTTAGTGCTGAGCAGGGCTGGGCTTCAAAATTTTTAGCAAGGGTTGGTTCTCTGCCCGGTTGCTGGGTGGGCATGGCCATGTTGGTGTGGCCTAGTTGGCCTCCTGCACCACAGCGGGGTGGGGCATTTTTGCCCTCCCTGGGCTCAGGAGGCTTTCCTCTATTTCCAGCCTTCCTGAACTTCCGGTAGGCCTGTTTTTTGCCCACCCTGAGCCTCCATGTATGTCTTGCACTTACCTACATTCAAAAAGGGCTGGGGGGGGGGGTTGGCGGGGTCAGCCAGGAGTGGGATGTGGGGGTTCTCCAAACTGCATAGAATCTTAACTAGAAGTTCTCCCAAACCCCTGCGAACTGCCAGCAGTCCACCCCTGGTGCTGAGGTTTTCTATATCCTTAAACAGTGCAGGGAGCACCAAGGCCCCCACAGTTCAACCCTGAGCTAAACATATTCTTTTCTATTGGTACAGACTGGGATGTCAAAGTCAGTTCTGGAGGAAGGCAATGGCAAACTACTGTTGCATTGCTAGAAAGAAAAATGTATTTAAACATCTATGCAATCACCAGGAATTGAGCTTGACTTGAAGTAGCCTCCAAACAGTAAGAATTTAGGTTTCAGATGGGGATTCAGCTTATTCAGAGGAATTGCCAAATCTTCAAGGTAATTCCCATTTCTCACAGCAGCTGTACTCTTTATAAATTGGTCTGACCAAGACCAGCTGAGCAACAAACTTTAATTTTATTAACATGAAAATACAATTATACACATTGTTTACATTAGTTAATCTTGATTTGAAGGAGTCCTTAGTTATTTTGCCTTGGTTTATTATTCTTTTTTTTTTATAATTCCCACAATGTCCAGAAATAGTGTTCTTCTTCCAAACAGAAGTAGTGATTATCTGAAAAGCTTGTGTTACCTGATTATTTTCAAGATGGGCTATTCTGAGTAGCATCTGCTCATCCAATGTATATAAAATGCCTACTGAGATTCCCTGTAATTGGTAGTACTGGCAGGAGGGTGCTCAAAAACTGACATGGGGAGGGGCTTCTCCTATGGAATAGCTTGGCTCTGGAAATAATTTAGTTGTGGTCTTTTTTCCTCATTATTTTCTGAAAGCTTTTAGAGTTTGGAGACTCTGAGGGTCTTGGATGAAAAGACTTTTGCTCTGCTCTCTGAATGAGTTACCTCACTACACAACATGTTGCATTGTGCACTACAGTTTTTATTATGCTTACTGTAAAAAGCTATACTTGTTTTTAAACTCTTACGTTGTTATTGTGAAGATTAGTGATTCTACACTGCTTAGCTTCAATCAAATTGAAATAGCATACAATAAATAAAATACATACCATACCTTAATAATTGCCATTGTATTTGCCTTCATACTTTGTGAACCTTGAAGCTATATTATCTAAATTCCTGCTTCTGGATGTGTTGTACTTTAGTTCTTATAAACTCAACAACCATACAAATTTGGGATTATGAGAATTGAAATTCATACTTGAAAGGCAGCAGTCTGAGGATGCTAGCCTGCAATTATGCCTGCAAGACATAATTATCTTATTGAAAAAAAATCAATAGTAATAACAAAAAGGGTCATTGAGCAAAATAGAAAACTCATCTGCATATACCAGGACATACTACTTTTTAAAATAAATTAACATTAATATACACAGAGTTTAGACATAAAACTTATTCAGGAGACAATGGTATAGTATTATTTTCCTGGAATGCTCCAAGACTGCCAAATCTAAAATTTACGTCCCAGTTTAGAGAAAAACAACATGATTTATGTGTAGAATGAGATAGGTTAATTCAACAAATTTGAAATATAGACATGAACTAATTAAAGAATTATCAAACTCATTAATATAAGTTGGGCAGCATATCAGCTGGGTATTACTGACAGTATTCACCAATAATTGGAAAATAGTGCTGTGCAAAGGTTCCAAGCAGATGCTTCACAGTGGAAGCATAAACAAGGGCCCTCGCCTTTAATTGTTAAAGCAATTGCATTTTTTTTCTGGCTTGTGTTGAGTGCAAAAAGGTCCATGGATGGGGAGATGATGTCACTTACCAATAAGTGGTCTTCAGCGACGTGCAGTCAGGGGAAGCAGGGGAGGCAGAGCCTCACCACTGTCATCATGAAAAAAAAAATGTAAAAGGAAAAAGGCTGAGCTAGTTGCTACCAGAATCATCATGGATGACTCTGCTTAATGCTTAACTGTTTAAAAAAGCCTCTAAAAAGTGCCCACTACAGGAGGTGGCAGGAGAACCACATGCCTCATCTAGTCTGACTTTATGATCACTCGAGCAGAGCTAAGCAAGGGTTAAAAGCCGAAAAATTCCTGACATAGAGGAGGCACGTCATTCTCCTGCCTCCTGTATAGGGCGTTTTTTAAGAGGCTCTGGCAGAAACTAGCTCAGCCTGACCTCAGCTCATGCCTTTTTCTTTTTACATTTTTTTTTCTTTTCATGATGGCAGGCAAGAGCAGAGTTGAAATCCTCTCTGAAACAGCTGGAAAAGGTACGTGTGTGGGTCGGAGGGAGGGGGAGGAATTCAAAAAGTTTGATTGCATGCAGAGCCACATTGCCTTTTCAAACACACACACACACACACACACACACACACACACACACACACAGCTGGATAAAAGTATATAAGCCCAACTTCACTGATTACGTTTACGTTTGAAAAGGCAACGTGGCTCCACCTGCAATCAAAGGCTTGGATCGGAAGGCAGCAGGGGAAATGAGGGGGGGTATGGCAGAGGAGCTGCTTTCAAGCCATTGGAAAATGTATCCAATCCAACGTCTGTGTTTGTGTTTGTTTGAGAGTGAGTGAGTGAGAGAGGGATCCAACTTCTCTGTGTGCGTGTGTCTGTTTGAGAGAGGGGGGAGAGAGGGAGGAAGGAGGGGGAGGGAGAAGAAAAAGAATGAAGGAAAACTTTTTCGCAAAGGAGAAAAACAAATACTGACGCTTTAAATCGGAACTGAGCATGCCTGGCTATGGAATTCTGGGAGTTAAAGTCCACAAGTCTAAAAAAAATAGAAACCTCTGTGTCAGTGCCTCACCAGCCATAAACCTCACTGCACGTCACTGGTGGTCTTACAGGGAAAACATGGTGACACCAGTAGAAAAGCCTGTGACATCACTGTGCGCATCTCTTGTTATTGCAGCTAGTCACCTATATTCCAGGCACATTCAAAGTCCTGGTTCTAGTCTTTCAAGTCTTTTTAACAGACTGATACAAGATAATAGAAATATTGACTGTTCTCATACAGACCTATTTATGAAATTTGAGATTCTTTTCCAAGGCCTTACTTAGGTCCCTCTGCCAAGTGAAATCAGTAGACAGTCAGAATGAAGATGGTCTCCTTAATGGTGATATCCAATTTAAAAGCATTGCTTTAATTTTGGTACTAAATGAAGGCATTTTTTTTCATTTTTTAAAAACCCATCTGTTATTTATTAATGTATTATGTGAATAATTATAATTGTAACTAACTAATCTAATAATAATCTATTGTTTATATACTATTTATATAAATTCTGGATGCTTGACATGAGAGATAAATGCTGTGATTCATAGGAAACAGCATTATCTCAACAATATTCAAAAGATTTTTTAAAATATATGAAACATAAATGAAATCATAGATTTAGGAAAAGATAGGTATTATTAATTTATCTCTTGGAATACAGGTCCTCAATGTCTAAACAGTGATGAAATATTCCTAAATATTTTTGTTAAATTAAATTCCTTGTTATTCTGACCCCATAAAACCCTTTTGTCAAGGTTTTTTTTTGTTCCAATAATCACATTGACTCTTGAAGACAAGACACTTTTTGAATAAAAACATAGCAGGAAAAGGATGATAATAGTTCAATTTTTAAACAGAACCTGTTTTTAAATAAAATAATTTTAAAAAGAAACTAACCTACAATTCAATGAAAATTGTTCCAACAAGTATAATTTGTACATTTAATGCCTTTAATGCCTTCATGTTAATAAAAATATAGATGATTGGGGTCCTGTTGTAAAATAAAAGGCTTTACTTTTAGTTTAAGTCTGTAGTTTTACATTCTAGATTATCTTTCATTGAACCCCCGCCCCCCCCAGGCGACCGTTCTTTTTTTCTTTACATTACTGCCTATGTGGTAGAGTAGGTTTGACCTTAGAGAAGGACACATGTGGTTTAAATTACATAAACTCATTCTCATTGAATTGAATAGGAAGATCTAATAGCCTGAATATTACGGCTTTTACCATACTTCAGTGCTAATATTTATTTAACTTAACATATAGTTTAACAATTTTGATCTATCACTGGATAATTCTGTCTCTCTGTATATTTGTTATGGTACAAAGTTATAATGGGCTTTGGCCCCACTATGAATTTTTTATATTTCCGTTTTAAAAATTTATTGTAGCATTAAAATAAAATAAAAGAATCTATTTTCCCTATTATCTATATTCGTCTAGGACCCAAGGATATCTGGAACTGTAATATGTTACAAAAAGACACTATAGGAATAATTTCATCCAAAACCTTTTTGCTTAACATTGCCCCAAATAGATCAATACATCAAAGAAGGAGTTATGTGGCATAGATCAAGCCTCCCACACACCCTGTCCCTCAGGAATTATAATGATATCTGCTGGTCACAAGCCCTCTCCTATTCCCACTCTAAATCTAGTTTCCCAGCTGCTTCCATAGCTTCTAATTGATTGATACAATAAAAGATTTGTTTAGAAAACTCTTCTATTCTCTCAAACCAATGTCTACATAGAAATCTCTATTGTAACATAGTTACATTTTTATTTAATTATGACTTTCCATGGGATTCAAATAATTTAACAACCAGTTCTCTGCCCTTATGATGATTTTAAGTATTAAAAAAGAATATACTGAAAGTGTTAGATCAGGTAAAGGAAGGCACACAAAGGCTTCAGTAACAACAGCTCTTTATTGCAAATCAAGTAAACATCTGGCTCAAGAAGGGTCGGGCAGCATCCCCTTTAAAGGGATCTGTCAGACCTCTTGACCAATGGGATAAAGCCTCTGGTCCCGCCGAAACAGAGGACCTACCTTGGTGGAAACCCCTGTCAGTGGGAGGGGGATGTAGTCACGCAGGTAGGCGGGCTTTTGCGTAGCTCTGCCTGACCTACGCAGCTCAGTGTGAATGGTTTCTTCAGACAAGTCAGACGGACTTGTTTGCTCCGCAGCTCTGCCTGATGGAAACACCTGGAACTTTCCACAGGCCGTGGCTGGAGCTTCTGGAGTTAACTCACTCGGAGCTTGCTGCGGGCCTGGATCCAAGTCAGATAATTCTTCTGAAACTCTCTGGCTTGAGTTGGACATGGAGGAATTGCTATTTTGTTTCGTGCGGCTTTGACTATCTTGTGCAAGGGTTGGTTGTCTAAGTTTGGAGTTGGAAATCCGGCTACAGAGATGGTCAATATGCCTTCTCCAATTTCTACCATCCTCTAGTTCTACTACATATGATCGAGGACCGGTAATTCCGATTATCGTGACAGGAATCCACAACATAACATAAATTGGCTGGAACTGCAGGTGGCTCATCTAGCCCTTCAACACTTTCAGGCCCTTGAAGAGCACAAACACATTCTGCTATTGACGGACAACGTAGCTGCAAAGGCGGATGTAAACAGGCAGGGAGGCACGCATTCCAGGGCGAAAAACCTTTGTGAGCTGACTCCGCTTCAAGCAGTTCCCTGGTCCGCGCTGCAGGAGATGCTAAAGTCCCACTATGCACCCACGCTATCCAAGCACGTTCGCCGGCATGAGTTTAAAATCAGAAACCAGAAAGAAGGCGAGTTGATTAATGAGTACGTTGCGGTGCTTCGCAAGGCCGCGGCGTACTGCGAATTCCGAGACTTGGACAAGCTGATTCTGGATGGCATAATTTGCGGCGTGCGGGACATTACCATGCAGAGGAGGTTACTCACTAAATCTAACCTCACTTTGCAGATTGCATTGGACAAGGCTAGGGGGTCCAAATCAGCCGCCAAATCGACTGAGACTCTGCAGCGCCAAAGCATACCACAAGACACGTGAAAAAGTATACATGTACATCGCAAGGCTGCAGAGCCCGAGAGCTAAGAAGGTAAGGAAGATGACAACTGCCACATGCGCAGTAGCCGTGCCCAGCCGGCACGCAAATTCAAATCGTGTCTCCTGCCTTGCGCTAACTGCGGAGGAGACCATGCCAGATCGACTTGCCATTTCTGCGACGCAATCTGTCAGCGCTGCGAGCAAAAGGGGCACATTGCCAAGGTGTGCCAGAGCAAATTCCCTGCTACCACCTGGCATCCTAAAAGTGCACCAAGCCGCCAACAGAGGCCCAACCCAGGGGCCTGGCAGAAGCCACCACGGCACTCAGAGGGTGACAATAGAGTCACCTACCATACGTCAATAGGCCAAGTCCGCACCAAGCAGCCAAAAAAGCTGAAGGTCAGAGTCCTCATCGAGGACTCTCCAAGTGAGATGGAGATCGACACTGGATCATCACTGACCATCATACCGTGTTTGACCCTAAAGCAGGCTATCACTAGCCTACAGAAGCAGCACCTACACATTCCTGACATCCGCCTATGTAGGAATTTAATAATTCTTAGATTGTTTTAGATTGTTATTAAATGTTTATTCATTAACAAATAATTAACTATAATAACAATAATGAAATGATAATGGATACAGTTTAATGATATATACATGTACTGGCAAACTAGTAAAAGAAATTTGGATTTAAATTACAAATTGCGATCTGGGAAAAAGACCTATAAAGTTTATTAACAAATTTTTATTTAGGTCTTGTCATAAAGGTGTAAGGTTTGTTTGTTTGTTTGTTTTTTGGATCTGATGAGAGGAGATGGGATATAAATAGTAAATGATTTTTAGCCAATTATAATAACAACAAGGAAATGTCAATGGATATTGTTTAATAATATATACATGCTCTGGTATTGGCAAAAGTAACTTGGATACAAATCCTAAACAGCGAGTTGGGGGGAGGGGGGAGGGTTAGAAACTTTATTAATTGACTTTTACTTAGAAGATGTCATGAAGGTGTAATGTTATTGGAGGATTTTTTTGAAATAGCTAATGAATGCCATTATGTGGTTGTGTCTTTAAGTATGAATGATTTGAGGTAAAAGCATGTTTAAATAATTGTAGTCAAATGAGAATTATGGTACATTGATAGTAAGGTATACAAAGATTTTTGATTTAAAGTGTATAATCTAATATGAACTACAAGTAATGAGTGTGGAAGAAAAGTTATCTGTAACCAATTGACACGCTTTCTACAAGATGTAATGAAGGATGATTCTTTTTTGTGTTTTTGTTCAATTAAAATAAAAAAAAACTTTTCAAAAAAAAAAAAAGATTTGACATCGCTTTCATCCCCAAGATTAATTCATACTTTCATAGGGCTCAGGAGTTAGTTCTCCCGGATTTTTGTCCCAACCCCACATACAAAAAGGAGAAGACCCGGCACAAATAGGATGTATGGAGGGCTCTCTGGATTTATATTAAGAGGACAGAGCCTTCCAGGAAAACTGAGGCCTTGTTTGTCTCGTTCCAGCTGTCAGCGATAGGATCTAGGGTGTCCCCTACTACCATTGGACGGTGGTTATGGGCTTGCATTGCACAGGCCTATGAGGCCCGGGATAAGCCGGTGCCTCAAGGGATAATGGCCCATTCCACTAGGAGTGCGGCCACCACAGCTGCATGGAACCCTCAGGCTCTGATTGGGGATATTTGTAGGGCAGCGACGTGGGCTTTCCCATCACCATTTATCAAGCACTATTGGCTCGATGCCTTTGCGTCTGCCGAAGCATCGTTCAGTCATAGGGTGCTTCAGGGGGTTCATACTCCCTCGGGTGCCATGGACCAATGAGTTCCCGCCCTAGGGACTGCTGCTTTGGTATGTCCCACTTCTCAACCCTCCTGCGCCCTCAGCTGGAGAAGGAACGTTGGTCTTACCTGAACGTTCTTCTCAGAGTGGCGCAGGACAGTCCAGATCCCCCCCACTTGTTTGACGTGTTAGGTCCATGTCCCCAGGGCTATTAATGCTGAGGCAGGGCATATAACAGAAACGAAAAAAGAAAGAGAAAAGAAACTAGCATGTGCATGGAGTGATTGTGGTTGCATTTAAAAGTCTCACAGCCCAAGGATACATACTATCTTTAAACCTGTTTGTTCGGCTGGCTATACTTTGATATCTTCTGCCTAATGGTAGAAGTGCAAAGAGACACTGCAGGGTGTGAATCACCTCTGATTATCTTCCTTACTCTGCTAAAGCAGCACATTCTGGTGATGTCATTCAGTCGTGTCAGAGGGCAACCAATGGTTTCTGGTGCCGAATTGATCACGCTCTGTAGTGCCTTCCTGTCCGCAACTGTTTAACCATCATACCATACTGTAATACAATATGTGAGGACACTTTCTATGGTGGACCGATAGAAAGAGGTCATCAGCCGTTGTTCCACCTGATTTTTTTCGCAGGACTCTAAGGAAATGAAGTCTCTGTTGGGCCTTTCCAATAACCAGAGACGTATTGTTTTTCCAGGTGAGATCTTGACCAATAAGCACTCCCAAGAATTTAAAAGAGGAAACCCTCTCCATACAGCTCCCCTTGATATACAGTGAGGCAGGTTCCTCTCTGTGCTTCCGGAAACCTAGCACCATCTCCTCTGTCTTACTAGAATTTACATGTAAGTTGTTTCTTGAGCACCATGCAGATACCTTCTGGACTTCTTCCCTGTATGCTGCTTCGTCTCCTCCAGTTATGAGACCCAGCACTGTTGTGTCGTCTGCAAACTTTATTATGATGTTGGATGGATCAGAGGATATGCAGTCATATGTATACAGCAAGTACAGGTATGGGCTGAGCACATAGCCCCGAGGGGAGCCTGTGCTGAGCTTCAGTGTGGAAGATGTAAACGACCCAACCCTTATTGTTTGTGGACGACCCGTCAGGAAGTCTTTGATTCATTCACAAGTGAGGGAAGGGAAATTCAAGTCAGTCAACTTTCCAATGAGAATTCCTGGTAAGATGGTGTTAAAGGCCAAGCTATAATCTATAAAAAGCATTCTGACATAATTCCCAGATTTTTCAAGGTGGCTCAATGCAATATGTAGAGCAGTGGTGATGGCGTCTCCTGTTGACCTGTTGCTTCTATAAGCAAACTGGTGTTGATCAAAATTTGGTGGAAAACAGGACCTGAGGTGTTGTAGGACCAGTCTCTCAAAGCACTTCATCACTATAGACGTCAGTGCAATGGGTCTATAGTCATTCAAGCTTTTTATGGCTGCTTTCTTCGGAACTAGGATAATTGTGGCTGCTTTCAAGCATGATGGGAGTCTAGCCTGTTGCAGGGAGAGGTTAAAAATCCTTGGCAGGACCCCTGTTAATTGGTCATTATATGATCAAAATTTGGGTGCTTGACAACTGGCATGTATTTATGGTGACTGCAACATCCCAGATCATGTCATCCCCATTTGTGACGTTTCCAAAGAACTTCTCACAAAGTCAATTCATGAAAGTTGGATTTGCTTAATGACTTACTTTTGATTTATTTAAATTTGCAGTGATTTGTTTAACAATAAAAGGTCATAAAATTAGATGCAATTCACTTAATTACTACTTTGCTTAGCAACGGAATTTCTGATCCCAATTGTAGTCATAATTCAAGAACGATCTGTAATGTGCAAATTGGGATACCCTTCTCTCAAGTGTGCATTGATTTAACCCTAACCCCTATTGTATGAACTGGATTTGGACTTACAACATAATTTGCTTAATTATCATGGTAACTCACTTAATGACCATAAAAACAGTCATAAAATCAGGTCCAGTCACATAGTAACTTGACTTAGTACCAAAATTTTGGGCTCAGTTGTAGTCATAAATCAAGGACCCCCTGTATTTTAAGATTCTTTTAAAAGGGTAGAACAGCTGCATAATGTAAACTCAAAAATACCCTCAAAATAGCATATTATTTTAGTTGAATTTGAGTCTCCCCCTTACCAAATGCCTCTCTTGCTATTGGAAAGCTATCTATACAGATTATGAAAATGTACTGAATCCTGCCAATGTCATCACGCTGGCAATACAAACAACAGATTGCCTGTTAGGCCCACTTCTTACCTCCATAGTCTGATAGGACTTTTCTGAGTGCTCACATCATTTGAAGTAATTACATGACCAGCAAAGAAAATGGTATCCTCATCATGAAATAGGATTCTAGAAGAAAATTACCTGGTATTGGATTTGTGTCTTTAGGGAATCAGGTTATTTTATCAACAAACTGCCTGTCAGACATGTATGTTTTAACTGAATTTTAATTTATAATCATTTTGTCTTCAGTTTTGCTTTATTGACATGCCTAGTTTAGTGGCCATCTGGAGAACTCATTTTTGTTTTCGTTAATTAGATATTTTAGTACTTTCTTATTCAGACTGGGTATTTTTAAAAGAAAAAGGGGAGTCATTTCAACTGATCGCTCCTACCCTGAATATTTTTACACACATTTGTTTAACATTTGATGCTAACATTTCATATTTTCCAGTTTCATGCCCAAAGATAAAATATATTCAATGGAAGAGAATATAAGTAGCTCAGGATGGAACTGTGGAAGCCTTGATTCTCCATGAGCTTGATTATTTGCTTGCAAACATTTCATCACCTGACTAGGTAACAACAGACTAGGATTAACAAGAAACAAACTAAACTATGATTAATACAAGGCAATCAAGCAGAAAACAATAACTTTATTAAGGAAATATCAAAGAGAAAACCAACTTCCACCAACACTCAGAGGGCAAGGAACAATATATAAAATAGGACTTCATACTCAATTGCACTGATATTACCTAGTTGGGTAATATAATATCTCTAAGGACATACAAGCTCAGAAAGCACCAAGGACTCCATAAAATATGTCTAATTTCATATCTGTTACTTTGAACTTTATTACGGTACAGCAAGATCTACATTTTTGAAATTGTAAAAGTAAACTGTCAAAGGCATTCAATACATGTATGTTCATGTATAGAAATTCTATTTCTACACTATATACTATT
This sequence comes from Thamnophis sirtalis, assembly GCF_051295495.1. Taxonomy (NCBI): domain Eukaryota; kingdom Metazoa; phylum Chordata; class Lepidosauria; order Squamata; family Natricidae; genus Thamnophis; species Thamnophis sirtalis. The sequence continues at coordinate 122,569,608 of NW_028261381.1, forward strand.
CTTCTTCCCCAAAAGCCCACAATTGCTAAGTTTAAAAAAAAATCCAATTCAGAAACATGTAATAACATTCCAATTTAATCTCTGCATAATAATACAGCTAATGTTTGGCAATCTATGATAAGGACATTGTTTCTGCCTTGCCAATGTTATACAGAGATGATTCTGGAGATGGATGTCCCAAAATGCTTTTTCCAAAAGGCAACTGGACTTTTTGGACTTCCAAGAAAAACCAGTTGTCTTCTGGAAAAAGCACCTTTGGGACAATCATAACCTGGGTGATTGAGAATCTCCACTGACAACTAGATATGGATGCTAAAACCCACTTCTCAGTAGCAAAAAGCTATCATGTATTCCTTCAGCACTTTGGAAACTAAGCATTAATAATACAATTTTGCATTATTCATCATTTTTCCAATTTTCCTATCAAAATTATCTTTCTCAGCCATTAGCCTTACCTACATATATATTGCAATGTGCTTCTACTTCACTGCTAATAAGACTCAACCAGTGAGCATTTTCAAATGCATGGATTTATTTTAAAAGATATTGATCATTCTCCTAAAAAGATTAATGGCAAAGGAAAGAGTGATGACAATTCTGTCATTCACAGCTGCCAAAATCATTTTGAAACAGTATGTTGGAATAGTATTAAAAAAAATAATAATTCAGTTTAAACGATGGCAATAATCTCTTCTTGTAAATCACTGTAAAGGATAGCGTGTGTGAAGAAACTGTATTTACATGTTATAAACAATAAGCTGACTTTCCCCAATGAATATTTTATATTTAAGACTATTCTGTTCCTCAATGTTCAGTGTCTTTGTTGGATTCAAAGGATCCACTAAGTTACTGCTATTCAATCTTTCTTGGCCTTGTCCAAACAATTTTGTATTCAGTACTCCAAGCTACTTCATTAATATGCTGTCAACCTACTTTATACACACATATCCTACAATGATCCTGTTTGGGTCTCTGTCTCTTCTGCTTTCTCAGTCTATTTAATTCATATTTCATTCATGTCCAGGAACTTTCTCTACTGCTAAACAGAGGAGGGGTTTTTGTTTATTTTGGTGCCTTCACGACAGTTTTTGACTCCTGGCAACTGTCTGGGCAAATCCCTGCAGTTTTCTTGGCAAGATTTTTCGGAAGTAGTTTGCCATTGCCTTCTTCCTAGGGCCGAGTGAAGGTCATCCGGCTGGCATCAATCCTCAGACAGGACTTAGTCTCCCAGTATAGCCTGGTACCTTAACCACTACACCTAGCTGTCTCTCTCAGAAGAGATTTAGGGAAAGTTATAGTTGAAATTTCATCAACTGTTATTTTCCTATTTCCCAAGTTTCCTTGCCAAAATAATTTTTGTTTTCCTTATTTTTAGAATATTGTAGAATTGCTTTTTGGGTAAGGTGTTCTGTTTGCAATGGAAGCAATTCTCCATCTTTCAATGCATTCTTTCACAGACCAAACAAAAAAGTTAGTAAGTGTAAACAACTTCTACATCAAGTTAAAAAATATATAAATATTCTCAAGGTGCAGCTTGACCCCCAACAGTTCTAATAATATTTTAAAACTTTTTTCAGTAATGCAATCTGTCATATGAGACTCACAGCAAGACTCAGTGTGACCTGCTCCTTTAATCAGTACAGGTTATCTTTCTACTACTAAGTGACCATAACATGTACTTAAGTTTTGTGTTATTTTCCAATACATGCTATCCTGGCAAATTGCCCTAATCAAAAATATATTATTATTTTTTCTAAGCAAATGTTTTATAAATGTTATAGTTTCCTTAAATTCTCAAATTATTAACAGCAAATACCATATGTCTTTTTGTCATTAAATATATCTACTGCAAGAGTAACATCAATGGTGATATTGATGAGAAATAGGTAACTTCAGATATCATGCACTGGAATGTATTTTTGAGTTTAATGGAACATATCTTAACTGCAATTGCATGCCTACTGGCTAGGTATTCATTACAACCTAATTTTATTAATTTTGTTATAATTGTGAATACAAAAACTTATGCGGTGCATTATTTTGTTTGGTTTGGATGTATTCACACTTCCATTCTCAAAGCAGTCATTTACCCCCAGATATAAAGCATTACTTTTGCTCTAGGAGCAAAAACTCAATTCTGTTGAATTTACAGTGTAGGTCAGTGCCAACACTGCAGAAAGCACTATGTCACACAGTTGCAAATTCTGTGGAACTTCTTAAGCTAAGTGATGCCTCCTCCCCTCCACGGAGGAGCCGAATTTAGGTCCCTTTTCTTCTCCATCCAGTTGCCTTGCCAGGTCGCACCCGAAAATGTTCCTTCAGGGGCTCAGCCCACTTGTGAGGGAAATCCTTCTGGACGGCCATGGATTAAAGAGGGATCCAGGGATCCACTTGAAGGAAACTTATTTCCAGCGCATCTCAAACCATGAACCTGCTGTAGATTCATGAATGCCTCCATTTAGCTATTAAGCTCATGCCATTTGCTTTCCTTCGCCTTCTCCAGAGGGCCGTGGTGAGCTGAGGAGTTAGTTGCTCCGAAGACTTCGAAGGACAGGCGGGTTAAGAAAGTGATGCATAAAGAGAAATCACGCAGACCAGTCGGCGTTGGAAGACGTTTGAAGAAACGCCTCTTCGGATGTAACTCTCGGCGTACTGATATTTCTGTTTTATGTATAATCTTAGTCGCGGAAGATTTTGTAGGCGGGAGAGGTTACTCGTTTTCCTAGAGAGTCACATATATTTCCATCGGTTTTTAAGGACCACAGCTTTTACCAAATGGTCGGATCCAAAGGTTTCGTTATTCCTTCTCTATCAGTTTCAGTCGCAGGGTCCGAAACGAGAACTGTGAGGAGCCTGTCGCCTTTTCTCCCGCCACCCGCCCCTCAAACCCTTTAAACTGGCGCTTTCAGCAAGCTCTGTCTGTGGGTGCGTGTGCGTGTGTGAGAGAGAGAGAAAGAGAGAAAGGGGGGGGGAGGAGTGGGAGGGGAAACTAATGTACATAAAACGGGCGAGCTCGCGCCCGAGACGAAGCTTTCTCCCTCTCTCTCACGCGCATGTTGCGTAGGCAGGGCTTCGAGGGAACCTCACGACGGCGACGACAGAGGCCCAGTAAAACGGAAACGTTTTAGGTAGAAGGTCCTTCCCGCGCACGCGCACCCGGGGTAGGCCTCGGGGGCGCGCGCGCGCAGAGCCGCGGTGGCGGCGGCGACGGCGGCGGGCGAGAACAGGGAGGGGGGAGGGAAGGCAGGGAAAGCTGCTGAAGGTAAAGTTCGAGGTGGGGGCGGGGAACGGAGAGGGGGGCCGCCGAGTGTCTCTCTGAGAGTGAGAGCGAGAGAAAGAGAGCGAGAGAGAGACGCGGGTCCATCAGCGAAACCAGTGCTGGGGAGACTCTCAGCCGCCGCCATTACGAAGCCGGGAACACCGAGAGAGGAGGGAGGAGATATGAAGATGGGCCGAGAGTTGTGAAGGGGGGCTGCGACTTGAAAGGGAACGACGGCCGCTGGCGCGGAGCGAGAGTTCCGGGAATGCTGCTGTGGAAAAGCCGGAGACCGAGGTAAGGAGAAATTAAGCCGCTCCTCCTTGTAAAAGCCCTCCTCCCGATCCACACCGGCCTCCCACCCCCTTCGCTAACTACACCCAAGCCCATAGCTGCAGCGGCGTTGGGGTTTCGGAGCCGGGTGTTGCTACTGCAGAGGTCCGAGCTCTACCGGCTCCTGCCAGTTCCGAGGAAGGCTGAGGCCGTCTTCGGCCGAGACTTCTGAGAGAGAAAGATTGCCTGGGTAGGTCATCAAGAGCTCCGCTTTTTTTCTTTTCTTCCCTCTTCCTTCCTTGTGGGAGCCCTCTCCATACCTACACACCCGGGAAGGAGGAGGAGGGGGAAGGGCTGGAAGCATTGCTTGCTCTGGTCCCAGACAGGTGATGAAGGCCTAAACCCCGCCGGGAGGCTCGGAGCTTATTCTACCAGGCTCTAATAGCGACTGCAACGGCTGCCAGCTGGTCACGGCTCCCCTGGGAGATGGGAGGACGGAAGGAGGCAGGAAGGAGGATAATTCGCCTTTCCTCCTTGGTTCTTTTCTCGAGCTCTCCGCCCTCCCCGTCCCCATTATTTCTGCTTTGCTCTCTCCGGTCTTCCATACTCTTCTCTTTCTCTTCCTCAGTTTCCCCCCTCCTCTCTCCGACCACCTCCCAAAAATCTCGCCATAGCAAACTTTCCTCTTTTAAAGATGTGAGTGGCCTACTTTTTCCTCCTTTAAACCCTCCCCCAGCTCCGTAGGGTGGATATAATGTAGTTTGAAACAAGAGGTTAGGCGGGCTGTGTTGCTTACTACAATCCTTCGTGTTCTTTCTTGTCTCGGTCACCCCTGGATTTCCTCTATCAAGGAAAAGCCTTAGATAGAAGTCTGGAAATGGCAGTTTGACTGAGGAGAGACGTAATTAATTCAGAGTCCGGGTTGCTTGTTGGCTTTTAATCCCCCCCTCCCCAATCAAATACTCTGGTGTTTAAAAAAGGGTGTGGAAACCTTCCCATATGTACTCTTCTACGTGAAACATCCAGCAATTCCAGTGTTAAGGATTTGCTTTAAAAGTAGGAGGAAAATGTTTTACATTTAGGTTAAAATAGGCCAGTGGTGGGTGTACTTAGATTAGGTTTTTGATGATAATTGGTGTGTATTCCCTGTTAGATACCAGCAGTTAGCAGACATTTCTCAAAGTCTGCATTGCATAGTAAAGCAGTTCTTGGATTCAAACAGTTGTAGCTTAATTGTATATTCATTTTACCATATATTTAGATCTTTGTTGACAAGTATTATTCATACATATATACACACATGCATACATATATGACCAAAAGGCTAATTAATATGGTTTTTTGCTTTTAATATTAAATATTTGTTTCATAATAATGACTACAGACTTTGATTTTCTACTTTGTGAAGTTACTAATGAATGTTTTATTTGTAATTAACCAGAACACATTAAATATATAGCAAATAAATATAGAGATATATTACAAATGAAAATTGTAGCATCATAAAAACTTGGAGTAAGTTTACTGTTATAGAATTAGTATTTGAACTTTTAGCAGATACTTTGTAGTGTACCATTATTACATTAACATAGTATATTTGAACAAACTTTTTATCTATCCTGTTAGTCTTAAACTGAAATCTCACTAACAATTCTTGATCCGAAATAAGAGTACCTAAACTTGCAGTGAAATTCTATGTATACTTCTAAATCCCATTAACTTTGATGGCTATTTTTCTGGAAAAGAATGTACATTTCAGTTGACAACTGTTAAAATGTTTATTTGCCAGTTTTAATAGGACTTTAAAGTTTGGTATGCAAATAAAACTGGTAGTTTTGATGAAATTCTTGTAATAAAATATTTTAATAATGTAAAAAATAAACTAAAGCCTAATCCAAATATTTGGTAATGCTTGTGGATTTGCCTTTATTATTTACAACTAATAATGATTTTTTGTTCATATTTTTCCTACTGTTAGTTTTAGAAGATAAATACATAAACCACTGTTCAATTTTTAAATAGATTTAAAAAAACTTTTACATCCCTGAGTTTGGGTTTTTATTCATATGTAATATTTGTTTCACCTGAGTTTTCTATATTTATTAATAATATACTTTGCACTCCATACGTTACTCTGTTCCAAGCACTTAACTAAAGGCCTAATTGCCTCTAAGCTGTATTAATTGTAGATGAATTCTGATTTGCTAATATTATAGCTGCAAGTATAGGCCAGTTAGTATCTTCCAAAAACAGTTCCCATATCTGGCTACAGTTGTTAGGCCATGAATTCAAAACATCTGGATAGCATCTGCTTGATCGTCTTGGTTTAGAATGACTTTGCAATGCATTCTTTTAAATTATGATCTAATATTTCACTTCATAAGTATGTACATCTATCAAAGTGGGCCTAAACATTTATTCTGTCATGTTTGCTAATCTCTTAAGAATTGCTGTGATGCAATTGTGAGGTTTCTGTACTTTATCATACACTGAAATAATTTATTTTGCAGTAAATATTTATTTATAGAGTTAAAATAAGCTAGTGAAATAGAATTCACAATATAATCATGATGTTTATATAAGTAAGTTTACAATTGTAAAGTAGTTAGCAGTTATTGGGGAGAATAGCTGTTAAGATGACTTTGTTGCTTCCCAATGTGGAATCCAACTTTTAGAAATAGTAGAAATAACTTTATACTTTGTATATTTTTAAAGAAATCAGTTGATACTACAGGGAATTCATGTCTTATTTGAAAGTTTTTGATATTGAATGAATAAAACAAATGCTAAAAATCTTTAAATGCAATCTTATAACTTTTTAAAAAAGTTTTCAATCTAGCAAATACCTTTGGGCAGTTTTTGTTGACTATAAACATTTTCCAAAATATAAATAAAATTTTCAGGAAATCAGTTTTACAAATGCTATGAAGTATAGAAATTGATTAATCAAATCTATAAATTATTAAGCAATAGGTAAATCATACAAGCCTGACAAGTGATGGTATTTGTCACAATGTAAGAGACAGTCATCTTGCCTTGCAATGCCCATCTCTAAAACTAAAGCAAGTTCTTCTAGCTGTTTCCAACTTTCTTCAGTGATATTATGTTAAGAAGTGGACATTTGTGTTAGCTATGGAGAGATGTTGGAAGTAAGAAGATAAATTCAAGCTTTTGACTTTCCCCAAAATCTGACATTAAATGAAAGACAAAAAAGTAGGGATATTGATTTTCAATCTTTCAGAAATTGAAATAGCAGAAACACAAATATTAGAGAAAAGAAATAGGAACTCTCACTTTATAATAAGTATTTAGAGAAAATATGTCAATGAAGATTCTCAGTCATCCTCGTAGAGTTATGTGGAAGTTGAGTCATGGCAACTGGACTTTTCTTTTTTGGTTTGAAACGTTTTATGCTTATCGAAGTAGTTTCTTTAGGAAAAGCTAGATAGTTGCCCAACTAGCCAGTGGATGTTAAAATGGTGCTTTGGCAACTGTTAAGATGCTCTTATCTTATTATCAGGAACACCTATTTTGGGTATACAAGTGCTTATGAAATTCAGTAAAGGTTTAACAGATATCTACAGCTGTTGGTAGAATATAAGGCATTAGAATGAATTTCCTCAAATTATTATAACAATGTTTATTCAGAGAACTAGACAGTTTTCTAGCACATATTAATGAGATAAAGTTAAATGCAGTTAAAGATCAGTACTCCCCCAAACAAGCACAATACAGAGTGCATTGAAGAAGGGAACGAACATTTGCAACCAAATCGCCAAGTTTAGAGCTCAAACCAATAACACAGTTAAATACGATTTTGTTAAAACAATTTCGGTTTAGATTCATAGATATTATAGTTTACTGTTGAAATCAAAAATAAATCATAATCAGTGATTTAGATTCAGTATGAAGTACCATGCAGTCTATTGAAGTGGGAGAGCATATCCATTATGCTTGAATGTCTGCTAACATGTTTATTTGTTTCATCCAAACTACTTCAGATGCAGTTCCATTTTCTATTATTTCAGGGAAATATCTGGATAGAAATTTGTTCTTTTCATATGGACTACTAAACTGAAATCTCTTAAATCAAGGTTCCTTCTACATGAAATCAGATGAAAGGTCTAAGTATTTCAAATTTCTGTATTTACATAGGTGACAAGTGAAGCTTGCAGGCATGATGTGATCCCCTTCCCTTCCCACTAGCTAAAATATTTTGCCTGATATGTAGGAGATAATATATGGCCCTTAAAGATAGCAGGCAGTACACTACCATTATATATGAATTTGTCTATGCCTATGGTCATTATTTGACTATTATATGAAAAAGGCTTTCTTGTATCGATCCTAGTTTCAATGAATGCCCCAGGTTCTAATATTGGATATAATAAGCATTTAATGATAGATTGACTATATTAGTAATGTGAAGCTTATTTATTTCAGTTATTATTTTGGAATACAAAACCTATCAAAGCACCTTACCTATTAGCTTCTTCAATAGAAGTGCAAAAAATAAGAAATTATAAATATAAAAACAACAATAATTGGGACCTTCTGTCTTCAAGGATCTTTTGACACCATAGATGGTAGAAATGATATTGTGGGGGCCAGGAACAATATAACTGATTATAACATGACTGTAATATACTTGCTTTTATTTTAGTTTTCTGGGGATTTCTTTCTGATAAAGAGATTTTGAAAGTTGCTATTTGCTAGATTTATATTCTGTATTTTGTTCAGGAACTCAAAACAAGGTTGCTTCCTCCTATTTTTCTTACTACCAACTGGTGAAGAAGGTCAGGCTGAAAGAGTGACTGGTCCTAAGTTATCCTGTGAGTTACTGTGACTGAGGATAGATTTGAACCAGGGTCTCCACAGTATCCCTCCCAACACTTGAACTACAATATTCTTTTGGATAGCTAGTTTATAATAGATTGTATCTATATCCTTAGTTGTAGAAAGTAGTGTCTATGATAGTGGATAAGGTGCTGGATTAGCAGTAGGGAGATTATAGAAATTTAGGAATTTTTTTTATCTTTTTCAGAGAAGGCTTGTAATATGCATCACTTTTCAATATAAAAGAAGGAAAGCTACTTATTATTTGAATAATTGCCTCCTATTAATTTTGAGTTAATTTGTTGTGGTTTTTTTTGCAGAATATCTCAAAGTGTCTTAGTAATAGACCATAAGATCTCACTTATGGCCTATTAGAGGGGGGAATCCTCTAACAAAGTACTTAGTTTGTGCTGAATGAATTTGGATGTGTTTGAATATTTATATGTCCAGTGTTTATAATGTAAAATTCATCATTAACAAGTATAAGAAAAAAATGGTAATATAATATTGAAGAATTATATTTCACAGTTTATTTCATGCTCTCTAATTTTAGCATAAAGTCTTTGATTCAAGCACAACTGTTATCTTCACAAAAATATCTATGTAGTTTTCTTACCAAAATTGGATTTTCATTGCTTTCTTTGTGGTTTTTTAAAAAAAACATAAGTCTAATTTACAAACCTGGTATTTCCTGATGGTCTACCCCCTAGATTCCAATATTAGTTACCCTTTGAGCATATATCTAGCCGAGCATTTTTTCCATCATGCATGCTTAAATGTTAGAGAGTTTAATGCTTCCTAATCCAAGCGATTGATGTTCTGATCTAGCACATTTATAGAATGAAGATTTTGTGAATTATTTTCCTGTTTTTTTGAAGAGATGACTTTTTCTTTTAAAGGTCAGATTCAGAGTAGGAGGGCAATTTGGGGGGGATCTAACTTTACTTTTGGATTTCTAAACTGTATCACAGGATTTTTATTAGGTTTTGTTTGTATGCCTGTTGCACCCTCTTCTGGGCAGTTATGATTTTGTCTCTCCCACATATGCCTTGGTAATTTTAAGATTAAATATTTTATATATATATAAATATTTAGAAGCCACATTTTATCCAAAACAAATTATCGTTAATTGGTATCAACATTAAAACCTCAAACTTCCTCACTAACGACCAATTGAATTTTGTACAGTTCTGTCTAGTCTTGTTCCCACCGTGATTATCCAATGTCACAGTGAAGTTCATAAGTAACAAGGGTAATAGTGTCTTTATATTTCCTAGACAAGAGTAACATGAGAAATAGGTTGCTTGTGTTTATAGAGATACTTGTAACAACTGGTCCTTTTATAAATCACATATTTTTAATCATCCAGTTTATTATGAATTTGGTGAATTCTACAGGCTAACAATTATATTTGTTAAGAACCATTTTATTTAAGGGGGGGGGGGTTTCCTTGATATTCCCTGATCTTGACTGCTTTTTTTGCAGACTTCATTTTGCACACTTAATGTTGGTGAGAGTGGTCCAGATGGTTCTTTGGTTGGGCTGCTTACTATTTGCTTGTTTGGCAGTTCCTTGATTAAGTTATTGTGTACTTCTTAATTGTTGGTGTGATGCTAATCTCTACTCAACTGAGTGCTGAATGCTGGAGAGGATATGTTTTGGAGGTGTGAAACAAGCTTATAGTGAACAGCCCAACCAAAGAACCATCAAGACCACTCCCACCAACGTGGACAGTACAAGCCATTAGAATATAAAATGGGAGCAAACCTTACACTCTATGAGCACACATGATGTTTGGATAATGTCTGCAGGAAAGCAAGCAAGCTCAGAGAGCACTAAGGATCCTTCAAATCAACCCTGACCTACAACTTACAAATATTCTCCTCTATTGACAATTTCTTATCATTTGTGATTCCGGTAATTAAACAATTGATGTTAATTGTTATGGGAAATTAGTCAATTCTGAGTGAAATTCATTGCATTGACATCTAGTAAATTAACATTTCAGTACATGAAGTTTGTGTATTGTTTTACATGAAATAAAAAGTGTGTCAGATGAGTAATATTCATGAATAATGAATAAATTCTAATCAGCATGGGCCATAAAAAATACTGTTAGAAAATGTAGCCAACTGAATCTAAAGTCTGGGGGATGAATATCACCTTGAATATTGGAAAATAGTTTGCAATTCTCTTTTTCCAGTACAGATTCATTTAATATCATTATAGAAATAACTGAAACATGATATTATTTTGTTTATTTCTAAAAAGTCTTAATAAAGAATAAAATCTTTTCATAGGTTTTTAAATGTTTTAAAAATAAAATTAAAACTCAACTTATAAATCATATAGATCTATGGTACTAATAGAAGTAGGTAATATGTAGCATATGTAGCATTTTAAAATACTATACAGAATTAAATAAATGTAATTCAAAATTTTAAGAAAATACCTCACTATGTATTATTTTGCTTTTATGCTTTTAAAAATGTCTCATCTCCTTGATTTTTAGATCTTTACATCACTGAAATATGTGACATTGTGATACTTTGCAAGAGCTTGGCAGCAATCTCCTTGCATTTTTTTCTGTAAGGGTAAGCTGAAATTTCTGAATATTTTTGGAATGGGGAGAGATTATTTTATAAATTTGTAGCTGAGAAGAAACAAGATCATGTTTTTTTAAATGGGCTTCAGTTCCCCAACCTTTGTCGCTTTGCGGACTGGCAGGGTAGGGGAAAGATTTTTCCACATGAGCGATGGGCAAGTGTGCACATGCAGCGCTATTTGAATGAACAGCAGGCACATCCGCCTCTCGCACAAGCTTGCCTGCTGAATGCGACTATAAAATATTCACAACAATAATAGCGGAGAGATTGAAAAAACTATTAAATGGCTGTATACATCCAGACCAAAATGGATTTCTCCCAACAAGACAAATCAGGAATAACACTAAATAATAGCAAATATTTTAGAGTACTATGAGGCGCATCCAGAGAAACAGACTCTTGGTAACTAACTCATGGTGGTTGCAGTGTCCCGGGGTCATGTGACCATGTTTTGCAACCTTCTAATGAGCAAAGTCAATGCGGAAGCTAAATTCACTAATAACAACTGTGTTACTAACTTAACAAATGCAGAGATTCATTTTACAACTATAGTAAAAAAAAGGCCATAAAATTGGGCAAAATTCACTTAACAACTGTCTTAACAGAAGCAACAGAAAATTTGGAATCAATTGGGCTTGTTAGTCAAAGGCTACCTGCATTCTGTGTGATCCTAGATTGCTTAGCAAACTATTTTTTTCTAATAACAAAGCAGGAATCTACTAAAAAGAGGTGAGAGAAAACAAGAAAGAGGCATGTTTCAGATTTTGTCTGAGCCATTTTTGCCTGTGCATATAACGTTAAATGATCCACGTTGGAAGTCTTTGATAAAATCACAAAGGGAAAAATGCTTAGAAAAACTTTGATCTAATTTGACTAAGTGTCTAAAACCTAGATTAAATTATTGTAAATGAACCAAAGGAAATTGAGATTCATGTATTTCTTCTCTCCTACAATCAGCAAAACTGCTGTAACTATAGTTTCCTGTTTTATGTGGACTTGAAGAACTGGTAATTCTGTTTTGAGTTAATTATAATAAAACAGGATATGCTGTGCTTTATCATGATATTTTTTATATCTAGACTAGGTCTTCTTTTGCTTTCTTAAGATAGAATTGTATTTAATTGGCTACATTTTGAAATAAATGTAAAACTAGGGTTGAGTAGCTACTAATTATGGTTTTAGAGAATCAATAAAAAAAGTACGGCGATGGGGATAGAAACTGATAACTGGAGAAGAAGCATAAAAGTAAAAAATGCATGTTTTTCTTTAGTTACCAAATTGCTCCTTTAAAACATACTTTTTGAAAGGAACAAAAAGTACAACCTTTAGAAAGAGTGTGTATTGTTGCAGAAAAGGCTCTCCTTGGTTCTTTCAGATGTTCCTTACTGTTTGGGACCCACAATATGTCCTTTCTGCCAGATTTTATGGGATGGGTAGATGTGATTGGGAGAGAAGTGGTCACTCAAATATTTTAGTTCTGATATAATTTTATTTGTCTTAGTTGGCTTTTAATGACTTTTGCCATTATCTTTTACATTTGTTTTTTGATAATTTTCACATGCTGTCCAGAGTCAAACTATCTGAATTGGGCGGCCATATACATGCTCCCAGTAAATAAACTTTGAGTTTATTTATTACACTAAGGTATAATGTGTTTGATTTGAATGTGTTTAGCATGTTGCACCACATAGTTGTGGCTTATTCAATAAATCATGGCTAAATAAACAATAAATACAATTGGATACAATAGAATACAATAGCAGAGTTGGAAGGGACCTTGGGGGTCTTCTAGTCCAACCCTTTTCCTAGGCAGGAAATCTATACTGTTTCAGACAAATGGCTATCCAACATCTTCTTAAAGACTTCCAGTGTTGGGGCATTCACAACTTCTGGAGGCAAGCTGTTCCACTGATTAATTGTTCTGACTGTCAGGAAATTTTTCCTCAGTTCTAAGTTGCTTTTCTCCTTGATTAGTTTCCACCCATTGCTTCTTGTCCTACCCCCAGGTGCCTTGGAGAAAGTTTGACTCCCTCTTCTTTGTGGCAACCCCTGAGATATTGGAACACTGCTATCATGTCTCCCCTAGTCCTTCTTTTCATTAAACTAGACACCCAGTTCCTGCAACCGTTCTTCATATGTTTTAGTCTCCAGTCGCCTAATAGTTAAAGATACTTGGCTAGAAACTAGGATATTGTGTGAATTCTAATGCAGTGTTAGACCCAAAGCCATCTGGATGATTACATAGGTCTGCGACTAAAAGCTGTTTGATTATTTTCATCTAGTTTCCATGTATTTTGGTGTGCTGAAAACAAATAAAATATTGAAAAAACTCCTAGACGTCATGATTTGCCACAACATGCAGAATTATCTTCAAATTTATTAATTTTTTTATTTTTGGTTTTTTTTTTTATATTATGGGTTTTTAACCAAATTTAAAGTCCAAATTATTATTAATTAATTCACATAAGTGCATTTAATATATAAAATGCAAAAAAAAAACCTTAAAGGGTTTTACATAACCCTTAAAGATATGTAAAAAAAAATATAGCACTGTAAATCTGATGGTCAGTAATATATACATAAGCTAAGCAAGTTTTAAGTCTGTGCTTCTAATGGTAGAAGGGGTTAATCTTTAGAATTCAGTGGGAGGGAGACACAGGGCAGATAGCAGCATCTCCAGTCGGTGCAGGGGGCGTGGCCAGCACTGTGGCGTCTTGTGTAAAGACACAGAGCTGCTCTCTCCTGCATGCCACACTTGTGCACGAATCATCAGGTTCTTGGTTCTAGGCTGTTCACACTTTTTCATTGCAATTCATGTTAGCTCGTCATTCTTCAACCGTTATGTTATGGCTCCGCAAAAGTGTATTAATTCGCCAGACAGTTTCTGTTTCATCTGTGGTGAATATACAGTGTTAAAGCAACAGCAGAATATTACTGACTTTGTGAAAAAAGTGTAATTTGCATACTTTGGACTAAAAATTGGGGATCAAGATAAAGTTTGGCCGCCTCATAAAGTGTGCAAATGGTGTGTTGAGGACCTCCGAAACTGGTTCAAGGGTAAGAAAAAAATATTTCCGTTATGGGATTCCTATGGTATGGCAAGAGTAAAAGAACCATAGTGATGACTGTTACTTTTGTTCATGCAATGTGATAGGATTTAATTCCAAATGGAAGCATTCCATTTAATACCCCAATCTTCACTCAGCAATTCGTCCCATCCCCCATGGCACAGATATACCAGTACCCAAGCCCCCTGCTACCTTGGAAGAGATACCTAGCTCCTATGAAGGTGAAGTCATACCTGAACCAGATGACGAATCAAGTTATGACTTTGAAGATGATACAAGACCAAAATTGTTTTCTCAGGAGGAGATGAATGATTTGGTAAGAGACTTGAATTTTCCCAAATATGCGGCTGAGTTACTCGGATCAAGGCTGAAAAGCAGGAATTTATTGTTGTCAGGAGTGTCATCTTCATGGTTCAGACATCGTGAAAAGGAGTTCGTTCCTTACTTTGCCCAGGAAGACAAGTTGGTTTATTGCATCGATGTTGAAGGTCTGATGGGTCAATTTAAAATCCAATATGATTCAGAGCAATGGCAACTTTTTATAGATTCTTCAAGAAGAAGTCTCAAAGCAGTTTTACTCCACAATGGTTTTTACTCTTCCATACCTGTAGGTCAGTGGTTCCCAAACTTGGCAACTTTAAGACTTGTGGACTTCAACTCCCAGAATTCTCCAGCTAGCTCTTCTGGCTGGAGAACTCTGGAAGTTGAAGTCCACAAGTCTTAAAGTTGCCAAGTTTGGGAATCACTGCTGTAGGTCATTCCGTACACTTGAAGGAAACCTACGAGAATTTGGAATTGGTTTTTCGTAAACTTAAATATGAAGACCATGGTTGGCAAGTGTGTGGGGGCATGCTGCTCGGGTAACAAGCTGGGTATACCAAATACCCTTGTTTTCTGTGTCTATGGGACATTTGAGACCGACAATATCACTGACCAAGAAAAGTTGGCAGCCGAGGGTGCTAACAGTCGGGGGGAAAAATGTCCTTCGAGAAACTTTGGTATCTTCCCATAAAGTTCTTCCACTACCTCTCCACATAAAATTTGGACTGATGAAGCAATTCGTAAAATCACTTCCAAGAGATGGAGAATGCTCCGAATACTTGGTCACAAGTTTCCATGCCTGTTGGAGGCAAAATTGAAGGAAGGTGTGTTCATCGGACCAGACATTAGAAGGCTTATAGTTCATCAAGAGTTTGTCAATACCATGACGGATCCTCAAAAAGAAGGGTGGATTGCATTTAAAGAAGTCGTACAGAAATTTTTAGGCAATAACAAAGATCCTCACTACAAAAAGATCGTCGGAAGAATGCTGAAAGCATTTCAAGCTTTAGGTTGCCTGATGAGTTTGAAAATGCATTTCCTCCAGTCCCACCTTGACTACTTTGCTGAAAGGTGAGGAACAAGGTGAATGATTCCACCAAGACATTAAAGAGATGGAAAGGAGATACCAGGGAAAATGGAGCATTACAATGATGGCAGACTACTGTTGGATGCTTCAGGGAGACATTCCAGATGCTATTCATAAGCATAAATGCACCAAGAGGAGCCTCATAAGGAAGAAGAATCGAGTTTAGTGTGTGTAGGTGAGCTCATTTCAGTTCAAAAAAGGATTTTCATGAAAATATTGTAATAAAACTTTAATTTTATAAGTATTTCCATTTATTTTGAGGTATTGCCTTATTTAACATAGTTACCTAAATTTTCAGAAAACATGATGTCCTATGACAAAATGGAGGTCATTTTTGAATTCAGCGCACCAAAAATCATAAAGATTACATGGAATAACCAAAACAGCTGTCTAAAAATTTTTTTTTGCAGACCTGTGATTGATATGTCACATTCTTAGTCCAAGGAAGAAAGCAGTGGCCAATCACTTCTGAAAAATATTGCCAAGAACACGACATGGATTTAACTCTACTTGTTGCAGGCCAGTTGTGAAATACACAAATGGTATTTGGAACATAGCAACAGAAATAAATGTGAAAATTGATTGCAAAGCTGTTTTTAACACTGTTGTAACTTTGAACAGTTATTAAATGAGGCAGTCAGTAAGCATGTATTATCTGTAGTTTGAGATTTAAAAAGTACCAGGAGATATCATCACATATGCAAACTAGATGCCCGATTAGTATTTTTTTTTTAAACTTAAAAAATACCATGTTTCCCTAAAAATAAGACCCTCTCTTATATTTTTTTGCCACCAAAAAAAGTACCAGGTCTTATTTGGGGGATGGGGGTGTCATCCACTGACTCACCTCACTTGCATGCATTGTCCCCAGTCTTTTTCTTTTTTCTTTCAAAAGCCTTCAGGAACTTCTTCATCCAGCAAGGCCAACAAGGCTTTCCTGAAGACCTTTGTACTTGATAACAGTGCTCTGGGTCGATCTGGAACTCTGTTATTGGCTACAGAAGCCTTCAGGAAAGGCCTTTAGGAAAGGCCTCTTTAGCCACTAACAGGGCTCTAGATCGATCTGGAGCTGTTATCGGCTACAGAAGCTCTAGGAAAGCCTTGCTGGCTGCAGCAAAAGAAATGGGCTGAGATGTGCGAGGCCTGGCTGCAACTACTCTAAGGTAAGTAGTATGGCCCCGATCCCCACCCTAGCTTAATTTTTACCTGTGCACCCTGAAGTGGATGGAGCCTTAATTAGGACTTATTTTGGGAATAGGGCTAATATTAGGCATATGTGTAAAAATCAAGCTAGGACTTATTTTCGGGGAAATGTTACTAACAGAAAATATTGCTAGATTTACTAGAGCTTCTGCTCTTAAACGATTTAGGACTTTTAGAAAGCAGCTTCTGATACAATATTTATAGGGAAATAACATAGATTTCTGAACAATGACTTTTTGAGTTATTGCAGTGCTGAATGGGTGGTGAAGACTCTGAAAATTGACTTATCAAGTAATCAATAATGAAGACACCCCATTGTTATTTTTTAAAATATAAGCAATGAAAGTTTTTTCTTTGAAATCGTATGCAGATCAATAGAAATAAAATACTCAATGGATTTACCTGATGGAGATTAGAAACAGGCTGTAAACATTCATTGTTTTACTTTGCAGCAGTATAAGAATCTCTGAACAGAGCCAAGGTGGCGCAGTGGCTAAATGCAGCACTGCAGGCTACTGCTAGATCAGCAGGTCAGCGGTTCAAATCTCACCGGCTCAGGGTTGACTCAGCCTTCCATCCTTCCGAGGTGGGTAAAATGAGGACCCAGATTGTTGGGGGCAATATGCTGACTCTCTGTAAACCGCTTAGAGAGGCCTGAAAGGCCTATGAAGCGGTATATAAGTCTACTGCTATTGCTATTGCTATTGAACAAGAAGAGGGTCTTAGTTATTTGACAGCATTCCCAATGACTAAGAAAGGTTTTGCTTTTAATTTTTGAGATTATCACAAAATATGGATGTTAAACATTTTGAAATAAAAAATGCAAGGAAAATAGAATATAAAGTTATTACAATAAAATCTACATTAAGACTACATTAAGAACAATAAGATTCTACATTAAGGCTTTATTTTTTCCTTTAAAGTTAGCCTCAAATTTAAGATCACTCCACTTCTAAAAGAGAATATTATGCAGAAAAAATGCTAACTTCCTCTATTATTGTCAGATAATATACCAACTAAATATTAATTTAAGAAAATTAAAAATTCATATTTCACTCCAGCTTAAAATAACAGTTTATAAAATAATGCTTGCAACATACTATTTTGACATTTTTCTCTGTTTTTAAAATGTTCTTGAACAAGCTTTCCCCTTATAATCTGATTTAGTCATGTAAAAACTTAGCAAGAAAGGAGATTATGTATGATCATCTTAAGGAGTGCTTGCTTGTACTTTATAGATATTCATTATAAATGTTAAAATTCCTGTTTTAAAAATTCACATTGAAAAGTTTTGCTAATATCTGATTTATTTTAGTTTTATTCAGTTTATTACAGTTTCAAATAACAGTTTGGGAAAATGTGGTTCAGTATGATACACAGACTTCCAGTTGTCTGCCAACTTTATTTCACATAATGCCTCAAGAAAACATTCTTGAAAAGTAAAATGACATGATAAGCAATTGAAAACCAATTTTTGTATTTGTGGTTGCCATCACATTCCCCTGCCCCAATTCAAAAGGAAGGAAGAAATAGCCCTTTGTTACCATGGATGGCTTGGCATGACCCCCATTGCTAAGAGTGATAAATAAAGGAGAAGAAAGTAAAAAGACTGGCAGAATGATATAATAGTGAAATTTGAAGCAGTCAGAACGAGAAAGAAAATGTGTGTATATATGTTTTTAAATGTATACATGTATAGATGTGGTATTAGAATTGGAATGAGATTAGACTGTTTTTTTTCTGAAAGAGAAACTGCTGACTTGAATGGATTTTGTACACTATGAATGTGTGTGTATAGATTCTGGGATGTAGGAGGTACAGGTCAATCATATTACTACTGTATATCAGAATTGTGAGTTTAGAGAAGAACTTTGTGTTTGACAGTTGAGATCTTTGACTTTGATCCGAATAATTGAATAAGTGACTTCCCCTTAATCTTTATTAGTTTGCCTTTCTGTTGTATGAATGTATATCCAAATAACTGTTATTTTGAGATGATAAGTATGATATATATTCACAATTCTAAATATGTCACAAATATTGAAAGTTCCTGAAGCTAAATTCCTATTGCAATTGTTCCAAAGCAAGATTGTCGCCAAACATTCTGAATTATAATGACTAATCTTCTCATAGTCTAATTGTGCCACAGTCTGCAAGGAAATGGGCAAGCTGTACCTTGCTAAAGACTAAGGAATGTATTTTAATAAAAACTCTCCATGTTGGTTACACTTCTCCATAGTCACAAAGCCATCTGTCATGCAGGAAACATTTTTCTTTTTTTACTTCAAAGAAGGCAATTCGGCTCTGATTTATGAACACAACTCAACATATTTCCTATATTTGAAACTGAAACTGAATGATAACTGCTCTCCGGTAATTCATTTAGAAATTAATAAAACTTTATATACCAACACATGCCAATATATTATTTAGTAATTATTATTTGTGCAACATTTTTAAGAACATAGACATCTTCATGTTTAAAATTGAAAATGTAAAAATTCAACATGATAAAAATATAGTTACAAAACCAGTAAGATAACAATATATGAAGTTACCACAACATCAGGGTGGATAAAAAAATAGATTGGATTTCTTTCATTTAAATTGGATATTTTTTTATTTTTATCAAATTTATTTTAATAAAGTGCTTTTGGAGTAAAAATCTATTTAAATATAGTTTTCTATTTAAGATACATTAATAATTTAGTTTATTCAGCATGAAATGGAGCTTAGTTTTTAGATGAGGCTGTATATTCTGCAATATTGGGACCGTTGGTTAGTCAATAGCAGGTCAGAGGAGGAGCTACTGCGAGACAGAGATAGCAGTTGCTGTTTAAAAATTATGATTTAAATCAAATCCATCCTATTAAATATTATTTTCATTCTAAGTATTAAAACCAAAGAGCACTTTGTTTGCTTAAAGAGCAAACAAACCTTACTGTTCAGTCACTGAATACAAGATTATCTGTGTGAATTCTGAGAGAAATTTTGAGAAATAATTAAAATACTGTTTATTGTTTTAAAGTATTCTGTTTGTCAGAATTCATTTTAATATTTAAAATTAAACTTTGAGTAACTGTAATTGATACACTCCCTTTCCTTTTTCTTTCAGAATCATGGAGCAATTGATCTGGAGCACCCACATTTATTGCAATCATGAGGATTTAAGAACTGAAAATAATTTTGAACTTTGGAGATAAAATTTTAGTATGTGGCATCATTTTTAAGAATGAGCATTGCACCCAGTTGTGTTGGTGAATACAGAAGGATGAGAAGAACACTATGATGGCAAAGAACAAAGAGCCTCGTCCCCCAGCCTACGCTGTTAGTGTGGTTGGACTTTCTGGGACTGAAAAAGACAAAGGAAACTGTGGAGTTGGAAAATCATGTTTGTGCAATAGATTTGTGCGGTCAAAAGCAGATGAATATTACCCTGAACATACCTCTGTGCTTAGCACAATTGACTTTGGTGGTCGTGTTGTTAATAATGATCACTTTTTATATTGGGGTGATGTAATACAGTGTGGAGAGGATGGAGTAGATTGCAAAATTCATGTTATTGAACAAACTGAGTTCATTGATGATCAGACATTTCTGCCTCATCGTAGTACAAACTTACAACCTTATATAAAGCGTGCAGCTGCAACCAAATTGCAGTCAGCAGAAAAACTTATGTATATTTGCACAGATCAGCTTGGATTGGAACAAGATTTTGAGCAAAAGCAAATGCCTGAAGGAAAGCTAAGTATTGATGGATTTTTATTATGTATTGATGTAAGCCAAGGATGTAATAGGAAGTTTGATGACCAACTTAAATTTGTAAATAATCTCTATATTCAACTTTCAAAATCTAAAAAACCTATAATTATAGCAGCAACTAAATGTGATGAATGTGTGGACCATTATTTACGAGAAGTTCAGGCTTTTGCTTCAAATAAGAAGAACCTTCTTGTAGTAGAAACATCTGCAAGATTCAATGTCAATGTGGAGACGTGTTTCACTGCACTGATACAAATGATGGATAAAACTCGTGGCAAACCTAAAATAATACCTTATTTAGATGCCTATAAAACACAAAGACAAGTTGTTGTGACATCAACAGATAAGTTTGAGAAACTTGTGCAGACTGTGAGAGACTATCATGCCACATGGAAGACTGTTAGTAACAAACTGAAAAATCATCCTGATTATGAGGATTACATTAATTTAGAGGGAACAAACAAAGCCCAAAATACATTTTCAAAACATATTGAGCAACTTAAGCAAGAGCATATAAGAAAAAGAAGAGATGAATATATTAATACATTACCAAGAGCTTTCAATACACTTCTGTCAAACCTTGAAGAGATTGAACATTTGAGTTGGTCTGAAGCTTTGAAATTAATGGAAAAAAAACAAGATTTCCATTTGTTTTTTGTGGTGCTGGAAAAAACGCCCTGGTATGAAACTGACCATATAGATAAAGTAAATGACAGGAGAATTCCATTTGACCTTTTGAGCATGCTTGAAGCTGAAAAGGTATATCAAAATCATGTGCAACATTTAATATCAGAAAAAAGGAGAGTTGAAATGAAGGAAAAGTTCAAAAAAACACTTGAAAAAATTCAGTTCATTTCTCCTGGGCAACCCTGGGAGGAAGTTATGTGTTTTGTAATGGAAGATGAAGCTTTTAAATATATTACAGAAGCTGACAGTAAAGAAGTATATAGTAGGCATCAACGGGAAATAGTCGAAAAAGCCAAAGAGGAATTTCAGGAAATGCTTTTTGAACATTCAGAACTCTTTTATGACCTGGATTTGAATGCAACACCCAGTTCTGACAAAATGAGTGAAATTCATGCAGTTCTTAGTGAAGAGCCTAGATACAAAGCTTTACAGAAACTTGCACCTGATAGAGAGTCACTTCTGCTTAAACATATAGGTTTTGTATATCATCCCACTAAAGAAACATGTCTCAGTGGCCAAAGCTGTATGGACATTAAAGTGGAACACTTACTTGCTAGAAGCCTCCTACAACTGGACCATGGTCGTTTAAATTTTTATCATGATAGTGCCAACATCGATAAAGTTAATGTTTTCATTTTGGGTAAAGATGGTCTTGCACAAGAATTGGCAAATGAGATTCGGACACAGTCTACTGATGATGAATATGCCTTAGATGGAAAAATATATGAACTTGACCTCAGACCAGTTGATGCTAAGTCACCTTACCTTCTAAGCCAATTATGGACTTCAGCCTTCAAACCTCATGGATATTTCTGTGTGTTTAATTCAATTGAATCACTTAATTTTATTGGTGAATCCATTGGAAAAATCAGGACTGAAGCTTCTCAGATAAGAAGAGATAAGTATATGGCCAACCTTCCATTTACTCTAATATTGGCCAATCAAAGAGAGAGTGTTAGCAAAAATTTACCTATTCTGAGACATCAGGGGCAGCAGTTAGCAAACAAGTTGCAGTGTCCTTTTATTGATGTGCCTCCTGGTACTTATCCACGTAAATTTAATGAAGCTCAGATAAAGCAAGCGTTGAGGAGTGTTTTGGATGCAGTTAAACACAATTTTGATGTCGTAAGTCCTATTCCTACAATTAAAGATCTTTCAGAAGCTGACTTAAGAATTGTTATGTGTGCTATGTGTGGAGATCCATTCAGTGTAGATCTTATTCTTTCTCCATTCCTTGATTCTCATTCTTGTAGTGCTGCTCAGGCTGGTCAGAATAATTCCCTAATGCTAGATAAAATTATAGGTGAAAAACGGAGGCGAATACAGATTACAATATTATCATATCATTCTTCAATTGGTATAAGAAAAGATGAACTTGTTCATGGCTATATATTAGTTTATTCTGCTAAACGGAAAGCATCTATGGGAATGCTTCGAGCATTTCTTTCAGAAGTGCAAGATACTATTCCTGTACAATTAGTAGCTGTTACTGACAGTCAGGCAGACTTCTTTGAGAATGAGGCTATCAAAGAATTGATGACTGAAGGTGAACATATAGCAACTGAGATTACTGCTAAATTTACAGCTCTCTATTCATTATCTCAATATCACCGTCAGACTGAGGTCTTCACCTTGTTCTTTAGTGAAGTCTTGGAGAAGAAAAACATGATTGAAAATTCTTATATCTCTGATACTACACGAGAGACAACCCACACAAATGAAGATGTTTTCTTGCATTCTCCTAGAGCAAGTTCTCTTGCTTACAACTGTTACCCAGATTCAGAAGATGATACTGAAGCCCCGCCTCCTTATAGTCCAATTGGAGATGAGGTACAGTTGCTCCCAACACCTGATCGCTCAAAATACCGTTTGGATGTAGAAGGTAATGAATATCCCATTCACAGTACACCTAACTGTCATGATCATGAACGCAACCACAAAGTGCCTCCTCCCATAAAGCCGAAACCAATTGTAACCAAGACAAATGTGAAAAAACTGGATCCAAATCTATTAAAAACCATTGAGGCAGGTATTGGTAAACAATACCCCAGAAAAACAAGAATGATTTTGGCACCATGTGATGATCTTGAACAATCTGATAACTATGCTGAACCTATTGACACTATTTTTAAGCACAGAGGTGTTGCTGATGATACCTACATAACTCCAGATGATAGTCAGAATCGTATGATTAAATTTCGAAATTCCTCTCATATAAATAATGCCCAAGGAGAGGAAGAAAATGGATTTCCTGACAGAATTTCAAAGACCCATGGAGAAAGACGCCCCTCAAAATATAAATATAAATCTAAAACATTGTTCATCAAAGCCAAATCTTATTATAGAAGAGCACATTCAGATGCAAGTGATGATGAAGCTTTTACAATGTCTAAAACAAAAAGAAAAGGAAGACATCGTGGCAGTGAAGAAGATCCACTTTTATCCCCTGTGGAAACATGGAAAGGTGGCATTGATAACCCTGCAATTACATCTGATCAAGAGCTAGATGATAAAAAGATGAAGAAGAAAACACAGAAAGTGAAAGAAGATAAAAAGGTATGTTTTAAAAATGTTTTAAATACAGTCAAAATATTGCTTTTTTGAAAATTTGAAATGTCAATGAAAATCTTAGCAAAAGTTGTTAGCACGATATATAAACTGTATGGTATAAATGGGTCCGTTTCTGTTCCTTGCAACTGCAGCAGTAACTAATTTGACTTGGCTTAAACTTGTTTCTCATGAACTGTAGTTTAGGGGGGAAAGGGCATTTGTTAGAATATGAAGTAACTAAGCAAGATTAGCAAAAAGCATGTTTTAAATTAAAACAGTTGATTGTGGTATCTAGAGGTGGTATTCAGAAGGTTCTTACCAGTTCTGAAGAACTGGTAGCGGAAATTTTGAGTAGTTCGGAGAACCGATAAATGCCACTTCTGACTGACCCCACCCCTATCTATTCTCTGCCTCCTAAGTTCCAGCTGATTGGTAGGGAATGGGGATTTTTCAGTAACCTTCCCCTGGAGTGGGGAGGGAATGGAGATTTTGCAGTATCTTTCCACTGGAGTGAGGTGGGAATGGAGATTTTACAGTATCCTTCCCCTGCCACGCCCACCAAGCCATGCCACGCTCATCAAGCTATGCCCACAGAACTGGTAGTAAAAAAATTTGAATCCCACCACTGGGTGGTACCCAAGCTAATTTTATGAGAAAATAAAGTGACAGTGAAACATTTAAAGTTAAGTCAAATTTATCTGCCCAGTTAACTACTTTTTCTTTTACTATTAAGTGGCAAATCTCTTTGGCTGTTTCCTTGCAGATGTTTCATTACCCAATCAGGTAACATCATCAGTGAGCGTGGGATTTGTTCTCTGTTTAATTATAATAGCTTGCCCTGTCAGTTTTGATGGATTTGGTGTTTTTTCTGCTTAATTCTTACATTAATACTTTAAAATTTACATTATATTGGTGCTGAATACAAAACTTAGATTATCATTTGTTTCTATCTTCTATTCAAAGGAGCTTTATTGCTATTTTATTGTTGGATAATGTTCAGGAGATTGTGTAATATTGTATAATGAAAGTTGCAGGCCAGCATCTGAATTACCTTTTTTATTTTGAACTGAATGTATATAATGTAAACATTTAAAAGGTATAGACCTTTCAAAAATTTAACATATTGGTATTTATTATAAGCAACATCTAGATATACATTTATGATTTTGAAGAATGAAGGGAGTTGGATTTATTTCTTAAAAAGCCAAATCAGTTTGTGCTTAATTGGATTAATGTTTTTTTCTTAAATAGGGACATTTATCAGAATAACTTTATTCTGTGGAGAAATGGCTTATGACTAAAAAAGGGAAACTTCTCATCATCTAGACAGCAGTCTCTACTATTTCCTAGGCATTGTTTGTAGGCTTGTTTGCTTAAAAAGGTTTTAACATTTTTGCACTTTAAGTAAAATTGATAGAGCATGAGTGATTTACATAAAAAGTTTCCTCGAATTGCCTCACGGTGAAATGGCGGCAAACATTTCATAAAAATAATAAGTAATGCAAGATATTTATCTGTTTAGGTTTTACGCTTCCTGTATAGTTATTTTAATATTGAGCTCAGGAAGACTTTATAGAAATTAGGAACCCAATAACTTTAAGTAACTTGACATACTATGTTTTCCTGAAAATAAGACTACCC
Organism: Thamnophis sirtalis; assembly: GCF_051295495.1. Classification (NCBI taxonomy): domain Eukaryota; kingdom Metazoa; phylum Chordata; class Lepidosauria; order Squamata; family Natricidae; genus Thamnophis; species Thamnophis sirtalis. Next base: position 122,594,898 of record NW_028261381.1, read on the forward strand.
CAAAAATAAACCCTAGCCTGATTTTTAAGTGTGCGCCTAATATAAGCCAAAAATAAGCCCTACTGAAGATCGTCATCAGCCCAGAATTGGAGCACTGAAGGTACAGGGGTGTCCGGCTGCAGCCTGGGTAATGCAGGTGAATGGATTAACTGTCCAGGCAGAGGCAGGGGCAGGGGCAGGCAATCTGAATGCACCACGTAAGCCGTGGAAAAGCCAAGAGTCAGTGGCCAGAGCAGGGGGGCAGCTTCAGAAGATTTATCTTCACACCATAGCACTGGCAGCAGACAGAGGCAGAGGCATGGGGGAGGCAGGTGATCATGACACTCTGCGTGGGCCGCAGGCAAGCCGAGAGACGTGAAGACAAGCCCTGTGGCTGCCTGCCCACTCTGTCCTACCATCTCTTGGCTTGCCTGCGGCTCGCATCAGTGTCTGGATTGTGTGCCTCTGTTTCCGTCGGCTGCAGGTGCCATTGCATGAAGACTAGCCTCTTGTGTCCAGCTGTTCTCTCCGGCCCACAGACTCTCAGCTTTCCCACAGCCAGCCACCTTGTGGACTGATCACCCTGAAATCGTGTTTCCCCGAAAATAAGTCCTCATTCTTATTTTGAAGCTCTCAAAATTATAAGACCAGGTCTTATTTTCAGGAAAACATGGTATCTAATATTTATTTTGAAAGCATTAATACATTTTTAACAATGTATTTTAAGATACAGTCTTACAAATGGGCCATAGTCCTACACTGTCTTTACCTTAACTGAGCATCTGTTAAGTTTCATAACAGCTGTGTGTGTTGTCAGGAATAAAATTGAAATGAAATAAAAGTATCCACATCATTTAAATCATGAATGCCCAATTGTGCCCTTCAGAATTGAGGTAGTATGTAAATTGCATAAAATGCACACGCACAAATGCACATATGCATACATGTGTGCCTGCACACCCACATCCAGCTGGTTGAGATGAAGGAAAAAATAATCTCTTGGAAAAAATATTTAAACTTTCTTAGTGCATTAAAATGTATCACTTGGCAAAGGAGACACAATTTATGCTTATGGCTTCCAAATCACCAGCTTGGTGGCCATAAATGTTTTATTTTAATGGAATAACATTGTTATTAAATTGGATGGATTGTGAGATTAAGTACATAGATATAATAGTAAACTTGTTTAACTCACATTAAAAATAATGAGATTTACTATTTAAAATGTAATTTAAAAAAATCAATAGAATTGAATGTTTAAAATATGCCACAATTTATGAGTCAAGACTTTAATTTGTATGAATTTGTAAAAATGACAAAATGTCTTTAAATTTAGTTTATTCAAATAGCCTTTTAATGGTTCAGCAAACTGACAGTTACTGAAGTACCTAACAGAAAATTCCTAATTTGAACGTTTTAGCTGGTAAAGTCTTCACAATTTTTGGTACTTGACAAAGTAATACTGGTGAGTTTGCTTTATGTTTTCTGACAGTACCATTACTATAACAATTATTTTTAATACACGTTTAACAATTTTAGTTGTATTGTGTGAGATACTATTTTATATATCATGCTTGTATATGTGTATTTTGAAAGTTGAAGCATAGTATTCCATACCGGGAAATAAGGAAAAATTATATTATGTCTGATTATATCTCATATGAATGAGAGCAGATATAACGAGAATGTAAAAGTAAAAATTTGAGGTATCTTATTCTACTCTACCACAGAGTCGGAAATGAAAGAATTACAATAAGCTTTCACAGTCTTCTTTCGTAGCTGAAAGCTTTAGATTTTTTATTTGTCATGGTTATACAATGTTTATTTCGGGTAGAGTATTTTATATATGTTATCCAGAGTGACAATTATTCAGGTTGAATGGCTATATAAATCTTTTAAATCAATAAATAAACCTGTCCAGTAAACTCTTACATATAAGACATGAGCAGTAAGTAGTATGAAGCTCATTAATAAGGATTAGATGTGGGATGAGAAGTAGCATTCAGGTAAATAGTAGTTTGGTTATGTTGTTCTCAACAATCATTTTGTGAATATGTAAATAAGAAACTAATTAGTAGCTATTTTCTGCATCATGCTCTGAGAAAGATTCAGCATCCTTACCCTGGAAACAGACAAATATAGCATAGTGAGCAAGTTTGATTATTCTTTTTATTAATTATATATCTTCAAAATGAAAATTGCCATATGAAAAATAGCCTTTCTAATATTTTTTAGTTATTAGGGAATGTTTATTTCAATAGCTAATATTCTTGACCATTAATGCTATTTTGTTGCAGCAAAAAAAGAAAACAAAGACATTCAATCCACCAACTCGAAGAAACTGGGAAAGTAATTATTTTGGGATGCCCCTACAAGATCTGGTTACACCTGAAAAACCTATCCCTCTCTTCGTTGAGAAGTGTGTGCAGTTTATTGAAGATACAGGTAAGAAATTATATTTAAGTATTTATTTTTGCTGTTAAGTAATTTTGAAAGTCCTACTTGTTTCTCATTTAGAACTTTATATTGTTTTAATGAAGAAATAATAAACCATATGAATTGAAGTCTATTTACATTGATGTATTTATGAGAAAAAATATCAAGTATTTGTTGGAGGAATTTTTTTACTATGTGAGTGACTTCCATCCCTTGATGTTTTCTTCCTTTTCCTAAAGGTCTGTGTACTGAAGGCCTCTATCGTGTTAGTGGTAATAAAACAGATCAAGACAACATTCAAAAGCAGTTTGATCAAGGTAACGGGGATCGTTGTTATGATTACATAGGTATAACTATGTGATGTTGTTTTAGTGCAGTATTTAAACTCTTCTGTGAATACTCTGTGATAATAGAAATTGAGTAACATGAATATATAAATGTATTAAAAACTAGTTTGACAATGTTAGCTGTACTGTATGTGTTGGTATGTTGATGTTAAATTCAATATATAATACTTTAATTTTAATTTTACTCAATTTCAAAGCCTCTTTTTCTGCATGTTTCTTAGAGCCCATGAGATTTATCATAAAAATAGACTGTTTATGGCTCTCCTATTATAACCTCCCAAACAATCAAATATTACATTTACCAAATTTAGGATTTGGGATACTTTTGAAAATTGTGGTTGGAGTGCAAAGCTTCCAGGAGAGGAAATGTTCCTTTTCCAGCCTTTTAAGTTCCTTAAATTGGAGAAAATATAGCCCACCATTTTTTTTACTACAGTGATGGACACCATTTTACAAAATGCAGTAGATTCATGTGATTCACTTGTAGGCTTGAGTTGCAACTCCAGACCCAGAAGAACTAATATATACAATAAACCAATAAAATCACTAGAATTTATACAGAAAAAACAACACCAAAAATCACAAATCAAAGCCAAAAAAAGTATTTTTATGTGTAATATATTTTAATATAAATTCTGGATTTGTGTGTTATCGTCTGAAAATTCCACTGCTTGTTATATGTTATTTGAATCATAACACAATGAAATGCCAATAGAAGCAAGAGCCAAAGCCAATTCATAGCAGCCTTTAGACCAGGGATGTCAAACTCAAGGCCTGTAGGCCGGATGTGCCCATAGGGTGCTTAGATCTGGCCCGTGAGGCCAACCTGGAAACAGCAAAGGACCAGCCCGCAGTGCCTCTGCCAGCAAAAACAGAGCTCGGCAGGACCATGCGCATCCCACCCGAGCTCCATTTTCAGCTGCAATGTCCTCCTGCAACTCTCTGCCAGTTAAAACGGAGCGGCCCTCCCAAGCTCCGTTTTTGCTGGCAGAGCGCTTGGGCCATCACAGGCCCAAAAATGATGTCAAGCTGGCCATGCCCACTCTGGCCACGTTCTCCCAGTCCCCTGAGGTCAAACACCTCAATGGCCCTGACGTGGCCATTAATGAAATTGAATTTGAGATCCCTGCTTTAGACAAGCATGTTCTTTTCCCTTGTGATAAACTTCATATAGTCAGATGAATCTTTCATTTTCTTGACCTTTCACTATACTTTAGCCTCAGAAGTCAAAGAATGCAGAAGCTTAACTTTCTTCTCCCCTCCCACATATCAGACCTAGCTTCTCTCCCTCCCGGCAGTTGCTCAGTAGAAAATTACTTGAATGCATCTCTGCTTACCACCCAAAACTGACAAGAATAATCAGTTTTAAAATTCTGGCTTTTGTTTCCCTTCTAGCCATACTCCTATCATTTTGAATGCTCATCTCAGTGCTGGATAGTGAACAAGAAGAGAAATTAATATTTATATTTCTATTTATTGGAGAGAAAGGGATTAGAAGAGAGTAAGCAGGCACACAATGAAGAATACACATTGAAAGCTGTGCTGTGCTGGTAGCTATGCATCCCAGCCCCTTCTCAGTGAAATTTTCCTCAAAGCAAATTTGGCATGCCTTTCTCTGACAATGCCATACTAACTATAATTAAATGATTAATTAAGTGATTAAATGACTGGTAGACCATGCAAATGTCATACATTGTAATTTGGTTGTAAAATTGTTTTTCAACACCATTGTAACTGTTCTCCAAATGAGTTGTTGGTATTTGAAGACTATCTGTAATTCTGAGAAAAATAAATTTAAAGTGGTCACTCAGAAGCTTAATGAAAATCTCAGATCAAAAAAGAATTCTTTCAGGAACAAGATATCATTATATACATGTATAAACAGTAGACAGTAGCCCAAAACTACAGAAAGGCTGTCAGAAGACAGTAACATAAGGTTGACAGAAGATGCTAAGAATAATAAAAATAGCTTATTTAAATATATTTTAAATAAATTTAAAATGAAGACATTACATATAACTTCAGATTTGAATGCCTAAATTTGAAGGCCATGATAAAATTACATTATAGATAGATATTTTTGGCTGAACATTTACATATCATGTTTGAAAAATCTTGGGGGAGGAAAAGAAATTCCAAATGGGGAAGAAAAAAGGTCCTTTTAAAAAAATGGGAAAGTGAGTTCCAGGGAATAGCATACTGGTCTTGAGACTTACCTGTAAAAAGATCTAAAGCAGATCATAAATAGATTGATTTTAAACAGAGAGCTTTTTGGTTCCTCATCAAATCAGAGTCAGACATATATGGTATGCACAAAATTCAGCCCTTGGTCCTGTACTCATTAATTAGTTAAACATTTCCTTTATTAGAATTATCAGATTTGTGTCTGATACAAAATCGTGTTAGGCAATTAATCCTTTAGCAATCTTGATAACTTAGAAAAATAAGAGTAAATTTTAGCAGAAAAATGCAAAATTCGTCACATAGGAAATATGAAACGCATAGATACAGGAAGGGACTTAGTAATAATACTTGTGAAAGGATATTTTAAATTGAAAATTAATGGTTGGTTTGTGTTTATAGTGAATGAATTCTCTTGAGAAATGTTTTTGTATTCCTAATACACAGTTTCATACTGCTTTGTAGATCATAATATTAGTCTGGAATCTATGGATGTAACAGTAAACGCTGTGGCAGGAGCTCTTAAAGCTTTCTTTGCAGATCTTCCAGATCCTTTAATTCCTTATTCACTGCATCCAGAATTAGTTGAAGCATCAAGTAAGTAATTTCTTTTTTCTCCTCGGAAGTACATGTTATGGATAACCATTTTCTATCTCTTACCTACTATACTCTGTATTGGGATATTAATTTCAATCTATTTGGTGCCTGTTGAGGATTTCACAGATTTATTGGGGGGGGGGGTTCTTATATTTCCCATTTTAAGACTTCTTTTATATGCCTCTATGGTTAGGTAATATTTCAAGTAATCACAGAAAGCTTCACATACAAACTTTTGATTAAGTAAACCTTCTACGCTAAACATTATCTTGCCCTATTATATTTTATTATTTGTATTTTTATTATACCATACTAAACTAAACTAGTGAACTCTGCTTATTTAAGGGGTGAAACCAAACTTCTCTGATCACCATTGGAATGGACTTCTTTGATAGCATGATTGCACTATTGTTCCACAGACCCTGTACATCTCCAGAGGATTGCCACTCATGGAGACAGAAAAGGAGAAATTAACAATTTGTTCACATGCATTTATTGAATAGAAAATTCTCTAAAATATTACTTCAGGTTGTTTCTCTTCAAATGTTCACCCACTCATCAGTTTTATTACTTCCCCCTTCATATGAAAAAACCTTAATGACTGGCTATTACAGTAACAGGTTAACATTCCTCATAACAGTCTCCCAGCACATATTAGGTCCCAAAAGTTGAAACAGTGCCCTGAGCTGCTATATGCTTCTTATTTTTAAAAAAATGTTTTTGCTTTGTTTGTACAGAAATTCTTGATAAGACTGAAAGGCTGTATGAATTAAAGGAAATTGTGAAGAAATTCCATCCAGTGAATTATGAAGTGCTCAAATATGTAATAACTCATCTGAACAGGTATTTTCTTTGCCAAATATCAATTACAGATAAACAATTTCATTAATATTCGCCAGAAAGATTAATCATATTAATCTGCTATACATAAAGATGCTTGTATGAAACATTAAGTCATCTTACGCAAGATGGTCATTAAACAAATGTAATAAATAACAAACTGTAAATTAGAAAGAATTATGAAAGCCTTATCCATATTTCTGTAGCAGTTGGGTATTAGTGTTGTCCATTGATGTAAGGCATCATTAAATGAAATGTTTAATGAATCAATATTCAGTGAATCAATGGGGTTGGTGTAGCAATAAAAATTAAGGACTTACATTTATATGAATATGAAGCTCTTACTTACTCACCAATATATTGACAGAGTTGATAAGAAATAGAGGTGCTCTTCTTAGTAATAGCACCTGCTGTGGGAAATTTCCTTTAAGAGATGTACATCTCTTCCCATGCTGACTTAAAAATTCTGTAAATTTATATCTTGTAAAATTCCAGTGGGGTGTTTTTGCCAGAAACTGGATGTAAATATCAGAAACTGGCAAAAACAACAACAACAACCCCAACCCCAATTGAAAATCATGGTTATGTTCCTGGGATGCTGCAAACAGGCATAAAAGTAAGCTGATTGCCAAATAATCAAAATAAGATCCAATGATAACAGGTGTGTGTGCTACTGTTGGAACTTCAAAAAGGGGGTTATAAGTAAGTTTTTGGGGGATCCATCATACTTTGATTATTAAGCAAAGACTACTTATAAACTTCCCTTGTTCATTATGTGCTACTGATAGCCTTCAAACCTGTCAGTGCAGATCTCAGTAGGAAATAGACACCCATAATGTCTGTGGGTTTACTTCTGATAGTGTATGCATGTTGTTGAATGTAAACCTTTAAATAGTGTAAACATTTTATTTAAACAAAGCTGTGAAAAAGTGGCTGTGAATAGATTAAATGTTCATTATAATCAGGATAATAATGGTAGAATCCAACTTGAGACTGATTGTTGTTTTGTTCAAGACCTTTGGCACTAGTGCATTTGTATGAACAACTTACACAATCCATTTTTTCTATTTTAATAGATTGTAGATCTTTCTACTTTTTCTATTCATGCAGAGAAATTGTAGATTTAAGTAGTTCTTAGGTACTTATGCCTGTTTTCTTGTATTTTAAGAATAATCACTTCTGAGCCTAGTTTGTTGTTGCATTATGTTTAGGATATAATGTCTAAAATCTGCTGAATATATTAAAAGTAATGCTATGTAACATTTTTAGATACACTTTCAGTCAAATATTAATTCTTCAATACATTTATTCATATTATAGAGTTAGTCAACAGAGCAGAACCAACCTAATGACTGCAGATAACTTATCTATATGCTTCTGGCCTACTTTGATGAGACCTGATTTTGAAAACAGGGAGTTCCTGTCAACCACCAAAATCCTTCAGTCAGTAATAGAAACAGTCATTCAACAATGCCAATTTTTCTTCTATGGTGGAGAAATTTCAGAAATTTCTGACAATGTAGCACATCAGCTTCCTGGTTCGAATCCAGTACAGATGGTGGAACCAATTTTACCACTACAGTTACCACCACCTCTACAACCTCAGCTAATACAACCACAGTTGCAAGCAGATCCTCTTGGAATTATTTAAACAAACAACTGACAAGAAGATGATTTGTCAAGAACTTGGCAATGGATACAGAGGAAAACTGGACATGCATGTTTCAAGATACAATGACAACTTCATTATGAAAGAATTTGAACCTAAACTAAGATATTTTTGTTTGTAGTCACTCTATCCACCTTGTTCATAACACTGCAGGTCAAAATTATGTGATTAGCATGACTGGAGAGGTTTAATTTTTTAAATCAAAAATAACTAAAGTGCAAAGCTGCTGTTGCATGAACATTTACGCAATCACTATCATTTCTGTGACAGTTTGTCACAATATATTGTGAATAAAACTTTTCTATAGAAATGTTATGATTAAATAAATCATTTATGGAACATTCAATACTTGCAGCCTGCTTTAGGGCTGTTTTTTGTTATTTAATTGTCTCCCCTCCCCATCATTTTCATACCAATTTAGTCCTACACGTAAAATACAACCATGTCTTATTTGGAAATTATGAACTACTTATACATTACAACATATTTTGGAAAAACGAACTGCACTGTTATAAATGCCACATTCCCATACTTCTTTTTCTCTTAAACCTGTGGATATTTTTGTTGAGGGCTTTAGATTTTTTTTTCTTGTAGCACAATACCAAGGACATGCTTATTGTAAAAGTGAGTTAAGCACTGTGGAGATATGTTATGATTATCTACTTTCCCCTTAATTTGCATTAATTAATCAAACTTGATAATACTGTTAATTCTGTAAACTGCATGTTTGAAAGATCATTGAAGGTCTTGTAAGCCTAATATATTTTCTATATTTTAATTTTTCCCACTAGGAAATTCATTTAGTGTAGAGAAAATAATTTTATGATTTCATATAAGGCTGTATAACTTTTCATACATAAATGAGAACTTTGCTGTAGTATAAACTTGCTAAACCAAACAATCTAGACCATAAATTTAACATATACACTATATCTATTTTTCTGTGACCCTCTAAAGGTATAAAAAGCATTGCTAATATATAGCAATAAATACTTTGGGTACTGAAGCATCTAAATTTGTATATAAAAAGATACCTGTGTTCATTTTTTTCCCTATGAGCTGTTGTACTATATTTTCAAAATAACTTTTGCACCATTTAAAATTATTTTTCTTTTTTATATTGGTACAAATATCTCTGTTAAAGAATGCTGCTTAATTTTTAAACATTCTTGATTAATAGTTGATTGTTAATAAATGTGATGAACACTAGTTATGGGGAAAAAATGGAATGGTTTAAAATATTTGAATTGGCTCAGATTTCTGTCCACAAATGGAAGGGTTTCTTTCATCTATACAAGTGATTCAGTGGAGAGATCCCAACTTACACAGATTTCATTTTCCACCTCTGGAACAAATCTTTAGAGAGAGAGAGAGAGAATGGGTAAAAGTTGGTCCATAAGCAGAATGAAATTTGCATCCATGTCTGAGTTTTCCTTACCACCTTTTTCTTTCATTTGCAAAATACGTTTTCTTAAAAATAAGCTTTGGGGAAAAACATTGCAATATCTGAATTAGTTGGGAGACTTTACTATCACTGTTGTCATCTCATTGTTTACTATCAGTTGCAGTATGTAGAACATTTTTGAATACTAAAGTAATTTAATTTTTGATTTTAAAAACTTTTTAAAGGTTCTTATGGGCTTTGGCCTTCTGAAATAAAAACTGCCTTTTTCGTTATGTCCTAGGTATTGTACTTAGAGTTATGACTTACATTGCCATTATACTTAAGATACCATAACCCAGGCTGCTGTTAAAATATTTGTATATTATAAATTACCTTGATATTTGTGTTATATTCTTGCAAGTAATTATCTTTTTTACAAAAAACAAAATGCTCTATTCCAATTCAAAGCACACAGGATATAAATACAATAATAAAAATTGTCCTGTAAATGTAGTAGCATTAATTTGTTTTACATCATCTGCTGTTTAAATAGCTTTTATTTATAGCCATTAGTTTAACTGAGGCATTTTAAGAAGAAAATAAATTGCAAGCATTTTGTAAATGATTTCTAGGTTGCTAAAGAATTTATTTTTCTACTATAGATGGTATGACAAAAGCATCAAACTGTACAGGAAAAACCACATATTCCTCTTGCAGATAGGCTTAAATTTCTCAGCCTTATTCCTTTAAAGAGTATTCTCTAGCACAATGACAGTTGAAGTTTGATTTCTGTTTAGAATTGTCTTTTTGTAGTTTAGTACGTCTTTCATTAATAATATACTCATATCGAGAGTGTAGGCAATTTGCCTCAGTGCTGCTCTTAGCTATCTTTAAGGGCATGCTTCTTGGTTATCCTCAGCACCCTTGTGCAGCAGGGCATAAATATATTTGTGTCTGCATACTCCATTACCCAATGATAGCATTTTGAATTCACACTACGATTTAAATCTGAATCATCTCCATAATTACATGTTCCATTATAGCTTTAAAAAACTCTTGTGTTGCTTGCCTTTTTTTAATTCTGAAATTAAAATCTTTGGGATCCTTTTCGGCATATTCGGCAACATTTTTTGACCTATTTTAACTGCTGCTTTAGGTGTTTGTATGCACACATTAATTTCCCCTTAAGCAGAATTGATGGCTCAATAACAGGAAAATCCATCAATGAGGTATTTAAAAGCTAGCTTTCTTGTAATAATTTGAGATTCTTGTCATAACAAAAAGACCTACACATTGCTAGCCATCTAGCAATTTAGCTCACTCATTAGCAAATGGAATACCTTCATTGTACCTTGTATCTTTTCTGAAGTTTCAAACCATGAACTACTCAGTATTGTAAATTCAGTCATTTTTAACAATGTGAATAGTGCTCAAGAGCTGTCAGTTTGACCTGCATCCCTCACACTGACGACCATTAAATTTGTATGTTACTGAAATATGTGTAACTAGGCTGCAATCCTACACAGTTATCCTTATGTAACTCTGTTAAGATCAGTAAAATGGGTTGTAAACTTACATTGTAATGCTAAACTTAGTTATTAGGGAATACATCTTAACTGTGGTTAATATGCTGTTCTAAGCTTAATGCATAGAATAACATTTTATAAATATATTTAGTTACATGCAAAACACATTAAAACAGCAGTCATATCCACCTGCATAACAGTAAGTTCCATTGAACTCAATAGCACTTATTTCCAAGAAGACGTGAGTGGCATTTTATATTAAATGATTTAGAAATTATTTTTACATTACACTCAGACTTTAAGAATTTTGAAATAATGTAAATATAAGTATGCAACATTAATGAAAAGCAGCATTTTCCAATGTATGTTTTCTGCATTACTTGACTACTGGTTGCTAGAAACTACCATTGACTTGTTTTGTTTTCAAGGTACTGGAGTTTAGTTTTAATTTCTCTAAAATTGTAAAGTAATGAACTAATTGGACAAGTTAAATAAATCAGGCCTCCACTTTCATTGTGATTTCATTTTTTTTACAGTAATCAATATATTTGCTGAAGCTATAACTACATACACACTTAGTTCCTTTTTATGTAATCTTATCAAAGTTTACAAAATGCTACAGTGAGTTAAATATTGAAGTTTATCTGTATGCAGATTGCAATGAATAAAACATTAAGATGCCTGCTGTGTATAATATTCAGTTTTATATTCAACTTCAGAAGAGCCAAATTGCTCCTTTTATCTGAAATAAATACAGTAGTAAAAATGTTTGGAATGGAGTTCAACAAATTATGAGTTTTATTTAATTGGAACAGAGGTCATAGGCAGATGGAATTTGATTTCCCATTTAGCCTCCTAAATGTTGTAGAGAGCTTTAGAATTTGGGAACCGTCCAAAAACTTATAAGGTACACCCAAAAGTGTTCAGTAAGCAAAATCTTTGTTAGGCAATGTATTTAGTAGTTTGCCTGGGGTCTTGCTCAAGCCAGGAAAACCATGGAGATTTTGATTTTGCCAAATGTAAGGGTTTTTTAGTCACTGGTCTCTGGCTACCCATTAATGCTTTTTCTTGTCAAATGTATACTTTGCTGTTATTAAAAGACCAATTAAGACTGCTCAATTTATTCAGCTGTAATACTGGGTTGGGGGGTGGGGGGAGGCATTCCAGCAGAATGAATGGGCTACTGCAAGATGATGGTGATAATGAAACACTTCTCTTGACCTGCATAAATGTCATTGATCAGAGCAATATTATATATATTTACTCTGATCAATGAAATGTGTGTGTGTGTGTGTGTATACCTTGACTCCCCCATTTCCATCAAAAATGTTAATTAAGCCTTCAACCACCAAGAGCTATCAACACTTAATGAAGGTCTTTTGTGAGTTAAGGTATCAGAGGAAATAGAGCAATAGAGGATCTGCAAAAATGTCACATCAGCATATTAGGTATTTCGAAGGAATAATTGAAAATTTATTTATTTATTTATTTATTAGACTTATATACCACTTAATAGGGTTTTCAGCCCTCTCTAAGCAGTTTACAGATTTTTTTAGCAAATTGAGTCAGCAACTTGCCCCCACAGTCTGGGTCCTCATTTCACCCACCTCGGAAGGATGGAAGGCTGAGTCAACCTTGAGCCGGTGAGATTTGAACCGCTGAACTGCAGATCACAGTTGCAAAATGCAAAACGTAACAGGATTAATCTTACATGCAGCTTTAAGAATTTTTCTTTCCAAAAAGAACTTGTTGGCTATGCTGAGCAATCTAAAGAAAATAACATACCAATGATGCATTGCTGATATTTTTATATGTAAATCCAGAGATGTGAAAAGACTTTTTAAAAAAAACAATTGGATAAAACAGTCTGATTTCTATATAAAGCTAATGTATTTTTACATGTTCTAAGATAAAGCAAAGTAGTGGTTTTGATGGAATTCACTGTACAGAGCAAACATTCCAAGTTGGATAAATCAACCAGCTGAGAACCTTGGGAGAAAAGGGCCCCCATTATAGAATGGATACTGTTTGTCAAACAGTGACAGATGGTGGATGTCATAGCAAACTGAATGAGCTACATGTTTTTAGTTGTCTCACAAATGTAAGATGGGTTTAAATTGTCTCTTGCCTCCAGATCTCTGTAATAAAGGGATGAATACATTATCATTTCAGAAGAGTATAAATAGTGCTTAAAGGGGGGGGGGAGTTATCTTTTAGATTAATCATGATCCAACTTGTGAGCCAACTCTTTTCTCTGGGATAAATGTTATTTAAAAAAATAGGTATTTAAAAAATCTTACTGATTGGATAGACTTCTCTCTTGTTACCTATCCAGTCCTATTGAAAAATGTATTTGGCTGATAATGTAATCATTAAAATCACTTGAATGCTTACATCATGCCAGTCATTAAAAGTTGCTTTCCTGTTGCAGCTTTGTATAATAGCACAAAATATGTGTGATGACTGTAGTCCTGTGGGTGAAGCCTGTTCCTTTCTAGATGAACCTATGATATTTAACAGAGACATAGATGAAAGTACTTAGAAATTCTTAGCCAGTGAATATGGAGTAGCCAATAAAGAATTAACTCTAGTTCTGGAAGATTCTACTTCTCTCATAGAAGAAAGTTCATGTTTGTCACTGATAAAGATGAAAAAAAAGTGCCATGGTATTTTTTGAAATGACTGGGTATCTTTTCTAAGGGTATTATTCTACCGGGATCCAGAGTAGTTACAATTATACACCTGGAAATATAAATGGAATAGTTTCCTAATTCTGAAGAAATTATCTCTGCATCAAGGCACCTAGCAACCACCAGGACTTTTCAATTCCTTTGATTTGCCTTTAATTTATGATACAAAAGTCAGAAATTTGTGGCATCAACAGCATATAAATCCTAAAAGTAGGAATGAAGAGGGGATAGAAACTAAAAGATTAGGTAGGCAGGCTTTGTCTTCCTAGTTGGATAAGAGGCATCTCTATCTGGCTACCTACATATATAAGATCACCTAGAGTCACATTGTGTATGTGGGTGGGGAGGATATCTTATAACTAAATAAAATCACTTGCTTCCTCAGAAATTCACTTTTGGTGGTTCACTGTTTCTCTTCACTGGGATCTACTCTAGATTTTCAAGGATTTAATTACTACCAAATAGGTTCCCATTAATACCCTCACCTGAAAGACAGTTTCTTGTAGCTCTAATAGATAGAAACACTCAGCTATGTGACAGAGAGTCTGTATGAATACCAGCAGGACACATTGGTACCAAGAACAAATCTAAGCCTGATTCCTGTGATCAATTCTAAATTCCATTTAACACAAGAGAATACGCTTCCTTATTTGTGGCCAAACTTTCCCCATGCTAGAGAATGAAGCATGTAAAAGCTAGATGCAGTCAGGACTCTAAGACTGGGTCTCAAACTTATTTCATTGATGCTGATGGCTGATAGCTTATTTATCTCCTACAAAGGAAAAAAAAACCTAAAGAGATGAGTTACATAATCTTGCATCAGCAGGTGAGTCAGGGAATGTATTGCTTTGGTTTAGCTAGCTAGCATCACAAATCATTCATTGCCCTAAACATTATTGACATTTAATATTATTGTGGTGCTTCTTACAAGATAAGTTGTCGAGATCACAATAGCCTTTAGTAAAAGTTTTTAAAATTCACTATTTTACATTTACTTGATACAATATTCTTCTAGATTATGGAACATTAGAAATGTACATAGACTTTATTAGGCAGTAAATATGTTGTTGGAAATCAAGCACTATATTAGTATAATTAAAGTGTAAACATTCCTGGTATAAACTAAAATTCTTTTTAGCTATTAATATGTTTTAATAAATAGTTGGAAGGGGCAATAGTTTTGGACTTAGTTTTACTTTTTCAGCTAAATAAAAGTTTTATTGGATTACTTCTACCTGAAAATTGTGATTATTATAATCTCTTTTAATTAATTAAAATTAATCCATTACTGCAAGAGCTAACTGAAAATACAAAGCTACAGCCAGGAATATGCTGCTCTCTGATTTTTAGAAGTCTCTCAATATTGTAGGTTATATTACCATTATATTACCATTCTACCCTTCCATATGTATCTTCAAATGAAATCTACCTCAAGCATAACAGTTCAAGTAGTTCATGTAGTCAAGTAGTAAAACTCGCTGCGTCATGCTGCCGTCACATGACGTTTCGTGACATTGTTCCTATTCACGGAACTGGAGTGGACATGGCCTGGTTGTGATGCATCCAGCCCTTGGGCTGCCAGTTTGACACTCCTGAAGTAGTTGTTCTTATGAAAGTTCAGGTGTTTGCCAACAGCTTGATTATGGCTTACTTACTCGCTTTAATTAATGGACATTAGCTGAACCCCAACAACATCTATTGTCTTTCCTTTCAAGGACAGAACAGTGACTCTTCTTCTCATGATTATGACTGGATTGCTTGCACCTCAGCTTTCTCCAACAGTTGAGCTATCATTGCGGCAAACTCTTCCTGCAGGTTCATTTAAATTTTAAAGCAGCTTCCAAAGCAGGAATTAACCACAGAGACCTTTTAAAACCATAGAGATCTTTAATATAGTATTCATCTCTGTTCAGTGATTGACTCAAAACAGTATAATCTTCCACCAGCAGGCTGTTAGAATCCCTCTTAATCTTTTTATAAAACGGGCTATTCTTATCAATTGACTCATTCACTGAGATCAACATTTCTAAATCAATCAAAAAGTTAATGAACCCAGGTCTATCAGACTAGTGACAGTTAAATCTGAAAATTAATCCTATATAAAGTTTCTCCTGCAGATCAGCTCTTTTTTTTTAAGAAATAGCAATTGTGATAGGAGAATATACTTCCATTTTCCTGCCATGGGAATAATTCGTTTTTTAAATCTCCTAGCAGAGAGTTTACAGGCCATTTAAAACATTTTAAGAAACTTGGTCTTGTTTTCTTTTTGTCTGCCAGTGAGTCTTGGTCATCCATATGATTATCTTCAAATGCATTCCACATGATATATCTGTGCAATATGCTTACAACCGAGTTGTTGATTAATAGAAGTTCATAGAACCTACTTGTACGAATTTACCTGCCAACAGGTCAAAAAAATAATAATTGGAGATGAGATTTTATCACTAGAAGCAGCAGGCAGAAAGGAGCAAGAGCCAAAAATAAAATTATTTTTTTAACAAAACCACTAATATCTTTGTGGTAGTAGAGCAGGTAGGGATGCAAATTTAAACAAATTTCACAGCATCTTTATTTTTCCCTTATACCATGTGATGAACTGTCATTTTTTATCACTAAAAGGACAGATTTTCATGGAATGAATGCAAAACAAAAGTAAATCAAGTAATTTAATAGCCAGATTCAGGCACTAACTTCAGTACCTACTTAGAAAACTGAACTTGTGGCAATTATCTGCTTCTGCTCAGTGTTTAAAGGCATGGGATCCCTGGACTTTTCACTCAGTTTTTCTAATAGGGCTTCCTGCAATCTCTCTGCTAAGTCCAGCTACAGAAGCAAATTCAACACAACCAAATAAAGATTATAAGCATTGTATTTTTCTTTTTTTTACACACTCCATCAATCCTGTGCCCCATGATCCAGAAATGTATGACATTTGTGAGCCCAGGGCAGGCTTGAATCAATTTTCCTTAAAAATGTACTGGCTCCAAAAAAACCTCCACTCCAAATTACTCACCACAACAAAAAGCCAAATATCAAGGAAAAAAGTATCTGTTAAAATACAAAAGGGGCAGTTAGGTTGTTGAACAGTGGAAAATAAGGGGTCAAAATAAGGGATTGGTGTAGATCAATGATTCTCAACTTGTGATCTGCCAACCCCTGGTGGGCTGCAATCTCATCACAGGGTCCATGAAGGCTTGAAGAAATGTTATGATTTAAATCTTGAGTTAAGTCTTAGTGGCCCATGACTACAAAAGGTATTTAAAGAGGGTTTGTGGTGATGAAAATGTTGAGAACCACTCGTGTAAATGAAAATGCAATGGGTGGGTTCCAGCTGCCGCTATTGCCAGTTTGCTCAGGGACATGTGCATGCGCACTTGATGCGCACTGTGCACGCATGTGCAGTGCAACAACAATTGCTCTGTGCATGCGCAGAAAGCAAAAACAAGATGGTGGTGCCTATGGCGCCGCTAAGAGAACCAATTCAGGGGCATGGCAGGCCTGGGTCGCTGCCGGTTCCAGGCCGTCAAGTTACTACCGGTTCGGCCGAACTGGTAGGAATCCACCTCTGAAGCGTAACATATGTTGTCAACTACATACCAACTGCCACTACAAATATTGGTGCTAAACGTTAAACCCCTGAACATGTTTAAGCCTTCAGCATTACATGTCCATTGGAGGATAAACCCTTCCAAAGATATTTCCCCTGTCAACAATTCATTTACTAGGCATGCTGGAGGAGCAATTGAAAATAGTTTCTCAGGAGTTACATTTATCTCCCAGTGTCTCCTTATTTAAAAAAGCAGTGAAATGTCTCACTTTTGCTAAGCTTTAATTATATTTTTGTGTTAATTTTAATTTATGTTGTTTAACTCTTTGCATAGTCCTTTAAATTTTAAATTGCTTAAATTACTTCCTTGGATTTAGAGTTAAAATCCAAGTTAAAAAACCCATTACCATTTCATATAGGATCTTCCACTGTAAAGAACAGAGATTGCTTTCAAATTTTTGCATGTAAACAAGAATTTGTGCTCCAAATAAATGACATTTATAACATGATGTTGTTCACTGAAGTTATTTTTAAATAAGCTAATCTATTTCTTTTATGCAAAATATTGCAATTAGATTCTAATTTTCCCATTTCTTTGGCAAGATACATTTTAATTCTCAATAACTAATGTACTATGAGTCATTTTTTAATTACTTTTAAACAGAAAATGAAAATGGCAAAAGCCTTCAAAAGTCACGCTTGTGCTTCAGATATCAGCTGGACATATTATTTCCAAGTCTTCCTTCCTTATTATGGCTATTTCCAAAGAAATCTGACTGCCAGTCTCTTGTGGGCTAGCAATGCTTCTGATTGCACTGAATTTATTTATCTAATTTATCCAGCTATCCATCTCACTGAAATCAGCTCAGGGCAGTATACAACAAGTTGTGTCAATTCTTTATTTGCAAGTATGTGTAAGTCAGTGCTTCTGGAGAAAGAAGTCCAGAAAAAAGTTAAAAAAAAGTTTCGTAACAATTTACAGAAGATAATTTTTCATACTTTTCAGAGATTTCTTTCCCTGGCTCCAACTATTGCATTACAGCCTCATCAGTATAATTTCTTAGCCCTCTGTGTAGCATCTGCAGAATACAGATGGCTGGGAAAGCTTCCACGGAGAGAAGATATCCAAGAAGCCTACCACTGCTAGCAGATGGTTTCTTGCCATTATATTAAAAGGTAATTTCCCTGATACAGTATAATGGGATTCTTTGGTTTTCAAGGACAGCAGTTGACCCAAAGAAACAAGGCAGTGGAGGCCTCTTTTTTTGCATTTTTACTATTTGCAACAAGTATTTACAATAGTTACATGTATACACAATCCTATCTTTTACCTGGTGTCAGGTTTCCTCCCAGGTCTTCCTCCTCCCAAGTCTCCCTCTCAGAAACTCTTCTTTTCTAGCTTTCCTGCTTTACTTCTTCCTTCTTCAGTCTCCCTCTCTCCCCTGTTTCTGGGCTCATCAGAGAGTGAAAAGAAAGGAAAGGGATGGATTTACTGTAGTGTATACTGAGAAAAACCTCTCTCAGGGTCTTCTGCTCAGTGCTTCTCAGAGGCCTAGAGTTTTCAATGACAGCTGATTCCTTCCTTCACTTCCTGGGCCCTGCATGAAGATGTTGTCTCTCTGGGACTTCCCTCTCTCCTGTAGAATTATCTTCCTATTCCCTGACCAGTTGTCAACAATTGCCTTGCACACTCACCTAACACCACTCTCCAATTTTTCTCCTCAGCCACTCTTGTTTTGGTCACTCTTTTTCTCTCTTCATCTTTCCTTCTTCCTACTCCAATTTTTAACCAGAACCCAACAATTGAGGAAATACCCCTCAAGGCTCCAGTCTCCCCACACCTATTTACCAGGCTGGACCAATGGCACTTCTGTCTCTACATCCCTCCACATCAGCCCTGGCTAGCAGCCAGGCCAGCAAAGCTGTCCTTTAAAGCCGGTGTCTCTCCATTTGCTGCCTCCACAACAACACAACAGCAGCCAGCCCAGCTCCTTAGAAACCACATGCCACACTCTCAATACATTATCAAATGTAAGAAACCAGCCCGTGTTCTTCTACTATGGCTAACATAAGTGTAAATGTTTCTCAGCTGCTTTTCATCATCTTCCTGGAACTGAAAGGACCATTTAGGCTGTAAAATTCAACCTCCTCCTCAGTAGGAATACCAATTAACATATCCTCAACTGAAGCTGAAGTGCAACCTCTGATGGAATACAATCAACACAGGGGGCCTTACTACCTTTCCAAATAGCGGGTTCTTTTGTAAAACAACTGTGACTGATGGAAGTTGCTCCCCTCCCAATAATCAGTTGGATTCTGCCTTCCTGTTACTTGAATCTGAAGGTATAGTGCCCATTGGAAAGTGATAAAAATTAGTTGTTAAGGATGTTGGATAATAGATAAAGAATGATGACTTGGACCAATGCAACCTTTCTCCATTTCCAACATAGCCATGATAGGCAGTTTCAGTTCCACACATGAAAAAAATGTTGGGAATGAAAGGTCATAGCATTATTTAATTGACTTTCAAGTTATCCAATATTAGACTATCACTCAGCATGCCTAAGATGTTTAGAAATATTTATCTTGCAATGTTCTCAGAAACGGTTGGTTTTGAATTTATAGCAAATAAACCTGTACCAGAATTTGTCAGAGAACAAAGTTTTTAGTGATGAAATTATGATGTAAAAACAAAAGCCTTGCATGCAATTTTGTTTCATTTGCAATTTTCATGGGAAAATACATTTCTAATAAAATGTCACTATGTGAAGGAACTAAGAGGTATTTGAATTATAAACTTTTATAGAAACATTAACTATCCGGTAATAAGCAGCATCATTAAAAACAAAACTGTAAAATTCTGCCCCACAGAAGAACCAATAGGACTCATAAATTCAGTACATAAATATTAAATTTCTAGAATTTATGTGATCTAATAAAACTGGTGAACAATGGTAGAACTTTCTGCATAGATATCCTTTTTGGATATGTTTCACTTCTTTCTAGGAACTGATTCATATTCTTTGGTATCATTGTTTGATTTTATTATATATTATATTTTAAAAGTATGGATACCTGGACCTTTTCCTCAAGCTTACATTTTTTCAATAGTCTATTTTCAATCCTCTCCACCATTGCTCTACCCTGCCAAGTCACAACTCCTCTTTCTAGAATAAAAAGCAAGCCTACAAAATAGTTATGTATGAATGTCATGTGCAATTTAGAAATTCAGTAATGATGCCAAAGATGAGTATGATTCCACATGTGTTTCTCCCATTGGCCAAAAGAAATAAAGTGCTTCACATTCTTTCTCACATGAAGAAATCAAGTTGTGGGAGTATTTGCAGAACATTTTCCCTTCATGAAGGCCACCTGGCTGCCTTTCACCAAAACCAGAGGACATCCTTATTTAAAAAATAATATTGTTCATACACGCACTCGTGTGCTCACACACAAACAGACTCATGCATACACACATAGACAGCGTTTACACTTTTAAAAATAATTGCTTTGGGAAATTGTTGCAAAAATGGCCCAAATTTATTGATGTGTGTAAATAGTAGATGAATACTTAAACAACATCAATGGAATGCTCTGGAACCAGAATGAGATTCAATTTATTATGCCTAATCTTTTATTTATGAAGTATTTGGAAAAGCTGACTGCATATTTAGACATGAAAGCTGCCAAGTAGTACAGAGCCATTATCATCCCCGTTATTTCATCTTTCCATGTCAGTTTTCTGTGCTATGTTTGAATGGCTGCTTTTGTTGTGTTTCCTGCAGGGAGTAGCTCTTTGCGTGGGTATGTTTGCTTTGGAAAGTGTATGGCGAAACATATGCCAGTACTGTTTTTCATTTTGTTTTGTTTTACAAATGTCACTATCAAAGAGTTAGCATACAAAGTCTTCCGCCTGAATCATGATCGGTGTACTGTTTCAGATACTTGGTTTCTGACAGTCAAATTCTTCATCAAAGTTTGTCTCTTTTGCATTTTTTATTTGTAAAAATCTTCAGTGCTAAGGGAGTTTGGATTTGTTTTGCAATAGACAAGGAAGTTTCATAGTTCTGCCAATAACACTCAAAAGCAAAAAAGAGAATCTGTAATGATTTTTCATTCAGTCAGCTTGAGAAAGAATGTCAGAACATTAAGTATTATCTTTTGTAGGATACCAGTTGTCCTTGGTTTTCCAAAATAAGCTGAAGGCCTAGAAAAGCACATCTTTTATTTTTTTATGAAAGGCACGTCCACAGTGAAAAAAACAAAGAAAGAACTGTGTATCTGATTAAAAACATTTGGCAATTATTTCTGGCAAGCTCAGACAACTTTATTGTGATGCTGTGTTGTTACCACACAACAAATAAACGACCCAGTCAGGACATTTTAAAACTAGAACTATGTGATTGTGGGGCAAATGCCGATGGCACCTTTTCAATATGTTCATGAGGGGAATTCTCTTAACTTTTTTTACAGTACTTGTTTTTCATCTCTAATGTCTATTGTTTAAAATTAAATAATAAGAAATAAGCTGCATGGCATGTATTTTTAGGCTGTGTCCTTATATGAGTCTTGCACATTATAGTTTCTCTGTTTTGTAACCAATGGAATTGCAAGGTAGCAACCACAACGTTTCTGATATGGTTGAATCACAAATAAATTCAGTGTATCAACTGCCAGAAGGGAGCTTATGGCTTTTTATTTTAAGACTGTTCAAATATAACCAAACCCTGTATTTGAAATAGCATAATAACTACCATTTATATGAAGTTGAAAAACAGATATAAATTTCTAGGCACTTTTGTGTCATAGGCAACTCGGGGAAATGTGAGAAGAGAAGATTACTTGAAAATCCACTTCTTTGTCAAAATTGCTTGAATATTCAATTCCATGTTCTGTTAAACAATGGAATAGTGGTTAGATGAGAATGAGATAGTTTTGCATGTTTAAATATTTACTTCATCAGCTTTAATTTCTCTTCCTTTCTCTGCATCTTCATTATCAACCCTTTCTATTCATTTACCCTACCTCAAAAAAGTTGCAATTGTGAATATACTCACGAAGGCTTAGGAGGTTTCTATCTCTTAAATATACCCTTAAAAATACCGAATTTCAAAATATTTCAACAATGCAATCCCTCTTGCTGAGTCCATCTTATCCTAATATTATATCCCTAAGCTTTTTTTTAATAAATCAAAAAGCTGTTGTTTGCAACAAAATTTCGAGTAACAGCATTCATCATGTCAGTTAAGGCAGATGAATGGGCAAAGAAATTGCACACCAATGGTTCAGTGATTCACATCTCTTTTGTTTTCTCATAACTGGTGTGATTATGCAGATGTATAGGAATAATTTGTTTTCAGCAAGGAATGCTAATTTACAGGAAATTTTCTTTCTATTTTAAGCATGAATGGTGTGAGGTAAACACAAGTTTGAATTTAATTCCAAAGCAGTAAAGATATTCAATTTGAAATTTTGGAAGTTCCAATATTTCTAAAAAGGATATATTCATACCAAATACTAAAGGAACTATATATTATGAAACCAGTGATACAGATTCATTTTTCTGTCTAAATAAGTGATCTCTTTTGAGAGCACGCACATAGACCTACCTGGAGTTAAAACAGGCTTGCTAAAATATGACATAATTTAGATGCTACCTTAAATTGCTGGAAAAAACTCTTGTACTTAAAAGTCCAACTGGAAACAGCTACCGTTAGTTTCTTACAATTTAGAATTAGTGCGTGTTTTTAATAATTTTATATAATACTCATTCTGCCTAGTCATCAATTCAGATATTTTATAAGTAGTGATTTCCTTGAATGTAGTTACAATAGAGATGAAAAGTAATCAAACCACACATTTACGACCTTCTCAAATCTGTGAAGCAAAGGAAAGTTGAAATAAGTTAGTAAGCGCAGTTATGATTTCACTTAGCAACCATTTTGCTTAATGACCAAATTGCTGGTTCCAATTATGGTCTCTAAAGGACTACCTATATTGTTACAGGTCAAGAGTAATTTCACTCTGTCATAATGTATATTTATATATTTAATTAATTAATTAATTTCTACAACAGCCCATTTGAACCCAGTGACTCTGGGCGGTGAATAATTATAAAGTCATTTATATTATAATGAAATATGGTACATAACGTATATGGTTCTCATTAAAAATTGTGTGGAATTATTTTTTTCATCTGCAATCAACATCACTAGTAATTTAATTTATTAGCATTAGCATCCTATTCCATTTTCTCCATTTATCAATAAATATTCAATCTTTATAAAGCCGTACATATCATAAAGGTAAAGGTTCCCCTTGCACATATGTGCTAGTCGTTCCCAACTCTGGGGGCAGTGCTCATCTCCATTAAAAAATCGAAGAGCCAGTACTGTCTGAAGATGTCTCCGTGGTCAAGTGGCCAGCATGATTAAATGCCGAAGGCACACGGAACACTGTTACCTTCCCACTAAAGGTGGTCCCTATTTTTCTACTTGCATTTTACATGTTTTCGAACTGCTAGGTCGGCAGAAGCAGAGATGGGTTCCTACATACTTGGACTGGTTCAGCAAAACTGGTAGTGGTTTTCCAGCCTGGGTCGCCGGAACAGGAACCAGCAGTGACTCAGGCTTGCCTCTGAACCAGTTCCCCTGTCAGAACAGCATGGTTTTCCCCCCATTTTTAATGTTCTGCACATGCACAGATCTATTTTTGGGCAACTACGCAGTCATGCGGAGCAAAATTGTCCGCGCAATGAACCGGCAGGAATCCACCCCTGGGCAGAAGCTGTGACAAGTAATGGGAGCTCACTCTCTTACATGGCGCTAGGGATTTGAAGCGCTGAACTGTTGACTTTTCTGATCGACAAGCTCAGTGTCTTAGCCACTGAGCCACCACATCCCTTTTTTTGCATATCATACCTTTTAGCATTATTAATATATTTCTTACTTATATTGTATCATTTTAGGCATCTGGTTTCAAATTTCCCTTAGTGAACTAATAAAATAATTACAGGTGTTGATTACAATTAATGGCCGTTATTTTTTTTAATACTTTGAATAATTTTATTCTCAAAATTCTTGAACTAAATATTTAACATAAATTTGAACTTACTAGAATCATTTTGTACACTGTGGTGCCCTAAAAACTCATGCATAAATGTTGGGGACCGCATGGGCCAATTAACCAGCTATTTGAACCTTGAAGAGAGGTATTAATCTTTTCAAAAGAATAATTATTTTCATTGTTGCTTAATCAAATCTTTCCCCCCTTTTACAAAGCATGTTGATATATGCAGTATTTCAACCTTCTGAAGATTTTTAATACTGACAGCCACTTATTCAGTCATAATAATTGAGAGTTAAATATGATTCCAAAGGAATCTCACTGACCTCTTATTGGGTACTTGCATGCTTTTATGTTCTTCCCACTTTGCAATGTATTGAATATTTGCAAGGTATTGTTCTTTCATGTGTCCCATAGTCGTTGAAAAGTATCATAGTGATAGATACGTAAAGCCAGGATTAGATTTTTGCATTGTTTTATTCTTTTTAATATTGGAAGCCGCCCAGAGTTACCTCGTGATAAGATGGGCAGCAGACAAAATAAGTAAGTAAGTAAATAAACAAGCAGGCAAATAAATAAATAAATAAGTGTGGGACATCAGGTGACTTATTTTCTACAGAAGAAACAATTTGGAAGTGGGAAACAAGATATTCAACATTACAGCATTGGTTTTATTTGTAGGACACATGCAATTACTATTTTTTATGTGATAAGAAGTAGAAAAGATTTCATTGGGGAAAAAAATAGCCTTTTGGCAAGTAGATATTATACGTATCTCCCTGGATTTTTTTTCCTCACAAACATTTCAAGATGTACCAGTATGCATCTTAGCTAAGTTTTGGTTACAGAAAACTTCAAAGAGGAATTAGGCCTTTTGCCAGTTTTCCCCAAGTCTAATGCTAGCAGCAAGATTCCTCAAGCTCCTAATGTGCTCTCCAATAAACTACATGGCTTTAGATCAAACACTAGTTTGTCTGAAAAGAGCCCTTCTGAAGAGATGTTTCCTCTTTCTTCACCCACATCAAGAGTATCGGGTGCTCCATCTTATTCTACAACTCATGGAACAATTTGCCTCATAGGATAAGCAAACTAACATGTTTTCTTGGCTGTATCTGTTGATTACGTGCCTATGCAGATGTCCTACTTGGCAAAGCAAAAGCATGCTTGCATGGCACTGAGACTGTCTGCTAAACAAGCATGGCAATTTGCAGTACAGTATCTGATTGGTATTTTTAGAAACATTTCTATTTGCCAGCTTCCTTTAAGGTCAAAGCTGTATCTTGCAAACAGATGGCTGAAGTTCAAGGTATTAAGAGATTTCAGAGATGTTTCTACTTGGCAGGGTGCTGTCCAAGACACTTTTTTATGTTTAACTCAAGTACCTTTTTTAAAGACCAGGAAATGTACAATGTCCAATTCAGACAATTAAACAACAGTTTATCTCCAATGCAGGACTGAAAGATTGAATTTAAATCTTGGAAAGTTTAGAGTCACAGCCTATGCAGACACATAACATGCTAGATGGTCTTGGATTGGATTGGATTGTTTATTTGTATGCCGCCCTTTTCCCTGGGGGGACTCAGGTCGGCTCACAATCAAAAGGAAGGGGGAGACAGACTTTTACATATAAGACAGTACATGATTAAAACGCAACATTCATACCATTCGGGCGGGTTACAATCTTTAGCCCCAGGCCTGACGGGATAGCCAGATTCTAAGGGCTGTGCGGAAGGTCTGGAGGGTGGTGAGGGTACGAAGCTCCACGGGGAGATCGTTCCATTGGGCCGGGGCTACCATTGAGAAGGCTCTCCTCCACGTGGTGGCCAGTCGGCATTGGCCAGCGGATGGAACTCGGAGGAGGCCTAAACGATGAGATCTAATGGGTCGTGTGGAGGTGATCGGCAGTAGGCGGTCTCTCAAGTACCCAGATCCACTACCATGAAGGGCTTTATAGGTGGCAAGCAGCACCTTGAAGCGTATCCGGAGATCGACAGGTAGCCAGCGCAGCTCGCGGAGGATAGGTGTTACGTGGGTGAAGCGAGGTGCACCCACAATCGCTCGCGCGGCTGCATTCTGGACTAGCTGAAGTCGCCGAATACTCCTCAAGGGCAGCCCCATGTAGAGCACATTGCAGTACTCCAGCCTAGAGGTCACAAGGGCCGGAGTGACTGTTGTGAGAGCCTGTTGTTCAGGTAGGGGCGCAACTGGTGCACCAGGCGAACCTGGGCAAATGCCCCCCTGGTCACAGCTGACAAATGGTGTTCGAAAGTCAGCTGTGGGTCCAGGAGGACTCCCAAGTTGCGGACCCTGTCTGAGGGGTATAATGTTTGACCCCCCAGCCTGAGAGATGGAATATTTGCCAAATTGGCGGGATGGAATATTTGCCAAATTGGTCTTGGTCCAATCATACTCTGGCTTTGTGAACCCAACAGCCCAAATCACAGCATATTGAATTAACCTCATAACCTGAGTTAGTATAACACATTGGATCATAAAATAATCACGTAGGCTGAGTTGGGAGAATACAGGAACCTGAAACAATCCAGGGATAATTTAGCTTAGCATAAATTTGTGATAAAAATAAAATTGTGATTTCTGAAATCACACCTGGAAACAAACTGGTAACCAATACAATTCACAAAGCAGGAATATTATGTGGACATATTGAAGTATGCCTACCTTTCTTCAATAGATGGAAAGTAATCCAGGAGAGACCCAACCTAGAACTAAGGACAAATTTCCTGTCAGTTAGAACAATTAATCAGTGGAATAACTTGCCTCCAGAAGTTGTGGATGCTCCAACACTGGAAATTTTTAAGAAGAGTGTTAGATTAGGCAAATGGAAGAGACAGGACTCAAAGATCAGCAACAAACAGCCCTTTATTCCACAACTATACAACCCAGCAAAATAGCCTATCTGACAGCTCACCTTTTTATAGGGAGCGGTCAGATGGTTCGACCAATCACAACTGAACTAGTTTCCCGCAATGGTGAATCTGAGTGAAGCCTATTGCTTCACTCCGAATACTTAACAAAGAGATTGGACAACATTTGTGTAATAGTATAGGGTTTCTGGCCTGGACAGGGGATTGGACTAGAAGACCTCCAAGGTCCCTTCCAACTCTGTTATTCTGTTATCTCCCCATTTACTCTAGACCAGTTTATTTCATCTCATCCCATTTAATCTGTGTAAAGAATTTGGGATCCTCAGTTTATCTACATGCCCCCAAGCTGTTAGATGGTTTGTGTGTGTGTGCCTGTGTTTGTGTGTTTCCATTGAATAACAATGCACTTTGCATCAAGCACTTTGGAATGGATGTGCTTAGCCTTTAGCTAGTATATAGTTTAAGAAAACATTTCCATGACTTTACTTTTAGTTTGTGCATCCTGCACAATGCTTGAATGGGTTCAGAAAAGGGGTTCCCCTTAATGGTTAGACCTTTTTATGTGAATCAGGAAAAGAGAATTAAGATATTGTTTGACACAGAAGATTAAGAATGAATGATAGAGTTACCACAGTGAGGGCAACAGTTCAAAAATAATCTGGTCCTTAGTGGCTAAAAATTATTAGCAGCTGGCCTAAATTCCAGAGCATGGGGAGTTGGGTAAAAATGAATGACTATTTGAAATCTCACATCCATAAAAATCATAGTGTAAATATCCGTTCCTCCCAGGATGAGTTGAGTCCACATATAAAACAGAATCAAATGAGATGTTACTGACATTTTTGGAAAGCCATGTAATAAATGAGATATAGTTAGGACACTGAGCTTGATTACTGGAGCCTTCTGAAATGTGCATGATAAATGAGAAGAAATGTATTTGTTAGTGGGTTTTTTAAAATTGAAAACATGCAGCTGTAAATGCAGCTGTATACCTCATTTCCCCCCTCGACATTATATCAATGACAAGAATTGCCCTTTTTGCCATGAAGTCATCTGTTTCCCTGATTTTCCCTCCCACCCTCAACAACCACTGATACGCAAGAGGCATGTGAAAACGAAGATTTCATGACATCACAGTCTGAGGTGCATTGTCTTCCTTTTCAGAAAATGCATGTGTCAAAGAAGTTAAGTTATAATGTACAGTGGTTTTGTTTGTTTGCTTGAAGAATGTACACTTCAGTTACATATTGAAATGTGATCTTTTGAATACTGTAGATCTTTCCTAGCTTTAAATGAGAGCCTTGGAAAATAATTTATAAACAACATTTTCTGCAGCTTTGAGACATGAGGGATATTCCATTTCTTTCCCATTAATTGGCTGAGTGATTCAACACCCCAAATGCAATCTGAATTAGGTACAATGGCTGCCAGATTTTCGAAAGCCAGCTTGCCTCTTTTTGCAGTATCGCCAGTATCACAAAACTAAAGATTTTTTCAAATCTATGAAAAATTGCCATATATTCATTATGATTTGCCTCCATATTTATCTTGATATGACCATAATGATCTTCTCCAAGGTTTTATTCAGACAATCAATGAGTTGTAGGGAATGATGTCAAAATTTGTAAACCAGTGGCTACGTCACAGTGATCCAAGCCCCCATGCTTGTGTTTGTGTGTGTGTGTGTGTGTGTGTGTGTGTGTGTGTGTGTGTATGCAATTCTGTGTTCACTTTCTTGTAGATATTGACACCCTTCCCCATCTCATGGATGGCACTATATGAGTCTCTTATTTACATTTGAAGTGCACTTTGTGGATTTGAAACTTTGTGCCTTCAACCTTTGTAAGAGATGCATACATTTGTTTCTCATTCTGCACACAGCTATAATATGATTTGTTGGTTTGTATAAATCTGGAGATACCCTTTAGGTGTCTTTCTAATTAATGTTTATTTTCATACTTTACCCATTCTTAGAAAAGAACATTTCTTGCAGCATATTTATGCCCTTCAGCCTAGCACTTCGATAATAACTGTCTAGAATTGGAACAATAATTGTGTGGCTAACCATTGTTATCACCAATGTGACTTGTTAATTCCAGAGAAAGACACCAGTTTGATTGCATCATGCAAATCTTCACTTTCCCTTGAGTAGAAGGTCAGTTAATCATTACCTAAGCCATAAAACTTCCTTACAAAGCATGTCTGGATATTTATGAATAACTAGAGAGGAATGGAGAACTCTGTGAAATGCTAAAATACTAGTACTTGGGTTCTGTTGAACAATTGACTGTGATGTAATTGGTATGTCTAATATATTGGAGAAGACCTAAGCATTTTCTCTCCAAGAGATACTTCTGACTCTAAAACATTATAAATCTCAGAGTTTTTAAACCAAGTGTAAAGAACTAGCTGTGTTTCCAGATGTTACTGAACTAGAACATCTCATAGTTCTGGTTAGTACTGCCCTTGATAAAGGAGTTGCTGTTCAGCAATGTTTAGAGGACTACAAATTCACCATATTTTTTTAAAATACTAAATGTGCAGCAGCTGAGAAACTGCATTTTGTCCACTTTCTGTTGTTGGCTATGAAGGAAGAAGGACAAGAGCAACATCAGCCCTTGATTGCTTGAGATTTAATTGTCCCAAAGATGCTTTTCAAAAGGCAAACCTGACTTCTCCCTCCCCCCTTAACAATATTTCACTTCTCATCTAAGAAATTTATTCAGTTTTGAAGGCGATTTTAACTCTATGACCAGAGAGCGGCCTTCAGAGTACTAACCACCAGATGACTGCTAAGGCGTATAAATCCTTCCATTCCCTACAAATCAGCTAGATCTGAAGAAATTTCTTGGATGAGAAGCAAAACATTTTCAAGAAAAAAACAAAAACGAAGTCCAGTTGTCTTTTGTATAACATCCTTGGGACAACCGTGACCTGGATGATTGAGAATCTCCATAGACATTGAGATTTAAATGCAGACCAGTTACATAATTCTGCCTCAAGTGTTATTTGTGAGTTGTGGAAAAAGTCAACATACATTACTAGTTTAAGTTAACTTTACAAAGGGCTTTTAGTTCAGAAGAGGTCCTTTGTTATTCAGAGGAGCGCAAATATCACTTGGTATGCTCATACTCCCATGTGTTCTTTGGAATGGGATCGGAGGCCTTGCCTGAGCATTGGCTAATACACTCTGCTACTTGAGCTCAACTAGAGCCCTCAGTGAAACAAATAATGCAGTATCCTCCAAGAAACCAAGTATAGAGAGAAGGAAAGGGGTTCCCAGAGCTTAATGACACAACTATTTCTTGGCTTTAGAAGACTGTCTTTAATACTGAATCTGCCTTCCTGAGCATGTGGTTTTTCTGCCACCTTGTGGAGAACCATCACTTTACTCTTCAAAATAACTGGAAAACCCAACAATGTTATTTTGATATGCCTGCCTTCCAATAGTCCCAACAGCTCTTTCCTTATTGCTGTAATAAATTCAGATTCACACAATACTGTAAAGCATAGGTTGACTAAAATGTATGCTGCAGCTCAGTGTGTACTGGAAACCAGCTAGTTGGATATCGGAATATGCTAAACATAGCAAGAATTTCTGTGGGGTTTGATAAAAATAGTCAAAACTCAAAATCACTATTCTCAGGAGTAGTTTTATCATTCCTTGTTGTGCCTGTGATTTGGGTATTCATTCCATGTTCATTCATTTCTTCATCCAGCTGTGCTTTGAGAGCATCTTCTTCCAAGTGAAGTGCCTGCAAATGTCTAGTTTAGTGAAAAGAAGAACTGGGGTGACATGGTAGCATATCTCAGGGGTTGCCACAAAGAAGAGGGAGTCAAACTATTCTCCAAAGCACCTGAGGGCAGGACAAGAAGCAATGGGTGGAAACTAATTAAGGAGGGAAGCAACCTAGAACTAAGAAGAAATTTCCTGACAGAATAATTAACCAGTGGAACAACTTGCCTCCAGAAGTTGTGAATTGTCCAACACTGGAAGTTTTTAAGAAGAGATTGGACAACAATTTGTCTGAAATGGTATAGGGTTTCCTGCCTGAGCAGGGGTTGGACTAGAAGACCTCAAAGGTCCCTTCCAACTGTGTTATTCTAGTCTATTCTAAATTACCTAGATCATTTGTTATTAAACTGCTATATCATCCGTAGATGACATAATGGCTTCTTTAGGCTAGAGCAAGATGGAAGCATAAAGCAATCTGTGTGTGCTCTGAACATGGCATTGTTCACAACATCTGAAAAGCAAATCATAGAGAGGTGACTTGTGTGGGAGAACTGAGGTTTACAGAACCATCATGGCTAATTGCAGTTTGCTGTGACCATATAATCAGTGACTGGCTTTTCAAAATATCATTGTTTTGTCCACTGCTATTTTGGAAGCTGTTGTGGACAAGCCATTTCCTCAGGCCAAGGCACAGCGTCCAGATGGCTATAATGACATAGACTGTCTCTCAGGGCTGCCCAAGCCTAAGGCTTGTTTGTGTCTGTAGTGCTCATTCATTTAATCTTTTTTAGAATTAATCCCTATTGTATCTCTTAAGGGCAATTCTGCTAAATGAAAAACAGCTTTCTTACTGCTAGACAAACTAGTTCATTAAAGAGTATTATGAAAATGATGTGCTTCATACTATAAATCTAGAAAAGACTAACTCTGAGGAGAAAACTAAACGGATGTGCTGGAACATCGAGTCATATAATGAGATCTCCACTCCTGAGAATTGCTAGTTTTGATCCAACTTTGTTGCATGAGTCAGAATTCTCAACAGACGTGATGTATAAGGACAATGTATTATCCACAACTATTTGAAGTTGGCTATGTTTGCTGAAATAAAAGACTGGAGCCTTTTCAGATGCCAGATCAGCTTTATGCAAAATAAGAATCAGATGATACATTTTATAGGATATAAAAGGATGGAATTAAAAACAAATGAATTAAAAATACACTGAATTGTGGAAAGTTCCAATAATTTCAAGATATTGTAAATTTGAGGCTGGGTATCTTTCTTGACATTGGTAGAGAAAGCTAGGAAGTAGGCAACAAGTCAGGATTCTTCATCCCAAACTACCGTATACATTTTAGATTTTTTCATTTTAAAAAATCCAGTAACTTTTGATTTCTTCCAGATAAGTAAATACTTCCAATATTTGGGTTGATTTTTTTAAATGTGGAAGCAGTGACTTGTTTCTGCAATGGAATGTGGAAGCTTTGTATAGATTTCCATTGTATATGTGAGATAGACTGTATAAAACCAACTCATATGTTGTATTCTGAGGATTTACTCTGGAAAATCGTATTTCCTCTCTCCCTATTATTATAGAAAGTACATGTTCCACCTCTGTCATTAATGCATGCTTTTGTTTTATTTTGTTTTGCATTTTTTTTCAAAATAGGACCAGCAAGAATAGGACCAGCAAGAATATATTTTATCCTTTATAAAATATATATTTTATAAAATGAGCCAAGGTGGCACAGTGGTTAAATGCAGCACTGCAGGCTACTGCTAGATCAGCAGGTCAGCGGTTCAAATCTCACCGGCTCAGGGTTGACTCAGCCTTCCATCCTTCCGAGGTGGGTAAAATGAGGACCCAGATTGTTGGGGGCAATATGCTGACTCTCTGTAAACCGCTTAGAGAGGCCTGAAAGGCCTATGAAGCGGTATATAAGTCTACTGCTAAGTCTACTGCTAAAATATATAAATATTTATAAATATTTATTTATATATAAAATATATAAATATAAATATTTATTTATATATAAATAAGATCACCCTACATGTGTCAGAATGGTCATGCATTTAGCAGTACCAAATCTCAACTAATAAATACTCTGTCCTACACATTGGCAATAAAAATCAGAGCACTAAATACAAGTTGAGCAGAAACAACCTCGTAGACAACCCTCACTCCATCAAGGACCTAGGAGTACTCATCTCTAACGATCTAAGCCCCAGAGCTCACTGTAACAGCATTGCCAAAAAGGCATTAAGAATTGTTAACCTAATTTTGCAAAGCTTCTTCTCTGGTAACACTGGACTGCTAACTAGGGCATACAAAATCTTTGCCAGACCAATTCTCGAATACTGCTTGTCTGCCTGGAATCCAACAGTATATTGAACATTAATACGATTGCGCGGGTCCAGAGGTATTTCACTAGAAGAGTATTCCAATCCTCTACTCACAATATAATCCCTTATGCCACCAGACTTGAAAGTTTGGGCTTGGGCAATCTGGAACTGTGCCGCCCACAGTCTGATCTAAGCATAGTATACAAAATTCTCTGCTACAAACATCTTACTTGTCAACAACTTCTTCAGCTTCAACCTCAATAATACACAGGCAAATAATCAATACAAACTCAAGGTAAACCACTCCAAACTCGATTGCAGAAAATACGACTTCAACAGAGTGGTCAACGCCTGAAATGCTCTAGGTGACTCCATTGTTACATCCTCTAACCCTCACAGCTTCAACCTTAAACTGTCCACCGTTGACCTCACCCCATTCCTAAGAGGTCCATAAAGGGGCATGCATAAGCACACCAGCATGCCTACCATCCCTGTCCTACTGTCCCCATTTATTTGTATTCATTTCCTTCATTCATGCCCATGTTCATATTTATACCTGCTATCTTCTACATGTTTGATAAACCAATAAATACATAAAAAATTTGTCCAACATCACCATTTTTTATTCACTTTATCATTCTATTCATAACTTTTCCCTTCCATTCTCTTGTCTGTCCAACCAGTTTTTTCATTACAACCTGGGTACAACAAAAACATGGAACTGAGGCAGTGGTGGGTTTCAACATTTTTTAGAACCTCTTCTGTAGGTGTGGCCTGCTTTGTGGGAGTGGCTTGCCAGCCATGTGACTGAGTGGGAGTGGCTTGGCAGTCATGTGACTGGGTGGGTGTGGTCAACTTGTAAAATGTGGTGAAACTCACTTAACAATGCTCTTGCTTAGCAACCAAAATGTTGGTTCAGAAACTGGTATATGAAGCACGCAAGTCTTAAAGCTGTCAAGTTACAAGACCCTTGCACCCCTAACCTTCTAGGAAAAAACCCCTAGCTTTAAGACTTGTGGACTTCAACTCCCAGAATTCCTCCTCTCGCTCTTCATCGTGATGATGTGCGGACGTGCGGGGGGAGGGAGCTGGAACCGGTTCTAAACGGCACTGTAGATTTGAGGAACCTCTTCTATAGAAGAGGTTAGAACTGGCAGGAACCCACCCCTGAACTGAGGGGAAAAACAATAGGTGACACAGACGCAGAACAGAGAGAATGCAAGGCCTTGAAATTGATTTGCTTAATGTACATAAGTGAAAGTATGGTTGAAACAACTCTGGGTTTGTGTTTATGTGATATCTTGGGCTGCAAATTCCCTTTTCATTGGCCACTGCTAGCAAGGAACTCATTATTTCTTCGTTCTACTCTTCATGGGATGTTGGTTTAAAAGTTAATTTCATCACAGAACAAAAACTAATTCAGATATGACCTCAACATATATTTCTGTTAACACCTATCTAGCAACGGCATCTTGGCTGAACAAATCTGCATAATTACTATCAATCAAGAGATATAAAATCCCCTCTATGTCCATCTAATGGCTAACAGAACAATTAGTCATTTTGGAGAAAATAGGGGGAAGCCATGAAATTTACAATGCCACCCCTGGTTTATTATTTGTTTATTAAATTTATACACTGTCCATCTCATCTACAAGACTCCGGGCAGTTTACAACATCACAATAAAAACACATAAATACATGAGAAAAAGCATAAATTAAAAACAATTAAAAGCAGGTTAAAACTTCCAAGTAAAGATAAAAACATAGTAATGATGTAATATGGTTAATATGGTTCCGTGCATAGGCTGAAAAGATATTTGAAAGGCCTTTATTCTGTGTGCTTCTGCAATTTGTGCAGTGAAGAATTCCCTTCCCAGAGATTGTTGCTCTAGGAAAGTCTTGGATCGTCAATTTCTTCTCCACATGCCATGGTTTTTTTTTAAAGTTCACCCGACCATAGAAGAGAAGCTAGATTAGATAAAGCTTCAACATACAACCACATTTTCCCCTCCTTTCCTGCTATTTTGGATGAGCCCAACTGTGGAGATTGATACACAATTGATTTCACAAACTCTAGCTCTTCAATTGCTGAGCAATCTCACAAACACAAGAAATCTTATACTTGAACTCTGGCTCCAAGAATACTTATATAGCCATTGCCTCTGAGTTGCAGAAATCCAGGTGACCACTACCTTGGATTAAAAGAGACACAATCTCTGGTTAACTGTTCTTCGGGAAGAAAAATGGCATTCAACAATTTGTTTTGGAGAAAATCCAAATTTAACAAGCAGCATTCCAGGATATATCTTGTATGAGCATTGGTGATGTTTTTTTCTTCTGATGGCTTAAATTTCAATGCAGTGCCCCACAGGTGGGTGATAGGGACACACACTCTTTTAAGATAGTGTTATTTGTAAAACATGTTATCTTTAAACCTATGCATAGATATTAAAAGATCCATATGAACATAGCTTTATTCCTCAATGTTTCCCAAATGTTACTTTATTTTGAGATAGTCCTCCACACCTGAAATAACACATGTCACTCACAGCTGTTTCCTAGATATTGTTTATGGTCTATAGAAAATGACTTGGAGGGCCATATATCACCTATGACTGAAAATTTGAGACCCCTGCCTTAACAGAACAATCAGCATTCTGAAGCCAGCCTTCTTACACAGCACTCCAGACTACAAGCTGTTTACCTGCAAGGGATATATACAGTGCTGTGTCTCAAGCAGAATCACATGGGCTTCTGTGTGCATGCAATAAAGAGATTCCCTCTAAACCCCCTTCTCTTGGACAGGGTAAGTATTTCTGTGCTTTTGAAAAGCAGCCAGAATTTGGATACCAAGGCTAGATAAATAGTGGGAAATGACAATTTTCTCCTGAGGTTCTGATTTAGGGCTGCAATCTACAAACATTGAAAAATCCAGGGAAAACAAATAGCCTCATTTTTCTCTGAGGTACAGGCAACACATTTAGCTAGAAATATTGTATAAAAATGCCTTTTATTTGGGATGTATTTTGCCATTTACACCTGCTTGTTTCTGATATTTATTGTCTCTATGTAGCTTTTTCAAGATGGTTTTCTTTTAAATCAGAACTGCTTCTAACTAGACCACTAAACCAGCAATAAGTTGCCAGAAACCTTTCTACTTTTCTTTACTTTTTTTTCCTATTGGGAGTTTTTAAAGAGTCTGTTTTCAATCTTAGCAACTCTCTACATTTATTTCCTTCACCATTACATGTTTTGCACATTACTATTATCATTAAAATGATTTGAATAGTTTCACCTTTCTTTTTCTCTCTCAAAAAATTCAATTCTTTTTATGCCTTGTGAGATTAATCTATCTTCCAAAGGAAGAGGCCGATTTCTCTAGTCAGCCATCTATCCTTATTGGTCAGAAGATGATTCTACATAATTTATTCCATATTATACCCTTTAGTCTTTTAATTTGCCATCAAAGTAGATAGATTGTTGGTGTCCTATATTTTATACATGGTGACTTTAGGGGAGAGGGTGCCGAATGAAGCAACTATCTGAGATAGATGTGATGAAAGAAATGTCCTTCTGGGTTCAGCTCCAAGTGGGGGAAAAGACACTGGAGACATGGAGGCTGCTTGGAAAGATGTTTATTGTTGGACAAAGCCACATGGCTTGAGCCCTGAACAGAAAAGGTAAATCACATGCTTCAATGTTGGTGGAGAAGAAGAGAAGGGCTGATGGAGGGGCTTGCTAGGCTTTTTATAACCTGTTCAGTCCCACCTCTCTGTTTCCTGTTCCTGTGTAAGAAATGTATTCTGATTGGTTGTCAGGCTCCCATGGGGCCATGCAGGGGCTACTCTCTAGGCTGTGTTTTGAATCCAGGTATGGATGAGTTCTCAGATGCCATGTGGTCAGTTGAGTAAAGGGCCAATATTATCATGCCTTTACTCCCATCCCCCCTGGGGCTGCAGTGGAGAAGTATTTATTATGTAAAAGGGACTAGCCTGGCCTTCTCAATGGCCTATTAACAGTGGGGATGGGCAGGAAGCTACAGGCAACTATTCTGTCTTTTAAAACATGTTTCTTTCTTTACATATCCAGAGAAATATTCTGCCTTTTCAACATTTCCTAGGATATTTCATTTTTCTGGGAGAGGGCTGGACGATAACTTCCCACAGATGATAACAGCAGTAACTACAAAGAGAGACTCCAAAGCAGTGGGGTGAGGTAAAGGTAGGCAGGCCCAATGACTTACAGCAGAGTTGGAATTCACTTACATTCCCTAACAGTTTGCAAATCTGGCCATGCACACTGCCTTCTGTGCATGCACAGTGCTCTCACATTACATTGGGGGTGGGGGGGAATGGAGCGTCCTGTAGCCGCCACTACCGATTCAACCAAACCAGAGCGAACAGGCTGAATACCACCTCTGACTTACAGGGGAAAAAAGGTTTGAGACTTCCAAACGTTTACTCTGTGGAATCAGTCCTGCTGCTACAATTACATTTTGTGATTTGTATATGGGTCAATTTAATCTGATGGCTCTTGTGGGAAAGCTTCTCCTTTTTTGTGTGCAAATGCTGAATAGGAAGGAAAAATGATTTCGTATGCTGAAATGCAACTTGTAGTGGTTTCCAACATTAGCATATGGGATTCTGTAGCAGTCTTAGGCTTAAAAGCCCTATGGCCTTTTGTTTGTTCTTAGGGCCTAAGCCTAAGATGCCCATAAAACCCAGACCTTTTCTCTTATGTTGTAAAGAGGTTTTCATGCTCAGGAAAAGCAGTTTTGCCAAAACCTCTCTAATCTCAGTAGTGCTGGCCAACGATCAAAAATGTGTCATCTGTGTTTAAGTGTGAATTTTCAAGCTGCTGGGTTTCAAGGTTGCCCAAGGCAGTCATATTTCTTTATGCTTCTATGGAACCAGGAAGAAAACTCCGGGTACTAAGGGTAATACCTTTCTCAGAACGGTTAGATTGGGGTGGGGGGAATCAAGAATCCAATGACTGACTTGCTGCTGGGACCACAGCTCTGTGGCCCAGAGGATACACAGCTTGCTCACAGCCCCTCTTGAGTCTTCATTTAGGCAGATGAAAAGCTGGCTACTCAGCATTCAGATGATACTGCAGATTAGCTTACAGCTGAGACATGATGGGCAATTTCAACCCCCCCCCCCACTTTCCTCTCCCTGATTGGCTAAAAAGTTTTCCTCTTGTCAATTACAAATTAAATTTAAAAAAATCCTCCACTTTTGTTTTTAAAAAAAGAAAAATAATTTGTCTTTGTGATGTTTAAATCAAATGACTGGCAAATATAGGATGCAGTTCCTAGGCAAACGTTGCCTAGAAGCAAATAGGGTTTCTAAGTGTTTCAGTTACTTTCAACCTAAACTGGGTGGGGCATGATTTGCTAGGTTAGTGTTTAGATTATATTTTAACATCTTTCACATCATAAACAATTATACCCAAATTAGCTTGTGGGATTTAGAAACAATTTTATAGCTACCAGATGATGTGCAATAGCCAGGCTGAATTCATATATGAATATATACATTTTTTATATAGAAATAATTTTGTACAGGTATGTATGCATATCCTTGCTAGAGCGGAGAGATCAATTCTCAGGTGATGTTTCCTCTGAATAAAGACATATAGAGTCACGACGCTTGTATGTATGTATGTGTGTTTTTAAGACAGTGACACTGCACTTTCTCAACCCTCCTTGCATTTTTTAGTCTGTCTCTTTAAAAAGCTTCTGTATTGTCTTGGACTCCCCTGGAAATGCAGTAAGGATTCCTATCACATCTCAGTTGCCATAGCAACAGCAGCCTTTCCCATAATGAGCCGCATCATCTGAACTGATGTCACAGCATCATGCAGCAGGTCAAACAAGGCACCTCCTAGTATTGCGTCCTACAGATTGTGCTGTAAACATCAAAGGAGAATGGTGTGAAGTGGAGATGGTGAGTCTTATCGTGAGACTGTCCTTGATTTGTGTCATGCTCTCTTGTAATACGTGTATCAGTTTTGCCTACTTAGAGAAGCCTTGGATAAAGATGCTGCATGTCTAAATATTAATGTTTAGGTAGGCAGGCTTAGACAAAGGCCTACCAGAGCTTCAGGATGCTAGATAGATAGCTAACGACAGATCGCTGATTGCTTTGCTGAAGGCATCTGCAATGTATTGAATTTCATACCTTAATCTGCACTGCCTCTTGCTTATTTCTTTCTTGGATTTAAACAATATTTCATCTTGAAGCCAACTGATTTTTTTTTTTAAAAACCCTACCTATACTTGTATTTTCATGAGAAGTCATCATCCTGTTTTTTCCTTATCTTTTGCTATTTTGTAGAGGCTTGTGGTATGATCACCTTCCTTGAATGTGTTTTGCTAGCAGACGAAAATGGTAACTAATGATGAATAAGCATTTGGCAGATGTTGCCCTGACTTTAGCTAGATTCCTTGTTTCTTAGAATTTATAGCCCACAAGATGCCAACTTTTCTCCCTAAAAAGTCACAGGTAGACACCTCCACTATCTATTACCATTCTTGTTATCCTTTGCACGGCATATTGTGTCCCTTGAATTGAGATAGTTACCTGGGGGAAAAAAAATCTTCCATCAAACTGCAGTAAAGGTATAGCCGAGAAACTCAATCTGATAGTGTCGGTGCCTTATAAATATACTATTAACATTATTGGTTTTGCTAACTTTCTCCCAATTAGCTGAGACCATTTGCATGCACATGTTTCATACCAGGATGCTTCCCAGAAATTATGGCATCTCCGTGGTTCTGTTTCTCAATCATATAATGTTGTTGCTGGTTCCGGAAACCAACATGGGTCTCACTAACCTAGAAAACTACCTTTCATTGTCTTTGAATGTTTAGATGAGTCATTGTTTCAATTGCTTGCAGTGAAAAGAAAGGAAATACTAGACACGTGTCATTTTCCCCGACTGATGTATCCACTGGGAATTAGGGAGTGGCCTCCTTCTCTGCTTTGCTTATCTGACTTATTTTACCAGTGCAGTTAGACGTGGAGAAATATGGTGTAGTTTTCTAATCTGAACGAATCTTTTAAGAGCCCAAGGACAAGGGGGTTAAAAAAAGAGTTTAAGTGTACTTACACCAAAGTCTAAAAGAGTAAACTGAAGAGCTGATTGTTTTTCAAAGCTGTAATGAGCACAAGGGTCTCATCTGGCATAATCTCTAATGGATCTTTTTTATTTTAATTAGGCAGTTTACATTGTAATCTACATGCATTATCCAGCATGGCCTCTTCTTTTAAACCAGGGGGAAAACTGTGCATATTTTATTTATTCTGATGGCTTAAAAAGAGACAATGTAGTCTATCAAAAGAAATCTCTGGAGTGCATCGGGTGCTTACCAGCCATGAAAAAGCTTGGGTTAGCAAGAGACAGAATGTCTCTGGCTGGAAGCTGGGTTAAACTCACAGTATTTTATTATTTGAGCATATGTTGAGCCATTGCTCAGGGGAAAAAATACTATTAATTATTATTAGTAATATACAACAATGTTTGTGATTGTGACGGCCCAAGGAATTTGTCAGCATCATGGGTCTGGGAGGAAAAATATAAAACATGTGATTCAGGACATTTAAGACTAAGACTGCTACTGGGTAATCTTGGTTGCTTAAATATGCAATCTAATACTTAGGGCTTTTCTAATCACGCAAGCAAGGAAGACAGTAGGAAATAAAGCATTCTAGTAGGTATGATGTACTTCAGAAAAGGGGTAAATTAATTAGGCATGAATTATTTTATCTTGTAGCCAAATTGGGTGGGGACGTAGCTCAGTTTGAGCACATGAAGATTCCAAATTCAGCCTCACGTAGAGTAAACAAATGTTCCTCTTGAAATGTTAGAGATTTACTCTCATATCTGATTCCAGTCATAACAGGCCTTAGTGCAATGACTGGGATTTTGTGAGATCCCAGTCATTTCACTTGATAAACCAGATATACGGCTTAATGTAATTTGTGAATTCAACGAGCTGTGTCTTTGTTCAACCCTGTGCCAGGGTTGAACAAATTATTTAATATGATGTGAAAGCTTCAACTATGTAAGGAAGTTTTATATATTATTAGTCAGGAGCTCTGGAAGAAGACATGCTTATGTAAAGCATCTAATGTTATTGCAAAATAAGAGGGGTGAGTTTTGGAACAGATATTTCAATCTGTAACTAGTGACTTTAAACCAAGTTCAATTGAAATTATATATTTTAATTGAACTTGGTATATTTTCCCACATATTTCTATCATTTTAACTTTTATCTTTAAATCATTTCTATATTAGTAAAACTGTCTCCTGACAATGAAGAAATACAAATAATGATAGTTTCTTGAATATTACAGGTATCAAACCCAGGATTTATATTATTTTAGGGGGGAACCTTTAATTTGCTTAAGTTGAGATAAAAAATAATAAAGCTTAAGATTCTCCTGAAAAAATCCGTGTTTAAAACCACAATGGCAAATAAAATATTAGAAGTGCATCTGTCATTATCTGTCACCAGGCACATTATACATCAGGATTTGGTAACCTCAAAAAGATGTACCTATTTTTAGATACTTAGTTAATATATATTAATGAACCTGAAATTACTCATGTACTTATTAGAGCAGTAAAATTTATCACAAATTAAAAAACAGATTTTTTTCCTGAGCTTCCATACTGATGGAACCCCTGATTCTTATTTCATCACAAATGATCCTTAAAAAGCCTTATCACTATCATTGTTGTTGTCATCATTACCAACAATCAGTTGTATAGCAATTTTGATTTTAAAAAGCTAAATAACTTCATAGTAGAAAATCTGATGACTATCAATATGGAAATTATGGTGATTTGAAACAAGTGTTCCTGCCAATTTAAAAAATGATTTTCTGCTAGGAATTCATCTTTCAATTATTGAACCAGATAAGCCATTTACCCTAGACATGATTGGTAGATCCCACACCCCAAAGTAAATGGAACTGTAAAACATGTGACTCAGCAGGCGAAAAACAATCTACTGTCTCTTCCTGGCATATGAAGAGCCATCATGTCACATAACCAGATTTATCCTGCTCCTTGTATGTTGCAAGGAGTATTATTGCAATACTACTATTAGTATTACTACTATTATTGCAATACTATTGCAATACTACAATTTGATTGACAAGAATGCAGTATGTTGTGCCTATATTTTATTTTTTAGCTGTCCAATTTTTAGCTTCTGTCTCTGGCCCTATAATAAAGACCAATAATAACAATACTGTAATAGCAATAGCAATAGCAGTTAAACTTATATACCGCTTCTTAGTTCTTTCCAGCCCTCTCTAAGCAGTTTACAGAGTCAGCATATCACCCCTAAAACAATCTGGGTAATAAAAGAAATTGGACAAAAATGTGAGGATATGCAATGGAACTTGAGTGTCTACTAATATTCTTTAGGTAGCACATGCTTTACTATCAAAATTTAACTGTATTAAATAGTTTGTACCCAAGTGTTATTCAACGTAATTATCTAAACTTGGCTAATTTAGTTAAAGCACTAGTTTATGAGAAAGATAAGCTAGAGCACTCAGATGCATATGCTTTGCGTCACTTTATCTGTTTTTCATGAGCACTGGGAGGATATTACTACAATACCTTGCCCTTAGCATTTCCTGCCCTTAGCATTTCCTGCTTAGATTACTGCAGGGTCTGCCTTTGAGAATATCATCTGCAAACTTCATCAGGTCCAAAGTGCAGTAACTGTATGTTTACAGGTCCTGTTAATATGTCATGCTACAAGATTGCTGGAGGAACTACACTGGTTGCTAGGGTGTTTTAAACTGCAGTTTAAGGTCCTTATCTTAAAAACCTGGATATCCAAATGATTGTCTTTCAAAGTGACTCAAATGGCCAGAATGGTTCAACGAGAGATGGCCTGACAATGGACATTCTCTATGAGAGTTGCACTCCTATAGAACAATATATCCCCTCCCCCAAAGCTAAAAATGACCTCTACAGTAATGGCCTTCCAGAACCCGGTAAAGATCTTGCTTTTTAGAGACGTTTTGGAGAGCCACCAATACTGAAATTAGTTCTAATATATTGTTGTATTGCATTATATTTTCTACTATATTATTTTCTATTATTATTATTACTTGTACAGCACCTAGAGTTTGATTATATGAGGCAATGTATACATTTCATGAATAAAGCTAAATAATACTAGCTCTAGTTTTAACTTTGCAGCAAACCTCTGCCAGTTCTTTCAGCTTGGGTCTTGTTCCTTTCTTT
This sequence comes from Thamnophis sirtalis, assembly GCF_051295495.1. Taxonomy (NCBI): domain Eukaryota; kingdom Metazoa; phylum Chordata; class Lepidosauria; order Squamata; family Natricidae; genus Thamnophis; species Thamnophis sirtalis. Next base: position 122,638,399 of record NW_028261381.1, read on the forward strand.
CTGAGTCACTGCAATTCATACTAATTCCCACATGATGCTTTTTGGAGCCATAAACTGTTAGACGCCCAAGGCTACCATTTTTTTTTATAGAGATCTTTGAAATTTTCACACTTCCTAGTTTCTTCTGAAAGTATAAATTTTAAATGATGTTCACTTAATATAGTGTTTCTCAACCTACACAGATGAGTAGACATCAAGTCCCAGAATTCCCCAGCAAGCAGGCCAGTTGCCAAGGTTGAGAATCTCATTTTAATGTAAGTTCTTGTGAATTGTGCTTTACAATTGGTGGTAAAGAAGATGGCAAAAAGGGTTTTGCTGACAATGGGATATAGTCACAATCAATGTTCCCAGGCTGCACCTCAGGAATTGAATTCTCTGTCTCAGAGGAAAAATGCCATTCTGGAACTTGTTTTCCAGCATCTCCCCAGCAGCGTCTGAGCCCAGTTCTTTCCATATTGAGAAAACTTTATTTTGAGAAGGGCCAACAGCAGGTGTGCTGGGAAAGGCGCCATGGCTGTTGGATCCATGGTGCTAGATCTAGTACCCTTTAGTGCAGGGGTGTCAAATTCACGTTGTCATGGTGGCATCATGTAACATATCAGGACTTTTTTCCCCTTCGTGTGGGCGTGGCCAGTGTGTGACACATCCAGCCCGGGGGCCAGGAGTTTGACAGCCCTGCTCTATTGTTTTCTTCCCTTTTGCCTTGTCAGCAGCTGCTCAACAATGCTTTAGCTTTATGGAAAGTTTTGATTTCAGAGGTCTCTAAGGAAAACATAAATTGGCCACAGAGACAATATTGGTATATTTTGGCCTTATGTAATGCTGAAAAAATAAGATTTATTCCTTCGTATATTATCTAGTTACATCTTTTCTATCATGCTTTCACAAATCATCCCAGACAAATTGTCTTGAGTTTCAAACTGAGCAAAAACAATAATGCTGAAACCTCAAGCTGTTCAACAGCCTAGATACAAAATTAGATTTTAGGCTTCTTCATTAATTATATCCTACTAAAACATTGCAGGGAGTTTTATAGAGAATTTTTAACTTGAGGTCTTGGACTTCAAAAACAGAGATTATGAATGCTTTTGTATGTTACACGAAAAGGCAAAATGGATTGTACCTCACATCCTAAAAGCTAATGCTTTGAATCTAGATTTATGGAATCAAGATGTTATTCTCCATTATTTGTAATTTCCCTGTATCTTATAGCTGCTTTTTCCATTTTGTTTCGATAAAAAAAACATATTTAGAAGGACAAGATGCAAGCAAGATGAAAATAATGCTTCTTGTTAAGAACACTAGAACTCAATCATCTAAAAGCACATTTAGTTAGCCGGAGGATCCTTAACTCTTACATTTGGGAAATCATCTACTGTAAATAGTTCCAGAAATAAAGAATTTTATTTCCCTAGGTGAACTCTGTTGCTCTTTCTTTTGAAAGTGGATAGAGCATAATTTAACAAAGGATGTATTAGAAGACCCCTGATATCAGAGAAAGACTAAAGAACACAATTTGCTTTCACCTCCATACATGACAATTTTCTGAATTCATAAGGAAATGTCTCTTTGCTGAGGTCTTCTGCTTATGATAGTCAACCCTCTGAATTTGCAGCAAAATTCCATGAAAAGTCTGGTCTATACTGAGTCATGCTTGGAATTATCTCCAATTTGCTAGTTTATTCCTAGTTCTCTCCTCTTGTTGGGAGCATTTGGGCCACCTGTTTGCATTTTAACAAATGGTCAACAGATGCTTTTAACTAACCATGTAGAGCAGGGCTGTCAAACTTCTGGCTCGTGAGCTGAATGCGTCACACACTGGCCACGCCCACATCCAGTTTAACAAAGGGGAAAAAAGTCCCAATACGTCACGTGACAGCATCGTGATGATGTGAGTTTGATAACTCTGATGTAGAACCTCCAGGATTTCTTTCTCAACTAGTTTCAGAACCCTGTTGAATTCATTTAGGCTTGTTCTGAGGTGTTCAGTTAAGACCATTGTTTAGGGGAATGATAGCATCTTATTTGGAGTGATAGCATCTGATCAGTTGCTGTTCATTCAATAATTCAGAATTTGTCCTGAAGAAACCAGCATGGAAGTAAGAAAAGCACAGGTATATGTTCCCTACTTCTAAGCAGCAGAAAACTCCATGACTTTAGTTTCCTCTGAGTATTGGAGATTATCTTTTGTCACATTTGCTTAACTACAAAGAAGCAAGTAGAATATAATGTAAACAATAGCTTGCATATCCCCAAATAGCATTTTCTCCATGTCCCTCAAATCTTTAATCACAATTTTAGCTAATATAAAATGAAGTTCTCATTCTTTTATTCTCCATTTGTACCCCATTCTAGTAAAGTCCCCTGATGTCACTTAAGGGAACATTATTGGTTGACAATTGGTTGACAGACAGAAATTCCTACCCGTCCACCAATCATTCTTAATGATCAGAAAGCAATTTTGATGTATCAGAATTATGTGCTCAGAAACCAGGTATAGGCACTCTAAAGAGATTAGTAAAAGTGTTGATAAACACTTGCTGCAATTATAGCTTCAGATTAAATCTTTAATTTAGAATCTAGCAGAAGCTTCAGTAGTTAGCACAGGGGATGGCAATTAGGAAACTGAAAGTATATGTGAAGTGCTTTAGATAGTGAGATGAGTGGCATATACATTTAATAAATAATGAAGATGGGTCTGAAGGCAATTAGGAATAGTGAATAAAGTGTATAATGTGTGGTCTCAGCCACATGTCTTGTTTTGGTTTATAGTTAAAGAATCAGAAGGATTCTATAATCAAGGCAATTATTTTCTGAAATATATATTTGTATACAAGTGCTATACAGTATAAATTAAGGCTGTTTCAAATTGATTTGGCCATCTTCTTTCACACTGTTTTAGTATAAAATCATGATCAGAGCCTCGGTTATGTTGATTCTTGATTTCTAGAACCTCATATTTATTTAAAACTAAATCTACAATATTCAACTGGATATACTTTGTAATAATAAAATTGTGTAAGGTTGCAACCTAAGCAAGCAACTGCAAGTTAAGACTGGCTTACAACTTTTGAAAGAGAATCTGAAACACTTGCTATGTTCCACCTCCTTGTGATGATGAAATTGTGTTATTTCCTGGACAGTCTGAATACAGCAATGCTGATTCAGCTTTTTAAAATTATTCCAAGGTCAAAAATGAGTTCTAAGTTTGAACAAACTTTAGAAGAAACTACGCCTTAATCCTGTTTTGGCTGATACCAAATATGATAAATATAAGCAACAAATACACATATCTACTGAAAACTGGGTAATCTTAAACTGTGTTTTCTCTATAATTCTAACATAAGAAACTCTAATATAAAATATAGCAGTATTTTCTTTGCATGCATTTTTGTTTATTTGTTTGTCTAATTTATAGAATAATCCATCTCATAAACAAATGTTTCTGGATGCCATACAACAAAAATGCCTTTTTATTTATTGATACTTGGAATTATCTAAAAGATGTAGAATGTCTGATGCTATCCACATAACTGAAAACTGGCTTTTAAAATAATTATATTTATTTAAAGTTGAAATCTTTTTCAAAATCAAAATTACTGATGACTATTTATATTGTAATTCATCTTGTAATTACTGCTTGGGGTCCATTGCAATATTTGAACTCAACCAATGGTTGCTTTTAGAGACAATTTTAGGTTTTGACTGCAGGGCATGAAGATTGTTTAGGACCTCACATCCTTAATCATCCTCAGAAAATTATTTTTATAGAAATTTAAGCAAAAGTATCTTTCAAAAATTATGTTCATATCTTTTTATCAGCATTACATTTATGATTAGAAGTTTAAAAAAGTAATCTTTTGTAGGATCCAATCTGTGTCAGTCACTCGGACTAGAGATGTAGTCTTCGGGTTTTTGGACTAATGCTGGAGTCCATCCTCAGGGAATTTCTCTCTCACCAGAATGTGTTACACTAACATCTGGTTCTGGTGACTGATCCAGATTGGATTATGCAACATTAATCAAGGACATGTATATTTGCCTTCATTTGTGAAATAATCTTTTAGTGGTGGGCTCAATATACTTGAATCTAATCTGACATTAACAGATGCCCCTGATTCTAGAAGAAAGATTATTACTCTTCTTCAAATTAATGCTGCATTTAGTTGGTCTGATTACAGGTCAAACATGTCTAGAACAGCGGTTCCCAACCTGTGGGTCGCTACCCCTTTCACAGGCAAAGAGTCTTGAGTGTGGCTCTTCCACAACCCGCATGGCCCAACCTTGCACTGGTGCCGGCCGGGAGCCAAGGGGCTCTCGCATGTGCTGATTGTGGGTGTAAAGAAGGGCGGCACCCGTGCCATGCTGGAGCTCATCCGCAGCCACCCGAGCATGCACGCCCTTTGCACTGAGCCGCACTTCTTCAATCGGCACTACGAGCGGGGCCTGGATTGGTACAGATGAGGCATCTCAGTGGAGCTGGGGAAGCAGCGCCGTGGGGAACAGGCAGGGGGAGAGCTGCCCAGCAGTCCCTGTCCATCGCGCCGGGTCACCTGGCAGTGGTGCTCTGCTTTTTCATCAGGGCTGGAGCGTTGGAACCTCGCAGCACTGGTGCGCATCTTGGGCTCCCCCGTGACCCACCAGCTCACTCGGGTGCCTTTCCTGTGCCCCCCACATGCTTTCCCAGGTGTCCCACCGAACCTCCGCCTCCTTCTTGAGGCAGCGGCGGTGGGAAGCGGTGCTCCTGCTCCCCATCCGCCCCTGTTTCCCGTCCAAGACTTCCTTTTGGGAGACCCCCTCATCCTCCTTCTTCTCTCGTAACCCTCTGGCCAGCTGTGGTGGGGCTGGGAGGGTACGCACACATGGGGAGACCACCCACAAGCGAGCACCAGAGCGCAGCAAAGGTGTGTGCGGCGTGGCTGTCTGCTCACTTAAGGAGGGTCTTAACAGGGCACAAAAGGATGTGGCTTCTCTCCTGCACTAAGGCTCCAGCCATGACCTTGCTGTGTCCTCCATGTCTTTGGCTGAGTGCGAAGGGCACAAGCTCAAACCTGAAGTGGTAGGAAGCGAAGGCTGCCTAATGGGCGAATGTGGTGCAAAGGGAGGTACAAGGCTGCTTCGCTCCTGCACTGTCTCCTTCTCCCTCTCCTTCTCCTCTCGTGTGATGGGGAGGGATGGCATGCAAGACCAGGGGATTGTGAGAGGGAGAGGAGGGTCACCTGAAGGGAGGCCTCTACCATGGCTGGCGATTGTTCCTCAGCAGAGAGAGAGAGAGAGAGAAGGGGGGAGAGGGAGAAAGAGAGAGAAAGAGAGAGATGGGGAGAGAGAGTGAGAGATAGGAGAGAGGGAGAAAGAGATGGAGAGAGGGAGAGAGGGAGGGAGAGAAATGAGAGAGTGGGAGGAAGGGAGATAGGGAAAAAGAGAAATTGAGGGAGGGAGGGAGAAAGAGATGAGAGGGAGGGGAGAGAGAGATGGGAGAGGGAGAGAGAAAAAGAGATGGAAGAGTGAGAATGAGAGAGATAGAGGAGATGGAGAGACAGATAAAGAGATTAGGGAGGGAAGGAGAGGGAGATAGAGAGGGAGAAAGAGAGATGGGAAAGGGAGAAAGAGAGAAGGGGAGAGGGAGAAATGTGTATGTATGTGGGTGTATTTTCCATAGAAAAGAAAACAGCCACAAAACCTGGGAAGCCGTGGCTAGCGTGGAGTCAAGTGACTCGGTGGGAATGAGTAACATCGAGATGGCCATGCTCACTCACGTTTTGTGGCTCCCGGTGTTTTGTTTTCTCTGGGAAACGGGCCCAAGTGGCTCTTTGAGTGTTTAAGATTGCAGACCCCTGGCCTAAGACCATCAGAAAACATATTTTCGATGGTCTTAGGAATCAAGACACTGGTTCCTGTGGTTGGGGTTCACCACAACATGAGAAACTGTATTAAAGGGTTGCGGCATTGGGAAGGTTGAGAACCACTGGTCTAGAAGTATCTTAGGCAGTTCTTCTCTTACCAGAACATTCTTCCATCAGTCCAGGGCGAATTGCTTTTCAACTTTGAGAAATTCCCTTTTTGTCCACTCTCACCTCTCATTCAATAATAACAGCAAAGTGCTGGTGAAAGTTGCAGTTGAAAGTTGGAGTGCAGTTGAGTGAGGCAAAGCAAAGGAAAAGTGGGTTGGATTTACAATGATTATAAAGTAAACAGGTTGAAAATGACAAAATTTGTGTCCATTCAGTGAACATTTCCTCAGAGCAATATCTTATGAAATCCAACAGGACAATGGATAACCATTAAGAAATGGAGAATGTTAAATAATTGTACACTGAGTCCCCAAAGTTTCAAACATCTTTGACTCATCACTTATTTGTCTGAATAATAGGAATGTTGCAGATAACATTTTTCTTCTAGATGTTTAGCTAGAAATACAGGTAGGACCACATGGTTGCTCCTAAGAAGTTGATTGACAAATGAGATATCTTTCTGTGCAAGACCCCTTTTTAATTTTTTAAAAGGCTGGTTTGCAGATTAGTGAGACACTTCAAACATATAGAAACAGCAAGAAATGGTTTCAGTCAACTCACCTAGGCTGCCAATCTCAGAATAGTGCTAACCTGGGTGGGGTTGTAAGGAATGTAATATTGGAGCAACAGCATAAACACTTACATAGCACTTATGGAAAATATTCTTTGAATTGCACCATTTTCTTTTGGGCATTTCTAATAGTTGCATTTTGGATAATTACTTCAGTTGACATCTATCCTTTCTATTTGACCTGTGTTTGGGCCAAATAAATACAATATTAATTTGAAGAATAGTAGTCTTTTTTCTAGAATCAGGTGTAACTGATAAGTCAATGTCTTATTTCATACCTGTTAGAATATTGTTCTGGCCTAGGCTTCACAAAATTACAAAGCAGCCTCCTTGTCCTGACAAAACCTCTTTTTATTAAGGTAATGTGAATTCTTCTCATTCCAGCAAAGTCCCGGAAAACAGTCTTTCAAGAGGGAATTTACAACCTTATCAGGCTTGGAAAACTGCCAGGCCAATATCTTCCAAACACAATGCTGTACAAGAAAATACTTGCCAAGGAATCTCTGAGAATCATGCACAAATCTTCACACTAATTAAGCGAACTAATTGTGTCCTACAAACTTCCTTCCCCTTTTGCTCTTCTTTATTCCCTATGGGAAGAGCCATTTACCATCCACCTGTGACTTTATTCCTGAGTCGTCCTTGTTCCTTAACTGTTCCCTTCTCCTGGCAGCTCTGCACATGCGCACATCAGAAACAGGCTCCAGCTGTTCTTTTGCCCCACTGATCTCCAATGGCAGCTGATAACTGTCAGACAGCCCTGGCCCCAGCTCTGCCTCCAACATAGAGCCCTCATCAGAGCCTTTCCCAGACTCCAGGATGGGCTCATGCTCCTCCCCAACCTCCCCGCTGCCTGAGTCTGCCACCACCTCCATTGGCTGCTGGTGGGCCACAACAAATATAGGTTTGTGGGGGGGAAGAGTAGAATTTAAATTTGACCAATTAAAAGTTTTAGCATATAATACAAAGTTTTCAATCTCATTGTAAGAAAAAAAAATTTCACAATCCCACAATTATTAATTTCTTCCCTAGTTTATGAATGAAAAGAAACATTCCATTAGAGTTCAGCATGCTAGTAAGGGCAGCAAGTCCATCTTAACTCTTTATCTTTTATCAGACATAAAGATAACCACTGCACTCATTTTGTCAATATTTTTGACATACCAGGGACACGGATTTGAAACACAGCAGAAACAGAAACATATCTTTAAAAAAAATACTTTTTATTGCTTGAGCCACCAACTTTTTTTTTCTTGGTTCAGTACTGCACCACTGAAAAACAGGATATTCTCTCCAAATTCCAAATGAACAAAGGCTATTCGAAGCCTTGAGTAAAACCCTTCTAAGTTAAGTGACATGAAAATTGGTGAAGCAGTGTACTAGTGAACTTGTTAGAAAAGAAAAAGCAATACGGTGGATAGTTCAGGAAAAGGAAAAAAATACTAATTCTTTCTCTGAGTTTTGAATGAGTAACATTCTTCATGTCAGGAAAATGTAATAATCTCAATGCTGCTAAGAAACCCCTGTAACAAAGGTGGTCTCCAGCAGGTTCTGACCAGTTCTGGAGAACCGGTAGCAGAAATTTTGAGTAGTTTGGAGAACCAGTGAATACCACCACTGACTTGGCCCATCTATTCTCTGCCTCCCAAGTCCCAGCTGATTGGGAGGAAATGGGGATTTTGCAGTATCTTTCCCCTACCACATCCACCAAGCCACACCATGCCCACCAAGCCATGCCCACAGAACCAATAGCAATTTTTTTAAATCCCACCACTGTCCTGTGACAATAGTTACAACAGGTGTTGCAAGGGAATTTCAATCAGGTATGTGTGCTGTAACTGTCAAACTAGACTGCCCAAGTTGTCCACAAACGATATCAAATGTGATAGACTTTTTGTCAATGTGGTTAGGGTTCAACCACTATCAGCACAGGTTGGGATTAATTTAAGGGTAGAGTGTGGATGTTACCCTTATTCTTTTTTTGCAGGTCCACTGCTTACTGCTTTAACAATACCCCTGTAGGATATGGTTGTTGTTTGACTGACTTCATTTGCAAAATGAAGTCAAGGGCACCAACTCGGATTTGGCAATAAATCTAACATACTTGAGGAATGACAACTTCAGAAAATCTGACATAAAGTCCCAGAAGAGTTTCTTATTTTCTTAAATAGTTTGAAAAATAAGTGGCAGATAACCATCTGAACATTTCAGCAATCTTAGCTATAGGATATTAATTCTCCATAGCCTGTAGACACGTAGTCTTAATCAATATTGTAAACAGGAACTATCAATTGATGTTACTATTATAGAATAATTTGAAGGCTTGATTAAATAGCATTTATGTTCACCTGTGTCAGTGGGTTGTAAAATGAATGTCCAAGTCTCATCAATATCATAAACCATGCATAGAAAAAGAATAGACAAACACTTCTTATGAATATGTAATGCAGAGAATAAAGTACAAGGGATAATGGTTGATGCTTCAAAGCATCTTTCTATTATCAGTCAAAATATATCACATATATTTCATTATTTCCCCTTTAAAAATTTTATAGGGAAAGGGGAAAAAAAGTAAGAAACAACCAGAAGAATAAATGGAAGTTAATGGATTAGCTTACATAAAAGCCTTCTTTAGAAACACCGAAGCAATATGTTGTGTTCCACATTTAGGGCATTCAAGTTGGCTAACAATAAAAACTAAAATATAAACACTTAAAATAATCTTCTAAACCCATTAAAAGCACTATTAAAAAGATTGAAATGGCTATATACATATAACTAGAGACAGAAACACAGAGAGGAAGTATAATAGCGCATTATAAAAATCTCAAAAACATCTGTATTGGGGACAATACAGATCTAAAGTAGATCACTGTTTCTCCCAAAGCTACTTTAGAACATTGTATGTTTCCTTTCCATCAGGACTGCTGTAAGAGTACATTTGCCAACAGGAGGGAGGGAAGGAGGGAGGGAGGGAAGGAGGGAGATAGATAGATAGATAAATAGATAGATAGATAGATAGATAGATAGATAGATAGATAGACCGAGAGAGAGAGAGAGAGAGAGAGAGAGACCAAGAAAGAGAGCGACCGAGACCAAATGCTCATTCTTCACAGTTTGTGATTTATTTTTAATAGAGCATATTGATCAAGAGTTACTTTCTCTTTAGATCCCAAGACAACATATTGAAATAATCATGCTGTTGTTCACTGTTGCCTTGTCATACTGACATCTAAGACAACCCATATAATGAAGTACATAAAATCTACTTGGACAATGTTACAATGCTACAATGACAAAGGTTACATGCAATTTTTTGGTATCAATTTCAGAAAATTTGAGATTCCAAAAAATATTTCTCATATCTGTGAAATTATAATAAAATACAGTAATAATGGCATTAAAATGGAAGAAAATTAAAATACAAGAAAATATTACTCTCTGTAAGCTTTATAAGTCAATGGCCATGAGAACTAGAAAAGTGCCCTTAGGGCCATGAGAAGTACCAAAGTACCAAAGAGTAATTTGAGGAAAACTAAACCTTTCTCCTTTCTGATTTTTGTGCAAACGTTTATGAAGTTAATCCATGAACAAGAGTTTGTAGAAGTACCTATTTAGCTATTTGTCTTTGAAGAAAGATATTAAAATTCTTTTTTATCCTGGGATTTTTGGCTATGGACCAAAGGTATACCTGAATAATTGCTACCTACATTTCTGATGTTTATCTCAGAGAAAGAGATATACAGAGATAATAAAAGCTAATGCATTCACTGGCAGGACATTTCATGAAGCTATATAAAAGGTTTATCCACTATTCTCCAACATACCCATCGCTTGTTTCACATAAATCAAGTCTTTCAGTCTATTAAAAATGCTGAAACACATTTCTAGACAAAGAAAGTCAACTGAAATGTTGATTTAATTCATCACTGAAATAAATAAAATAACAACTATTTTATTTTGAAATTGTTAAACCTGATAATTCTAAAAAAGAGAAAAATAAGTTTTAGCAGTTTCTTGTCTACGGAAATTGGATGCTTTTGAAAAGATGTCATTATGTCTGGAGGTAGTACTATAGTTTCATCTGGATTTTGGGATCAAAATTAGGGTGTCCTCAAATAACCCACCAGAGAGCATCAGATGATAGGAAAGCAAATACATCCTAAGCACCCAATTAGATTGATATTGATTTCCATGGAATCCTTTTATTCTGAACATGTATTATATTTTGAAGACAAACAAGTGGGTATATTCATAATTATAGGTACTCATTTTTCTATATAAAATGGCTATCTACCAACTGCAACTGAACAATGGGAATCCCACCCCTCACCATTAAGATCAAGAAGCACCATTGCCTACATGACATTTGAAGAGCATATGTTAAACTGAACTTACTTGATCTGAAAAGCAAATATTTCTGACTTGTAGATTTTACAATCCTGGGGGATTCCTCTGGTTGATAAAGGCAAGCCCTCAAATTAGACAAATCAGTAGCAGATGGGCCAGAAGCAAAAAAATAAATAAATCATATGCCATATGTTTCATCCTAACAGGGAGACAGTCAAAAAGACAATAGGTTAGGTTTAATCCTTGTTACAAGCAATTAAGAAAGCTTGATGCCAGGGATTCCCCTAATCGATTCCACTAAACAATGACCACAATTTTTTACACTGTTATTTGGGTATTTGTTCTTCCTGTTTTGTGAATATTATTGAAAAGTTAACAAGACAGGAAAAACACTAAAAGCAAAGCCTTAATGCAACTCCTTTCTGGGTTACAGCAATAGCAATAGCAAGGTGGCACAGTGGTTAAATGCAGCACTGCAGGCTACTGCTAGATCAGCAGGTCAGCAGTTCAAATCTCACCGGCTCAGGGTTGACTCAGCCTTCCATCCTTCCGAGGTGGGTAAAATGAGGACCCAGATTGTTGGGGGCAATATGCTGACTCTCTGTAAACCGCTTAGAGAGGCCTGAAAGGCCTATGAAGCGGTATATAAGTCTACTGCTATTGCTATATTGCTATTTAGACTTATATACTGCTTTACAGCCCTCTCTAAGCAGTTTACAGAGTCAGCATATTGCTCCCAACAATTTGGGTGCTCATTTTACCCACGTTGGAAGGCTGAGTCAACCTTAAGCCTGGTGAGATTTGAACTGCCAAATTGCAGACAACCAGCAGTCAGCAGAAGTAGCCTGCAGTTCCACACTCTAACCACTGTGTCACCGTGGCTCATTCTCACTGTGGTTATGTGATCAGAAGAGAGATAAGGATTAAGAATGGAGTAGGCAATATATTCCTAGCCTCTGTCAAACTTCCTATTCTATGCATTAAAATATATTTTTCTCTGTTATTTTTTTTCTATATAGCTCCTGGCCATATCTTGATCTTATTCAACTCATTATTTCTTTTGCAGCCTTCCCTCACACCAAATCTGATCAAGATTCATTGTGGGCAGACAGATAGCCCTAAACCCTAGCATATTTTTTCTACCCAACCCATGTGTTTATAAAGAACAAAAATATTATCATTAGCTGCCAATCACAACTACATCAAGAGATGTAGACAGACAATAGTAAAATAAAACAGAGTAGCTCAAAGCAATGGATAAATATTTGATGAAACTCCAATATACTACATTCCTTCCCACAGTAAGCAATGGCTTTCAGTACAACCATTTCAGTGTGATGTACATAGCTTCAGGGAAAGAAAGAAGACAATGCAAAGACATGCTGAGGCCTTTCCCTTGTATTCAAGCTTCTGATAATACCTGGCAGAAATTGTTTCATTTCCAACTAGTGTTGTATGCTTAATGTACAGCCACCTAATTGCTTGCTGTTCCATTAGAACAGTATCTCCCTCCTTCCGTATTGATAAAACAGCTTGATAAAACTAGAATTTTATTCTTTTTTCCCTTTAACTTTCAGTACAAGGACAATTTTAATTATATATATGTACACAATTTCTGATAGAAACTTAACATGTGCATTACTTGTTTATTGTTAACTCTACTTGTGTCCTGATCCTAGAGTTAGCTATTTTTGAACTCTTCAGGTACCCCTTTGATGTTTTCTGCTGGATATTTCATTGCTATTTCAGGCTGATTTGTATCCAGGAATCACTGCCCTCTTCTCCTCTGTAAGGAAGACTCAACAGTATTTTTTTTAAGAATGGAAGGAAAAGACTCCTGATTTCATTGGACTTGAAAAATTCTTATTTTCTTTATCACCCATAAAACCTACCCTTTAATTTTATAGATAGGCCATAGGCCATAAATTTTGCTGTAAGTATCTTTCTTGACATAGAAATATTCCTCTTGGCATTTATCTTGCTTTCTGTCTCTCCACTTCTCTGTCTTTTGGTCCAGTATTCATGCTTTCATTCTCTATAGAGTAAACGTCTACTTGGGGTTCTTCCATTGCTCAAGTCTTCTGATTGCACAATTGAAGCCCAGCAGGGACTGGCAGTCCTGTCTCGTGTATGTCTAGATTGCTAAAAGTAGTAGTATACTATGGGAACCAAAAATGTTTATTTGTAAGTTATCATAAAAAAAAACTGACCAAAAAAGCATCTTCTTTTCTTGGCCCACAATTTATCACAAAGCACTATTGGTCAATCCATTTGTCCACTCTATATATCAGCCATTGAGCGCCCTACCCTAACTCCTCAATTTTGTATAAAAATATATATACTTTCCCATGTAGTTAAAAAAATGAGGAGATTTTACTATGATCAACTTTGTTCTCAGTAGCAAATCTTCATTGCCTTAGAATTGCAAACACTGTATTACAATAAAAAATAAATATATAAAACACTATTAAACTCTAATTGGAGATTAGTGCATTGAAAGCATCATATTGAATAATCTGTTGTCATGTTTCCACACAGCTATACAGAAGATGTCTACTCTAAGAGTTATGAAATAATTTACATGTGATTGGAAGAGAATTATATGAAATTCATTCAAACTGCCTGAAACTTGGAAAAACAGAGGGCTAAATACTAATTGCATTTAACAAAGAGTAGTATAATGACATGATCTGTTGTTTTGATTGTCCATATTCACAAAGACAGGTTCTTATCTAGGGAGGTTTTAGAGTATTTATCATTTTAAAATGCAGAAGGCAAAACATATTTAAAGAACTCCTTTTGTTGCTTTGAAAATGTGAATATGCTTAAATAGTTTGCCAGTTTCCATGTGAAATTTCTTATTGGAGCCTTAGTGCTCTGTGATATTATATTTTCATTTTGGTATCCCATGTCCTTGATTCTTGAGAAGAATATCATTAGCCTGGAGAGGCAAGGAACTCTGTTAGATGTTCTTATCATAGCAGCTTCTATCAGTTTTCAGCTTTCTGCCTTGAAAAATGTTTACCTACCTAAACTATTAGGACTAAAACTGAATGAAAAAATGGGTACCTTAATCTAATTTCAGTTTTCAACTTTTCTGTTTGCAAGCCCTCATTTTAAGCATCCTGATTTCTTATCTATAAAGGCTACATATCTTGGATCAGAAAGAATTGTCCTTCAAAACTACTGTGAACTATCTCACACTAGTTATGCTGCCAGGATTGCTTAGTGGAGAAAGAAAGCTTTTCTGTCAGCAATAATGTCCAGCTAGCACATCAGGGTACCAGGAGCTGGAAATTCAAACTGTAACTGGATATATTTCATGTTTATAATCAGTTTAACAACTTTAGATGGGGAAAAAATGGAGGTAGTGCCAGATTTTATTTTCCTGGGCTCCAAGATGACTGCAGATGGGGACTGCAGCCAAGAAATTAAAAGACGCTTGCTCCTGGGGAGGGAAGCTATGGCAAATCTAGACAGCATACTAAAAAGCAAATACATCATACTGCCAACAAAAGTGTGTATAGTCAGGGCTATGGTTTTCCCAGTTGCAATGTATGGCTGTGAAAATTGGTCCATAAGAAAGGCTGAGCACAAAAGAATTGAGGCCTTTGAACTATGGTGCTGTAGAAGACTCCGGCGAGTCCCTTGGACTGCAAGATGATCAAACCAGTCAGTCCTAGAGGAGTTCAACCATTACTGCCCTTTAGAAGGCCAGATCCTGAAGATGAAATGCAAATATTTTGGCCACCAAATGAGAAGGAAGGATTCAATGGAGAAGAGCCTAATGATGTGAACGACTGAAGGCAAAAGATGAAGGGGACAACAGAGAATGAGGTGGCTGGATGAAGTCATTGAAGCAGTAGGCATGAGCTTAAATGGACTCTGGGAGATGGTAGAGGACAGGAAGGCCTGGAGGAATGTTGTCCATGGGATCGCGATGGGTTGGACACAACTTCGCAATTAACAACAACAACAACAAGCAACTTTACCCAGCTTTTTTCTGCAAACTATTTAACTATGCTTCCCTCTATATACATGTGCAGTTTTTGAACCAACAATTCCTTAAGGACTGCTTTATTGACACTGTTAATATTGCCACTAAAAACGCCAATGCCATTTTCACCTCTTCGTGATTCTTCATCTGTTGATTCCTAATGGCATATGCCCTTGTTTCTCTCTCACACATGCATACACAAAAGTACTGCTTTTCAGCAATCATATATGCTACAATAATGCTGAAGATGGAAAATGATAAAAAAACAAATTTTATTGCTTTTTGATATTATATGTTTTTTACTCAATGGGATAATTATATAAAAGTGCCTAAGGCTAAAATCCTAACGTGGGGTTTAATTTAATATTTGATTAAATACTATTTACTGACAGAGATAGGTATCAGCAAAGTGCTGATTTTACTGACACCTCTCTTTCAAATTGAAATGACAAAGCATAGTATTGGACTCTATGCTTTACTTTCTTCTAGGGCAAGTACAGGATTATTCTTATATATGTGAAGTCTTCTTCAACAGCAAAGGTTCTTGATAACCTCCATGAGAACATCAAGAATGTCACATTTTAAATCTTCAAAATGTTTCCCCCATGACTGTATTATCCTCATTTTGCATATGAGGAAGGTAAGACAAACCAGACCTCAGATACCTTAGTTCCAAACGTGAATAAAAGTATAATACCCTCTCATTCCATGGGCAGTAATTGACCTGGCTGCCATTTATGTTTTTCTAATTACTGGCAATGAGGACAGCAGGTTCAGACCAAGCCACATGATATTCAGGGAAGACAGTTGACCAGCCCTAGGGCAATATCATTGCAATTAAAAGACTGAATCTGCTGTGGAATTCAGGAGAAATGGATGGCAGGGATGCTTGAGAGAAACAGCTTGAAAATTATGCCACCATGATTCCATAGCATTTACCATCTGAGATGACTGCATTATCCTACTTC
This sequence comes from Thamnophis sirtalis, assembly GCF_051295495.1. Classification (NCBI taxonomy): domain Eukaryota; kingdom Metazoa; phylum Chordata; class Lepidosauria; order Squamata; family Natricidae; genus Thamnophis; species Thamnophis sirtalis. The sequence goes on from NW_028261381.1 coordinate 122,654,296, forward strand.
ACTGACAATCCTATCCATAAACCTACCTATGACAGCTACTTATCTTTGACTAGAGAACTGAGTGAAACTAGAGATTTTGGGTGTGCATTAAGGAAAATTAACACAATAAGTTCAATGTCTATGGAGATTCTTAGTCATTCAGTTCATGGTTGTCCCAAAGGTGATTTTTTCAAGAGGCAACTGGACGTCTGGTTTTTCTTTGAAGACATTAGACTTCTCATCCTCATCTTCAGCTCTGACTCTGATGGTAGAGAACGGAAGGATTTGAAAAAAAATTACAAGATGAAATAAAGAAAGAAATCATTCCATTCCCTGTCATCCAGTCAGAGTTGAAGAAGTTTCTTGGATGAAAAGAAAAACCAGAAAGTCCAGTTGCCTCTTGAAAAATAAATGAGTTTGGTGATACCAAAAAATGAGGAACAATGATTTCAGTGATGCCAAATGAGAATGGTTATTTTTGTTGATTTTAGCAAGATCAAAATTTGGCCTTACCAATAAGAAGATTTTCTTATCAATAAATATTCCTAATTCTGTTTTGGGTTGTACAGTTTTTCAATTTGTTATCTTTGACTTTTTGGGGGGCCATAATTGTTTCCAAAGCATAAAAACTAGTGTCAGATAGGTCAAACAAAAGGCATTCAGTTGCATGACTAGTAATTCATGCCAAATGATGCATGAATAAAAAACATTTATAGTTACATTGTGAAACAGAAGTACTGACAGTCTGCCTTTTTATGCACAATTGCCCATTTTGGCTATAATCAACAAAGAAAGTTGTAAGAAAAAAAGTTACAAGATGAAATAAACAAAGAAAATTACCTAAACTGTGATTTCAACCTGTTTGTTGAAACTTTTTTAAAAACCGTGCTGTGTTATATTTTCCTCACATTCTGCTTAATCATGTTCTTTGTCTCTACCAGCTTCCTCTCTGTCAAGAAATAGGAGAAAAGCAAAACTTTTTTTTTTTTTTTGCAAACTAGAAAAGGTTTAGGTGGTGGCTACAAAACCTTAGAGGCCTTTCCCCACTAAAACCGAATCCCCAAATATATCCCAGCAATATCTTTAACTAATTTGTCCTCCAGGATATTTGCCTTTATCTTATTCCAGCACAGGTGCTTGCAAGTGGTCCTTGATTTCTAACCACAACTGAGATTGGAACTTCCACCGCCAAGCGATGCCATTGCTAAGTGAGTCATCACATGACCGCATCCGATTTTATTATCTTTTTTGACACAGTTGCTAAGCAAATCCAGTTTCTCCCCATTGACTTTGCTTTGGTAGAAACTGGCTGGTCACAAATGGCGATCACATGATCCCAGAACACTGTCATGAATACATTCTGGTTGCCAAGCGCCCCTCCTCCCCAGACTCATGATCACATGGTTGCAGGGACACTGAGATTGTTGTAAGTGCAAGAACTGGTTGCTAGTCACCTTTTTCAGGTGCTGTTGTAACCTTGAATTTAGAATTACATTAATCTGTTCAACTGAAATTTAAACTGAAATTTAAGTTCAACTGTTCAGTTGCATTCAGTTAAAATGCTATATTGGAAATGTCACAAAACTGTTTAGACACAGCAGCATTTTAAGCATGTGAGAACTCTAAAGTAAAGTCTCCATTGAACTGTTAAGACTTAATTATTTCATAAATATGTCCATATATGAGTTTTTGCCAATAAAATGTGAGTGTCCTATTATCTTTTTCTAAGATTTTTTTTAAAACCTATCTAACCTACAGCCCTTGAATTCCCTGGACATCTGCTGCACTGTTAACTATGTATTGTTGAGGGTGGTTCTTTCCCCCCATTGTTCTTCAGAATCAATGTTTAATTCCATTAACCAGGGGTGGGATTGAAAAATGGGGTTCTCTACCCGGTTGCTGGGTGGGCATGGGCGTGGCCATGACCATGGTAGGCATGGCCTACTCTGCCTCCTGCACCATGGTGTGTGTGTGTGTTTTCACCCACCCCAGGCTCCGGAGGCTTTCACCGAGTCTCCAGGAGGGCAAAAATTGTTTCCCCCAGGCTCCAGAGATCCTCATGAGGCCAGAAACAGGCCTATTTTAGGACTTCCAGTAGGCCTGTTTTTTGCCCTAACCGTCTGAATCCCACTCCTGCCATTAACCCAAAACTATTCATCAATATGAAAGACTAAACTAAGATTAAAGACTAAACTAATGTTAAAACTAAACTAAGACTAGAAGACTAAAGACTAAGACTAGATGACTAAAAATTAAATACTAAACTAAGACTGAAGCCTTGATTAGATTTCTCTATCACTGCATGTCAGGTAATATATGCATCTATTGTTTGGAGATGATTGCATAGCTGTTGCATTTATATGTCTGCAAATGTTCATTCTGGCACACAAGGTGGGGCACACAAACAGTAAACCATAGAACAGGAAGTTGGACCAACCAATTAACATGCTGGACCAACCAATTGGCATGCACAACATACAGCTGGGATTTAGGAGGTGTGTGTGTCAGCCTGTCTGCAGCCCTCTGAAACCTATGCTTACCCATCAACTTCTTTGCAACATAGATATGCGGGAAGTTGTAGGCAACTCTAAATCAAGCTTTTGTCTTTAGACAAGGCTAAAATATAAAACAATGATGTGATCTTGATGTTACACAACTCTTGCAAAAATCTGATAAGTTTGTAAGGGACACAAACACTTGCTATTATTTGTTCCATAGCTCATTCGGATGTTTATGAGTTTGCCTGATTTGTAGTATCCTCAATTTTTAAACCATTAGCATGAATGGGAAACATGTTTGATTGAAAAGGGTCATAGTACATATTTTAAGAAACATTGTTCTGTCCAAGATAAAGCTTATTCTATAGCAATAGCTGAAATCATAGCAGATCCATTACAAACACTAAGCTTTGAGTGCTTTTCTGTCGTTGGTTGTCAGCTGTTCTGCTATTCTTTATGTATCCACCACCAACTTTAAAATTCACTAATGTATTAACTAAAATGCATACTTAGTGCATTAGATTTCTGTGCTAAGTGGTCCTTCAGACAAGGTTTATTGATTTCAGTGAACAACATCCTCCAAAGAGGATCTCATCTTAAGCAAGTTAGTACAATTCTATATTTTGTATAAACATGCCAAATCTTCCTTTTCCAATAATGAATATTTTAAATATAAAAAAGAAGGGGCACACTAAATTAGTGTATTAGTATAATCTTGTATTAATCAGGAAATAGAATCCCTAGCCCTGAGAAATTCTTCAACTTATTTCATCTGGTCAATACTTAGGAATGCTGGGCATTGTAAGTAATTCAATAATTTAGTAATAATCTAGAAGGACACAACTTGGTCAATTTTATTTATTTATTTATTTAAAACCAAATTGCATTGCTTCATAACCACAGGAGAAAGCAGTTGTGTTTTGATCAGCGGACAAGAAGGATGGTGCCTAATGGGGAGGTAGTATGAAGGATTACAGTGATGCTGCAGTTTCCTAGGCATGAGGGAGGATATTCCAAGTGGGGAGCCAAGACAAGAGACAGCACAGCCTGGAGCTGGATTGGAAAAGAGTTAGGATAGCCACTCCCTAAAATCTCTCAGAGTATAGCCATTAGGGTGAGAGTAATACATGTTTAGTTTCTGTCTATATGAGGTGACAAAATAAAGAACTGAACTTTGGCTGAATTGTTCTACATCATTCTTGGCCTAGGCCTGACATCAAACTTGCCAGACTAAACTTTTACTACTCTCACCCCCCAAACAGATATACCTTGGAAGATTTATGATATCCTGTCCAGCTTTAATTACTCAGGAGAATTTTTCATTCAAATGCCAACTGAAAAGCTCACTTCTGACATGCCAACCAAAAGACTCAAGCAAGTAATGGCATCTGAGCTTGGTTGTTTTGTTGTACACATTTCATTTACCTAAACTAGGTAACATCATCAGAGCACTGATGATGTCACCTAGTTTGCGTAATGAAACATCTGCAAGAAACAGCATCAAGCAGCCCTCATTTCAACCTCTAAGTTACAATTACTTTCTTTTATAAATAATGGCATCATTTTGTCATTCTTCTGTTTAAACACAGTACATTTCATTGTGCTCTTTGAAGTCTAAACACTGGCCTAATTTCTTTGTGGAATAGAATTAGGACTAGGAAACATATTACCTGTGCTTGGATGGAGCCAAGGTGGCGCAGTGGTTAAATGCAGCACTGCAGGCTACTGCTAGATCAGCAGGTCAGCGGTTCAAATCCCACCGGCTCAGGGTTGACTCAGCCTTCCATCCTTCCGAGGTGGGTAAAATGAGGACCCAGATTGTTGGGGGCAATATGCTGACTCTCTGTAAACCGCTTAGAGAGGCCTGAAAGGCCTATGAAGCGGTATATAAGTCTACTGCTATTGCTATTGTAGGAACCGTGGCGGCACAGTGGTTAGAATGCAGTACTGAGGGCAAACTCTGTCCACAGTCTGGAATTTGATTCTGACCGGCTCAAGATTGATACAGTCTTCCATCCTTTTGAGGTCAGGAAAACGAGGACCCAGATTGTTGAGGGCAATATGCTAACATTGTAAACATCTCAAAGAGTGCTGTGGAATGGTACATAAATCTAAGTGCTATTGCTATTTATCCAATCCATGTTTTTAAGAGAAAATATTTAGGTAGCATGCTGTGTACCTAATGCAAGACTCTGTCTGGAGGCAGGTCTTCCCAAAATTAATACCAGCTTGGAGCAGGAATGTAATGTCTGCTTAAAGTTGAATTTTCTACCACAAATGTTAGCCTCACTGATACTGATAACTCCTTGAATATACCCTAGAAAGTTAGGATACTGTAGAAAATGATGCAATGTGGACTTTCTGCTCAGAGTGGTCTATGACAGTATAAGGCAGCCACCTACTATACATTGCAGAATACAATATTTGATGGCCGACCAATCCAATATACAGTTTTATAACTGAAATTGATATCCCAAATAAATGACAGAAATATTTTCTAGAAAATGTCAATAAATAAAATAGCAAAATGATCAGGAAAAGTGTTAGTAGGTTGTAACTTTACACAGTTCAATGTTTCAATTTTTAAAAAAATATTAGTAGAACATTTAATTTTCTTGACAAGCAACACAGTTCATGACAGAGATTAAATTATATCAAATTTTAAGCATCAAATTTAGATTGGCTAAAAACATAAAAGAGCCAATAATGGCTAACAACAAAGGGTTTGAAATGAGGAGACTTTGAGTTCTAGTCCTGCCTTAGGCATGATGTCAGGCTTCCAAGCAACACCTCTAACGAAAGAAGACTCTGAGGCTTGAGCTTCCTCAAAGTTCCATTTTATTAGAGATGTAATATTGGCACATCTGGGAAAACCCAAATCTGAAGTCTCCTGGGTTTCCCCCACCCAAGTGAAAGTTCAAGTCCCTGCCCAGCACCCACATGTCCATTACATAGTCCAATCAGGCACTGTCCCAAACTGGAGATGCATCCCAGTCACGTCATTCCAAGTGCAGGGCGAGACGTCCTTGACTCTCTGAGAAAGGCATGTTATTTTGACTATATCTATCCCACTCCATATACTTCCCCCTCCCAGTTTCCCACAGCATTAAATGTGGCAGGTCTGAAGGCTCAATGCAAATGATGGCTTCCAGGCATGACACATGAAGCCAGATGGGTGACTTTGAGTCAATTACTCTCTGTCCACCCAAGGAAGAAGAAGGCAAAGACAAACCGCATCTGGAATGTTGCCAGGAAAACTCTATGGACTTGTCAGGTAGTCTCCAGCAATCAAATCTGACTTAAAGGGACGAAAGCATAAGAATGCTCAGATAGTGTATCATACAGATGCAGTTTCCTCTGTTAAATTAGGAAACCCAGTCACTGAAATTTACAGGCATTAACATCACAGTTTAGTCATTTAAGAAACTTATTTAACAAAGCTGCTATCACAGGTCTTCCTTTTGATATTCATTATCACATCAGCAATGCAAGTTTTTTAAATTTCCCCCCTCAATTCCAGGTTAGATTTATTCTCTTAAATCCATTATGTGCTTGACACTCTTCATGGGAAACAGGTTTGGCAATGACATTCATGGGCACCAGGAGACTACTGGTTGCACCATAAAATGATACTGGACAGTCCCCTAATTTAAATAAATGATTGGCGATTCCACCAGTCTATCAAATCTTGCAAGAATTTTGGCATTTTCATGTGAAATTCTACAAGATTATATGACTTTAGAAGAACTCTGCAATTTTTATAATGTATAATCCTACACACTGATGGTGTGTAGGATTTAGAAACATTGCTTGATCTGAGGGATCTTATTCATGAGTGAATTAAAATGGTATTCATCAATCTTTAAACTGACAGAAAACTGGCATATAATTTACTGCCCCCATCCTGCCATATCATGATGTAGGCAAATGGTGTTGTCTTTACTTGCACTATAGGGAATATATTAAAAACAGATATTGATGGATTCCCAGCTTTGCTTCCCTTCTCACCCATTAAAAGACAAACATCTGGCAAGAAAAAAATCCCTCACCTTTTCTTAATATGGTATGTTCAAAGAGTAGATATATTTTGACAGATGTCTAGAACAGAGTGTCTAGCCACCTGTCAAAACTTGCCCTGGTTTGGTGCAAATATTTTGTGTGGGATGCTATTCTGGAAGAGGACTAAGCCTGTGCCAGAAAGAAGCCTGATGATTCAAGGATACTAGTTCACAGGGTCTCTTTGAACATAACATCAAATTAATTGTAACTGAAGCATGTCAAATTGCACTCAGGTCAGTTTGCCACCTAGATGAGAAAATTTACTACTTTAATATTGGAACAATAGAGAATGATTGGTGGAATGAGATGAAGGATTCATAAGGACCAGAGGTGTAGTGGCAGTTGTGGGGGGGCTGCACTAAATCAATTTTTAAGGAGTTCAGAATGGGATGGGATGGGAGGAGTGGTATCAGGTACATAGAAGGAACTGGGATTTTCTTGGTCTCATAGGTTTAAGAAGCAAATGGGGGTTTGTTCTTTTTTAAAAAAATATATGTAGTTATATAGCAGTGTCTGCGTGTTTCCTGACTCAGAATGATGGGAGACTGAGTTATCTAATTTTGGTAGATAAAGTAGTTTTGGAGACTGCAAAATTGGTGTTGCGGGAACATGAAGCTAAATAAGATACCGCTTTCTTCCCCGCCCCTGGATTTGATAAATAATTTTATGTTAGTACGTTGCTAAAATTTTAACCTCTGAAGATAATCTGTATAAAGAATTATTGGAAAAAGTTATTGATTTTTAATGAGAATAGATCTTTAGATGAATTACATTTTGAGTTGTCTCTTCTCCCTAGACAACACCATTTTATCAGCAAAAAATAAAAATAAAATAGCAGTAGACTTATATACCGCTTCATAGGGCTTTCAGGCCTCTCTAAGCGGTTTACAGAGAGTCAGCATATTGCCCCCAACAATCTGGGTCCTCATTTTACCCACCTCGGAAGGATGGAAGGCTGAGTCAACCCTGAGCCGGTGAGATTTGAACCGCTGAACTGTTGATCTAGCAGTAGCCTGCAGTGCTGCATTTAACCACTGCGCCACCTTGGCTCTATAAAATAAAAATAAAAATCCAGTAAACCCAGATCCTCCATTTGCTACATTCTACTATTGAAATAGTTGATAAAAGAAGGTAGCAGAGCTTACAGAGCAGGGCAGAACTAGATCCAATGGGCTTAAATAATTGCTGGTAGAATTTTAAAATAAACCTTTAAGAGTCAGAGTAATTTGATCTTAATATCAGTTACCAAAAGAAGTTCTCTACCGCTAGAGGATTGTGAGTAGAGTGTATGTTGCCTTCTTTTATAAATTGTCTGGGTATTGATTTCCAGAATAAAACAATTGACTAGATGGTTTACAGCTCTTCTCTTAAGAGCAAATAAACCTTTAGGGCAAATCTTTTGAAAGAAACCAAGGGATTAAAAAAGCACATTTGTTTGAATCATTAAAATACTTACAGCTTTCTCCAAACTTCTACTGCTGTTTCAATAGAATTTCTCCCAAATATTTCCACATAAATGATTTGTCAGAGCATAGTGCTGGGCATGCATTCTCATAAAGAGACAACTGGGAACATCTTCTAAAGCAGCCACATTGACCTGGAAAATGATGAGGCTGTTTTATTGATTGAAAAATGGGTGCTTTTTAAATGTTTTACACAGCCCTATAAATTCTTGTTGGTATTAATGGTTCAATGATCTGTGGCCCTCTAAATATTGGGCCATACTGCTCACTACTCTGCTCGATGGAAAATGCTGAACACTATCTGAGGGGTCAAATTTTGCCATGCTGATTCTACCAGGTCTTCTTTTCCATTTTAAAACTATAGTATCCATTCTCCTCTTGCATTGGAAAACAAGGAGAAGAGAATCCAAGAAGAAAATTTGCTTGCTCTTTGTTCCTGGTAAGCAGTTGTGCCTATGACTGCTAGTAATATGACTGGGTTAGTGTTGTTATTATTATTAAAATTCTATCAATACCTTTGCAGCATTTGGTAACAGAAATGTTAGCATTACCAAATACATAAAAAGCATAATTTTTATTTGGTTTTTTTAATTTTACAAAACAAACACAATCCAATTGTGCTTCCTTGAAGAAATCAAGATACACTTCCTATGTGTAGCCTTAGATGATAAATTTTCTAACCATCTGTTACATGCATAAATAAAACCTGAAGTTGACATAGGAAGCATATTATGTTCAGAGATGTAAAACAGTGGATAGCTTTTGGTAACCCAAGGCTACGTGTGACTTTTGTCTGAGGGGGTGGACCAACATGCCAAGTGATTACTATAAAATCAGGAATTTTGCAGATTAGTTTTGGATTGTTTTAACAGGCACTTCTAGCAAAGCAAGTTTCAGAAGTTGCTGTTACAACAGAACATCAGAATAAGGAATTGTAGCCTTGTGATGTTATTTTCTAGTAAAGAAACTTGGGAGGGGCACTTGGCTGAATTCCTAAACAGATCTCACTGCCTTGAGATTAATTAGGCAAGAAAGATGTTTCTGGAGGCTTTGTCTTAAAGACTTCCCAAAAACAGAACTGTTTGGAAGGTGAGAAATTTCCAGACCTCTAGAAGAAAGGATTGTGTATGGAAATCTAGGATCAATATGCAGTTGCTTCGATTGGATTAGACTTTTTATTTTATTTTGTATATTTAAAGCTGTGCTTGGTTACTTTTTCATAGGCCCAGGGTCCCTTTTAGAAAAGCTTAGTATTATTGTTTCTAATGCTTACTCTTTGAACCCAGTCCTTTCTTTTCTAAGCCCAGCACCCAGCCACACTTTTCTTTGCTGATGGGTATTTTCTAATAAAATAAACACTATATAAAATAAGTTTGGTGCCAGTTTTTGTTTTGAAAACTGACATTTGATGATGTACCTCAGACAACGTCAGCAAACTGACTATCAATTGTTGACAGTAAATAGCAATAACAATAGCACTTAGATTTATATACCAGTTCATAGTGTTTTACAGCCCCCTCTAAGCGGTTTAAAGAATCAGCATATTGCCCCCAACAATCTGGGTCCTCATTTTACCCACCTCAGAAGGATGGAAGGCTGAGTCAACCTTGAACCTGGTGAGATTTGAACTGCCAAACTGCAGCTAGCAGTCAGCTGAAGTAGCCTGCAGTACTGCACTCTAACCACTGCGCCACCTCGGCTCTCTGAATGGTTTTTCTTTTTCTTTTTAATAGTGGTAATAATGGTTATTATTGAGCATGGTGGGGGAGACACAAGTGACTGAAATTCCATATATAGAAAACATAACATTATAAGGAACAACACATGCTTAAAGCAATAGCAATAGCACTTAGACATATACCGCTTCACAGTGCTTTACAGCCCTCTCTAAGCGATTTACAGAGCTGGCATATTGTCCACAATAATTTGGGTCCTCATTTTACCCACCTTGGAAGGATGAAAGGTTGAATCAACCTTGAGCATTGTGAAATTTGAACTGCCAAATTGCAGGCAGCTGGCAGGCAGCAGAAGTAGCCTACAGTATTGCACTCTAACCACTGCACCATCATGGTTAGAGTGACCTGACAAAGGTGACAAAAGGGAAAGAAAATAAAAAAATAATAATTGGAGGACAAGGGTGCATTATCAATTAATGTGATTTTCCTCTGAGCTATTTTCCAAGCATTTTGGTTTTTCTAATATAAAAGAGAGAAGCTGCAAGAGAGGGGGATGAGGGAAAAAAATCACAAATCTTCCTTTTGAGAGGCAGACATGAAGTTATGTTTAATATTTCTGTATGACAAAAAAGCATCTCCAAATGTCCACTTCTTACTAAAATAACTTTTTAAAAAGTACATCTCATCCAGTGTCTCTTCTTTCTTTTATTGATTTACAAGTTGGGAGTTAATATAGCCTTTGCTTTATTATGACAGATTTTCCCCCAACTATAGCACTTTCTATCTGTTTAAGGGATATAAGACCCAGCTCAGATTTATTCTTTTTCAATATTTTTATAGGTATGTTTTCTGGCACTGCATAATCACTGACATAGTCTTCTGTTATCTGTAGTGCTACCTTGCCTCTCCTTCACTTAGCAAAAGCAAAAATGTAATGTATGCCTGGAATTTTTTTAAAAATGAAGAAACCAATAGGTAAGGTAGTCTGTCCATATAACCCAACCTCTTGGCAATAAGCAAACACACTGGGGGCATGTGGAAAGAACATTACACTAACATGCATAATTGAAACATATTTGAGACTAAAACATATGAAGAACGGTTGCAGGAATTGGGTATGGCTAGTCTAGCGAAAAGAAGGACTAGGGGTGACATGATAGTAGTATTCCAGTATTTGAGAAGCTACCACAAAGAATAGCAATAGCAATAGCAATAGCAGTTAGACTTATATACCGCTTCATAGGGCTTTCAGCCCTCTCTAAGCGGTTTACAGAGTCAGCATATCGCCCCCACAGTCTGAGTCCTCATTTCACCCACCTCGGAAGGATGGAAGGCTGAGTCAACCTTGAGCCGGTGAGATTAGAACCGCTGAACTGCAGATAACAGTCAGCTGAAGTGGCCTGCAATACTGCACCCTAACCACTGCGCCACCTTGGCTCTAGGGGGTGAATTTATTTTCCAATGCACCAGGAGACAAGACAAGAAACAATGAATGGAAACCAATGAATTGGTTTATTTTCATTGTTCTTGTCTTATCTCCTGGTGCATTGCATCAAGGAGAGATGCAATCCGGAATGAAAAAGAAACTTCATAACAGTGAGAATAATTGACCAGTGGACCAGCTTGCCTTCAGAGGTTGTCGGTGCTTTATCATTGTAGGTTTTTAAGAAGGGACCGGATGGCCATTTGAAATGGTATAGGGCCTCCTGCTTGATAGGGGTTGGATTAGAAGACATCCAAGGTCCCTTCCAGATCTCTTCTGATCTGAAAGTAGTCAATCTAGATTATCCCATTGTTCATTCACTTAAGATACAACATCTAATGATTGCATTTTGGCTATTAAGAAGGGAAAGGTATACGTGGATTTGTTCCTTATTGTGATACTGACACACTGACAAAATGTGTCCTATTGTATCTCAACACAACACCTACTTTTGTATACTTGCTCCAGGGGTGGGTTCCTCCCGGTTTGCACCGGTTCTTGCGATCCGGTTCATCAGTGAACCCGGAAGTAATTAACTTCCGGGTTCCTAGCTCGTAGCCCCTGTCGCTGGGTGCCTGCAGGGTTTTTCTTTTTAAAAAACGCCTCTCCGGAGAGGAAGCCCTGTCAAAGCGCACCTTTCCCGCCTTGGCGGCTGCAGGGACCACCCTGCCGCTTTATCTTCCTCCTCCTCCTCCCCTTCTGCCCTGAGTAGCAGCAGTGGCAGCCGAGCCAGGAAAGGGGCGCTTTGGCAGGGCTGTGGAAGCTCTGTCAAAGCGCACCTTTCCCGCCTTGGCGGCTGCAGGAACCACCCCGCCGCTTTATCTTCCTTCTCCTCCTCCTCCCCTTCTGCCCTGAGTAGCAGCAACGGCAGCTGAGCCGGGAAAGGGGCGCTTTGGCAGGGCTGTGGAAGCTCTGTCAAAGTGCACCTTTCCCGCCTTGGCGGCTGCAGGAACCTCCTCCTCCCCTTCCGCCCTCAGCAGAACCGGGAAAGGGGCGCTTTGGCAGGGCTTCCGCCGCGCCCCCAAGGACCGCTGACCTCGCGCCACTGCTTCTTCTTCTTCCCCGGCCTTCCCAGTTAGCTTGCTTGAAGCTCTGAGGAGGCGGGAGGAGGGTCGCAGGAGTGGAAGTGGTGGGAGGTCTCCCCGGCCGGGAAGAGCTGAGAGGCTGCCGGCCCCTTTCGCAGGAAAGTTAACTTTTCTTGGTGAAATCCTGCCCCCCCCCCGCATGGGTGAGTGGTCGGCTGTCCTCTTCCCCTAAGCCGCCCGGAGTTACCTGTGTGTGAGGTGGGCTGCCCTATGCATTTGCGTGTGTGCGCTGGAAAGAGAGTGAAAAAGAGAGGGAGAAATAATTATATTAATTAGATAGATCAGTCTTTCTCCACCTTGGAGACTTGAAAGTGTGTGGACTTCAACTCCCAGAAAGGGAGTTGGGAGAAAGGGAGAAAGGAGGAGAGAATGAAAGGAAGATGGGGGAAAGAAGAAAGAGGTAAGGAGAGGAGGATGGAAAGGAGAGAAAGAGGGGGAGAGAGGGTAGAAAGGGGAAGAGGAAGAGCAGGAGTAGGAGAAAGGTAAGGGAAGAAGGAAGGGGAAGGAGAGCAGGAAAGAAGAAAGTAGAGAAGGGAGGAAGGGAGAAAAGAAAGGGAAAATAAGGTGGTGTTATAACAGGAGGAAGGGATGGTAAACAAAGCAACCCAAACTGTATATTATAACCTATTAAATGAAATAATAAATGTATAAGAATGATAAATGTTAAAACACTTGTAACCAAACGACATGCTATATGTGATGATGGGTTTTTTTCTTTTTGTTTTGTTTTGTTTTTATTGTTGTGGGTATGTGTCGTCTATGTAACAAAAAATAAATAAAAAAATTATTTTTATAAAAAGGTGGAGAAACACTGAGATAGATGATAATGAGATGAGGGAGGGAGAAGGAGAGAGAGAGAGAGACCATAACTAGATAGACAGATAGGCAGGCAGATAGATGGATGGATAGAGAGAAAGAGAGAGAGATAGGTAGGCAAGCAGATAGATGGATGGAGAAAGAGAGGGGGAAAGAGGGAGAGGGATACCATAACTAGATAGGCAGGCAGATAGACAGACAGATGGATGGATGGATAGACAGAGAGAGGATGTATATAATTAAGGTGACCAGACGTCCCTAGCGAGGTCGCGGGCTGGCAGTAACTGCCGCGGCCTAGCTCCCCACCCCCGGTCAATGGTGTCCCTCTTTACCAATCTGAAAATCTGGTCACCTTACTTGTTTAGGTAATTCTGAGGTGGTTGATGGTTCTGTGAGTGCCTGTCCTTTATAATTTTCCACATTGCCTTGATGGTTTTTATTCCAGTGACTTTGTCTTTCCTGTTCTTAGGCTTAGGAAAAAAAACCTGGTTTCATTGGCAGTCTTTTTTTTTGGGGGGGGGGATTTTTATTTTTTGGGTGTTTTCCTAGCACTGTCATAGTTTGTGGGTGTGGGTGGGTGTGTAATGTCCCACAGTTATCTATGCATTAATAATGATCTAGTAATATTAATAATATCTAGTAATTAGTAATATCTAGTAATAACATTGTCTTGGCCACTCCCACCAGGTCACATGGGTGGCAAGCCACTCCCATCCGGTCACATGGGCAGCAAGCCACTCCCACAAAGGAGGCCACGCCCACAGAGTAGGTTCGAACAATTTTTGAAACCCACCCCTGACTTGCTCTATGACATTGCATTTTTGTCATATACCATTTGCAGCATTATTTTGTAGAACATGTTTTGCCACTCTCCCTATGGATGTCAATGGAAAGCCTGTGTGTTCAGACTTCCATGGGAACTGCAGCTATGCATGATTGTTATTTGTGTACACATAGGTGTGCAAGAAAAGTCCCTACACACAAGCTTTTCCTACTTAAATACCTCTACTCAAGTTGAGGCTTTTTGGAGAACGGCATGATATTTCATGGAAGGCTTCATTTCCAACCCTTTTTTTCCCTCTAAATAGTGTTTTTCACGTGATTCCTTTCTATTATCATAAACCTAGTTCATTCTGTATATTACATTATATATTCAATATAACATAATTCTCTTTTTTAGTCCTCCATTATTCAGTTTAGCTACTTTTAACTTTTGGAAAGGAAAATTTGAGATTTTGTTGTGTGGTGAATCAGTGAGGAAGTGATAAGAACAGAACAAAAATAGTTTTCTCTGGCCTTGGCCATCACAGGATGATATTAAAAAATTAATTAAAGGAGCATGTTTAGCTGAGTGCTTTTTAAGTGTTTGCTACTGAGCTTTGTACTAAATGAAATGAAAAAAATTTCATGTTGGGTAAAAGGCTGCATTGCACTTAAGTTAGATTTGCAAAAAAATTAATGGGATGAAAGAAGATGACATTTTCTCCTTTTGATACACATTATAGATGAGACCCATTTTAATCTATAGTGGCAAAAAAATATGGATTTTTTCTGATTTATACATTTTATTAAAAGACATAATTTTTCATGAGCTGCCTCTCACTACCTCTGATGCACATAAATTAAACTGAAGATGTAGGATTGAATTTTTTTTGGGGGGGAGATGTAAGTTACATGTGAGATAAATTACAAGTACTTTATCAATTAACAACTGCAATATGTTAAAAACCTATTGTATTTGCTGAGACCTTCTAAGATTGCCTAAAACCTTTAATGTATGGAAGATCAACAATTATCTGCTTGATGGTGCCATTAATGACCAACTTTTCTAAAGTAGTCACTTTGAAGTCTGATGTGGATTGGCCTGGGAGGTTAAAAACTCTATTGTTAAGTTGTCTTTGTTTCAAGCCCTGAGGTCAATCTGTGTCCATTTTTGTGTGTGCAAACTTCCATTTATCCTAAGTATCCAGAGAGATAAATGCTACCAAATGATGGAATGTATTGTACTGGAGAATCTAATTTGTGACTGTGTGATTGTTAGGCCCATGAAGATCCTGTTAGTGTAGATGTGGAGACAAGGCATACATCTTTGTACAGGATCTGGTTTGAAGGTTTGAAGGTTTATTTTATTTGTATGCCGCCCTATTCCCTGAGGGACTCAGGGCGGTTCACAAACCCAAGGGGAGGCGGAAGATAAACACGAAGAAACTACAACAAAAAAAGCTACAGGGAAATTTAAAAGACAATCAACAGTCACACAATTCGAGAGGGGAAGGGAACTCATCAACCCCAGGCCTGCCGACACAGCCAGGTTTTAACGGCTTTTCGGAAAGCCTGGAGAGAGGTGAGGGTCCGAATCTCTGCAGGGAGTTTGTTCCAAAGGGCCGGAGCAGCCACAGAGAAGGCCCTTCCCCGGGTAGTAGCCAGCTGACATTGGCCAGTAGATGGAACCCGGAGGAGGCCTAATCTGTGGGATCTAATGGGCCTTTGGGAGGTAATTGGCAGCAGGCGGTCTCTGATGTTGGCATGAGTATCCTGTGTTTGTTGCTTGTGAGAATCTGCTTCAGGTTGTCTGTATGCAAGAATGGGACTGTGCCTGACAAAGAGCATTGTCATTGTCCAGTGAGGGCTGTAATTTGTTGTTAAGGCATTTGAGAGCTTTGAGTTGTGTGCTGTAGGTGACAACCAGTGATTTCCTCTTATTCTGTTTCTGTGGGATGTCTTTTAATAGGTCGTCCCCAGGAATTGATCTCAATGGGTAAGTAGTTTAGGTCTATGGAAGGCATAAAATGTACCTATAAAATATTTTTTATTTTATTTTATGCGTACAGTGGTATCTTGGTACTCAATTGCTTTGAAACTCATCAGATGTACTCAATGCACAAGGTAGAACTTGTCGGTATTGGCTGCTTTGTGACTCACTACAAAATTTCTTAAGGGAAAATTTTGTTTGGCACTCATTGATTTTGGTACTCATCATATCTCCTGGAACCAATTAACGATGGGTACGAGGTATCATTGTATTATGAAATAAGATGGAGAAATCCCACCAATTTATAAGCATCAGTATTCCCCCCCTTTTATATTTGTTTTCTGCGTGGATTTCAAAGCTGCTATGTATAAATATCAATATGCTTCATCTGTAGAGGCCTTTAACTGACACAGAAAAGCCACACCCCTGCCTTAAAAGTTTTCATTTCACTTTTCTTACCATAATGAGATGATAATTTGCCTTTTTCAGTGTGATTTTAGTTCTAATGCTCGTTGATGTTATTATGAAAATATTCAGAGTTCAGCAATGCTTCAAATATCCAGTACATAGATACATTTTAAGATTGCCTTTTATCAAATTCTGAATCCAATCAACAAACTTCTGATTTACAGCAGGAAGCTTTTTAGCCAAGCAATGTGGATCGTTCAATCCATTTAGCTGCAAGAGATAATAATGCATTAGGTAGATGGCAGAAAAGACTGAACACTCCTATTGAATGGTTGCTTGTTTTGTATTTAATACTAGTTGATAACCCAGCGTTGCCCGGGTATTTATTTATAGGGGGGAAATATCCATACCGAACGTAATTTCTAATGTTGGATTTTCCCTCTTACCAAAGGGAGCCCCCTTGTGGAGTACTGTGAAGCCGTTACCATGGCAACTCCACTGTGCTGTATAGTAGTATGGCTGTACTGTTGTACAAGAGACAACCAGCTGTATCTTAACAGATCACACACCCTGAGGGGTGTTTGGGGCATCTTACCCCCACAGTATTTTTTCCAGAGGATAAGTGTACCAAGTTAAGCTGAAATTGACCGAGGCGTTCCAGAGTTATGCTGTAAAACACGTATGTATGTATGTATGTATGTATGTATGTATGTATGTATGTATGTAATATACAGCAGCTGGGACTGAACATTTGTCAGCTTTGTTGGGAGAAACTCCTCCTTTTTAGAAAGTCTTTGATGTTTTAATTATTTATCTGCAAGACCTTTAAAAAAAGTGTTTAAAAGTCAGCTACCTCTCCAGTATGTTTTTAATTGGTTGATGAGATAACAGTTGTCTTGCTTGGACAAGCAAAACCTTTTTGGACACAAAGAGAGAAATATAAGGAGGTTTTTCTACCTTAGTCTGAAGAATAACCAAAAATCTAAGAAGGGCAAAGCCTCTGATTTTCCTTTTGTACTTAGATAACTAACAAGGAGTTTTTGATTCTGCTAAGCAACTTCATAATGAGTTAGGCATAATAATAAGGGCTTCAAAAGCTGCAGCAATGGGTTTGCTGCTCCGTTGCTAGGTGGGCGTGGTCATGGTGGTCATGGCCTAACCAGGCCTATGTAGCAGGGCATGGCCTACTACAGCAGGGGAGGGGAGTTTTTCACCATCCCCAGGCTCTGGAAGTTTTCCTAGGGTGGAAAGGGTGGAAATTGCTTCCCCCGGGCTCTGGAGGCCGAAGACAGGCCAGTTTCTAGACTTCTGGGACTTCCAGTAGGCCTGTTTTTCACCTTCCTTAAGCCTCCTCGCGGGCTCTGCATTTATCTGGCATGATGAACGGGGCTGCGTGGTGACTCCTGGGAAGGGAGGGGAAGGGTGGGTATGGCCAGCCAGGGGTGGCATTTGGGGGTTTGCTAAACTGTGCAGAATCCTAGCGAGAGGATTGCCCGAACCTGTGCGAATCCCCAGCAGCCCACCCCTGATTAATAATAATAATCATAACTATTTCTAATCATTTCTCATGCAACATAATCATAACCATGTCTTCTTTTAAAAAATATGTGGTTAGGAAAATTTTCATCTTGCCTGATAAGCAAGCAGTGATATTGGGGAGTTGTAGACACTTGTGAGATTGTAGGGAGCAATGTTCACCACCATTTCTCTTTCATCATAAGAATACATGTTGCCTGATCTACATAAATAAGTTCAGGGTAGTTTACTTAGCAAGGCGCAGGTGTCCCTTAGCTTAGTTTTCTTTTTGTCCTCGCTGTTTTTGTGCTTCTTTATTTAATTATTGCCTTTTTTATCAACTCCTGGCCTTTGGGAAGCAGAGCAAATAATAGGGAGTATCTTCTCAAACCCAAATATCAAAATTGAGTATAGAATAAAATAGTTATAAGAAAGTACTATAATTGTAATTGTTTTTTTAAACCATTTGCCCTTTGTCTCTTCCATATATGCAGCTGCTTTGGCCAGGAGCATGATCTAGAACTTGTGTCAACAGCCATGGAAGTAGCACTTTCCCCCATCCTTCCACAAGAACTGAATGCTATCCCTACCGATGTATCCCCCATGATCATCAATACGACTCCTACAACTGAGCAAGATGGCAGGGAAGATTTTGATCCCGAGCAACAATATGAAAAGCCTCCCCCGCTCCACACAGTTGCAGACTGGAAGATTGTTCTCCACTTACCTGAGATTGAGACATGGCTTCGGATGACATCAGAAAGAGTCCGGGATTTGACTTACTCTGTGCAGCAGGACCTGGACAGCAAACACGTGGATGTGCATTTGGTACAACTGAAAGTAAGATTAAATGCTGCTCTCTGCTGGTTCTCTTTCTGAAATGCTGCTTGGTTATGGCAGAGACTGCAGGTTGCTTTGTGAGGGGAGAAAAATGTCTGAAAGTAGCTGTTTCATTGATTAATTTTGTTTTTTCTATATTTACTATATTTCCATACTGTGAAATTAAAACTGATAATCAGAACATTCCCAATACAAATTAGTTAAAACGTTCATTGATAATACAGTACATTAGATGAATTAAGCTTACAGCAATTGACAGAATATTAGCAACCAATTTTAAGACAATTGTAACAGTTAAAATAATAAAGATGGGGAAATTATCATCATTATTATCACTACCACCACCACCAAATGCTGTTTGGAAGAATTTCATCTGACATTAAGAAGCCAATTCATTTGTAAGGGGGAGGGCATGTTCCTTAGAACTGGACAATATAACCATGAAATAATGCCTCCTAGTCTTGCCTCACCACACACACACACACACACACACACATATTATGGAAGTGTGAAACAACCACTATCTCCTCCTGGGAGGATTGTATACAGTTTATCTTTTTCTCCACGAACTATTGTCCAATTTTTTCAATTGTTTTTCTTATTTATTTATTAAACATATTTATATGATTTCCCAATTCACAACAATAACTCTGGAGGGCATACAGCAATAAATAATCACAATTTAAAACCCCAATCCCTCTTCTCCCCGCCCCCCATGGCAGAGATGGGCTTTTTTCTTGGTCCTAACAGATGCATTTCCCTAACAGATGCAGGGACTACCTGCCTCTCAGCTCTGGTGGACTGGATAGATGAACTGAGGAGAGGCAATTTTTCAAATAAGCTGGCTCCAATCTATGTAGGACTTTAAAGGTGATAGCGAGCAGGTTGAATTGCATCCAAAGCAAATTGGCAACCAATGCGATTCCCGCAAAAGAGATGACACATACACAAATTCAGGCTTGCACAAAACTATGCAGGCTGCTGCATTTTGAGTAACCAAAGCTTTCTAGATACTCTTCAAGGGCAGTCCCATGTAGGGAGCATTACAATAGTCCAAACAGGAGAGGACCAGGTCACGAGTGTGAGAAAGTGTGATGGAATGTACGCCTGGAGGAGCAGTGGGGGATACTTTTGGCAACAGATTTTTTTTCCCAGAGAAAGCATGGATTAAGAGATTGTGCATTCCCAAAATGAATGGAGGACTGGGATGGGGGTGAGGTGAAAGATTCAGGATAGCCACTTCCTAGAATCTCTCAGGATACATCTAATAGGTTTAGACGTTTATAACTTTAGTTTGGCAAGATTCATTGGATGTAAGCAAATAAAGGACTGGACTTTATTGGACTTTGCTGTGTCATCTCTGGACTTGGGCCTGACAGAAAGGCCTGTTGGCCTAGGAACAGGTGTAACTGATGCATAATAAGCATTGTGCATGTCTGCCATCTGCTCCTCAATCAGGAGTCACAAATTCAGGATAACCCCTGATTATGCACCAGGTCTGTCTGGGGGGCAGTGCAACCCCCAAATGATAATTCTCCAAAATTATATGGCAAAGCATGACTCCAAATGCATAATTGCTTCTGCTTGGTTGTAATTTTCTCCCCCAATCTAATTTGGTGGTGCTGGATCAGAACCAGCAGATGCCCCACAGTCCCACCAAGGCTTTATGTATTACCCACCAGACTGACTTGTCTATCTGCCCCGACTGCCTATCATTTTTATTCCTTGTTTAACAGGTAGCTTGCAACTGTGGCTGTGTAGCTTCATCATCACCTTGGGTGTTTCTAGTGCACCAAGCTTCTAGCAGGAACCTTCAATCTTGTATTCATGAATACCTGCCAGACTGAGAGAGGAACAGATGCTCCTTAAAAGAGCTTTGACCTATCTGCCACATCCAAGACAAAAGTACACATTAAGTTAAATAACACTTTCAAGGCCTGCTCAGAGCTGCCACTTTTAGGATAGACCAACACGTTTTAATACCAGCCTGTCTAAAAAGGATGTTTGAAAAGTCCACAATTACACTCATTTCATTTGAAGAAGAAACCTATCCTTGCAGTTGCTGCCCTTGACGAATAAAGGAGAGCAGTCAAAAGAGGACATTGGATAGCAGATTGTCTTCTGTTCTTCTCCTTTGCAATAGATGGTAGGAGACCAGGACAGATTATAGATTTTGGAAAATCCTTTATTTTCAAAAAAGAATGTCCCTCATCTTTTGAGACCAGTCATTTCTGGGCTGCAGGGGAGCAATAGAGCAGAGATGGCAGTATTAATATTATTTATTTATGTATTTATTTTGTCACTCATGTTCAAGATAACAGGAATAAGAATAAACATGAATAAGAAAACAGGAAATGGGTACAAATAAATGGGGATAGTAGGACAGGGGTATTAGGCACTTGATGCCTAACATTATGAATTATCATCAAAACTAGGTGTTGTCCACTGCTTTTATCTCTTCTAGATATATAGTTAACAAAGAAAAAATATGAACGTATTTGGACAGCACATTGATTGCAGTGGAATGACTAGGGTTTAGGAATGAAACATTTCTCTACATTAACTAATGAAAACACTTGGTTGTGTCTTACTGTCATAATGGCTGATGGCAGGGGTTTTGCCATACTGAGTTAAAGCACTAGAGTTGCTTTCCATAGGTCTTTGAGTTGACAGAAAACAACAATGGCATGACATTTGCTGTCCCCATTTTCAAGCCCTATCTTGTCTCTTTTGCTTTTGTACTGAGCATGGTAGAATGAGATGATCTGGATTATACATAGATGTCTATCTATAACTAAATTGGTTGAATTTCACCCCCATTGCTCAGCCCATTTCCAGATAGTGGGAGAATTATCTGCCAATCATAGTAGCTTACCCATAATGAGGGGGAGATGTCTGACTGTAGGACACTTTCCATCATTTCTTGCCTTCTTCCTTTCTGGAGATTGTCCAGATTTGGATTCTGGAGATTTGGATATTGCCTGAGTGAAAAGAATCAAATCAGAAACTCTCTCCTCTCCTCTCCTCACCTCATTCGACACCACTCCTCCGCTAACTTCCAGATTTCACTATGATCTGTTCAGCAGGCAGTAGGAGAGAAGGTGCAATGATTTCATTAGTTTACTGTCTGGGATGAAATGGGATTATGAATGATTGCTCTAAGATATTTAATGATTTTACTATCTGTCTTATTAAAATTCTAATATATATAGCATATATACAGGTAACTACAATAGATTTTTATATCTCTATCTAAATTTTATCTGTGTCACTAATGCTTTGAAAGAAAGTAAATTAAGCATAATTCTGCTGCCTTATATAAAAATTAGTTGTATGATACTGAAAGAAGGCAATTAAGGATTAAACATGTTTTTATGTCTTAAAATTTAAGAACCATGTACATGAGAATTTATAAATACACCTAATATTCTAATTGCTTTATAATATTTTTGTATACAAATGATGTTTTCATAATTATTGATAGTTTTGCTATAGGAACTGAAGTTGTCACAGTGCAAAATGATGAATTTGCAACCAAGCTGCACAAATGCTAGAAAGAAAGAAAGAAAGAAAGAAAAAAGAAAGAAAGAAAGAAAGAAAGAAAGAAAGAAAGAAAGAAATCACCCAAGTGGTGTCAGAGGGTTAGCAGTGGCAAATAGGGAGTTAGAATGTCATACTAATCAATATTGAATGAGTGAGGAAACAAATTATGGACATCCAATATTAAGCATTAAATAGAGAACTGGAATTGTCTTGCAAATCTGTAAAGGAATTCACACAAAGAGCAAATGAATTTATGCAAGCCAAATCCAGGCACTAAGGAGCTATCTTTGCATTAACTATAACCTGAAGATTTCTTTTAAATCTATTCATTTCTCAAGTAAAGTCAATGAACCTTCTGGACCTCCATCTCATTTTCTCATGTTTGCTTGTGTTACTTTGGAAACTGTTCTGGGAAGCCTTCTCAGACAGAGGCGTGGTGTAATTTGTTGTCTGAATTATATTCAGTGGGATTAATGTCAAGGAAAGCAATCCCAGAAGCCTTGTTTCATTGTTTCCTAAAAATGCCCCATAGATGCTTTAATACAGTGTTGTGGAATTTTGTTTGGATTAGTGACCAGCTTCATCTGTTGGTGTCAAGTTGATGATCAGATTCTAAAAGGACAATAATAAGCATGCAGGCTGGGTTAAAAACTAATTGTGATTTAATTAAGCTTAAACTAATTTTAAAACAGCAAGATATTTAATTACTTTCCTTTCCTTCTTATTAAGATTGGTAATTTGATGGCAGCTTTTGGAAAGATGCCAAGGGCTTCATGGAGCCTCAGAGACTAAGGTTGTGCACCTCTGCCAAATGTGCACACAAAGAAGTATCTATTCTATCTAAGGTCAGCTTTTCCCTAAGAACATAAAGAAATCTTTGAGTGATTACGTATATTTCTGTCCAAAGCTAGAACACTTTTATTACCTTGAAAATTGTTCTGTGAAAGTTTAAGAAATAAAAAAGGATAAACATGCCAAAAATTCAGGCAATAGTTTTAAAATAATTTCATACTTAAAATTGGTTTTCTGAAAGCAACCTTATTGTGCCACATTACATTTTAATAATTCTCCCCTATATTACCACATAGTATAATTGCTATTTATAAAAGGAAACAGTTTCTTCTGATGTAGTTACTAATGAGCCACTTCACTGAGGAGTAAGAATGGAAACTTATCAACCTAGAACTAAGGAGACATTTTCTGATAGTGAAAACAATTAATTAGTGAAATGGCTTGCCTCTATAAGCTTTTGGTGCTCCATCACTAGAGGTTTTTAAGGAGAGATCGGACAAACATTGTCTGAAATGGTATAGGGTTTCCTGATTGAGCAGGACGGCTAGATTAGAAGATTTCCAAGATCTCTTCCAGCTCTGTTATTCTGGGGTAACTAGAATAACTATATTCATCTGAAATCTCTCTATGGTTTTTATTTACAAAATGTTGGCTGAGTTTGAAAAGATTGCCAGAGATAAAGATAATCTTCCTCTGTTTTTTTCATACATGGCTTCTATTACCATAATCTCCTTCATATTAAATTGAAAAATCAAATGTTGATTAGTTTAATTGGACGTATGTTGGTGTTGATTATCTTTCATCAGCAAATTCTGATAAATTATAAATAGCTCTTATTGCAATATTCAAACAACCATTAGCAGCCAACAATAAAAGGAGATAATTAACCTGCATGATGTTTTTATTTAGCACAGTGCTCAGGAGGTTATTGCATTTTGGAAACACTTTGTTTTATGGAAATAGAGCATGAAAATGTTTGTCTCTAGGATGAAGGTTCCAGAGATACATCCAACACTGTGTTCTTGAAGTAAAAGTTCTTCTTCTTGTTCTTCTTGATCCATAACACCCATATCTGTTTTAGAAGCCTTACCAAATCACTGTAGCAGATTTGGGAAACAAGGAAATGGAAAAGAGAAACAGGAATCTGGTAGCAGCACGTTTTTCTTTGGTAGAGGGGCACAGTTGAATACAATTTATGGAGCAATGAGATGGAACATGATTGCTCAGTTTTGGAAAGAGTTAAAAAGCTCCCCTTAGATTCTTCTATATCTTTGATGGATAGAATATCTGTTTTCATCACTGTACCTCATTTCCAAAGCTTATTTGCTTTTTTAGGTGCAAAACTGAATTAAACAATATGCTAAATATATTATACTGGAGTATCAGTGTAAGTCTACATCACTGCAATATCTGTGGTGTAACAAAGGTTTTCCCTGGGCAGTTTTCCATTGCCGCTCCCATTTCTTTTGTTCAGCCCTGCTGAATTGCATGAGAAACATTAGCTACTTTTGGATACAATCACACAAATGTAAATTACTTCATAGGTAGGTAATTAGATCAAAGCTGGAATCCTTATACTTCTTGGAACCTATTAATTGTTTCTGATAGGCCTACCTAAGATTACATACACAAAATTTGAATACCGGGGCATCAGATATGTATATCAGCCACCCAGAGTTACCCTGTGGTTAGATGGGCATTCAATAAATTTTATAAATAAATAAATAAAAATAAACAAATATCTTCTCATACTATTGTCTGTTAGGCAGTAGCAAAAAGAATATTTCAATTTTGTTCCAGCTCTTTCAGTATTCATGGACTACTGATTTACTGAAAGGGGAATCTGCTTATCAATGTGTATAATGCTGAATGTGAGATTTTTCTCCCAGCTTACTGAAGCAGGAGATCTTTATGCAAACTCTTGTTCTACAATATAGTACAGATTACTTATTGTGCAGTAAGTAATTACTATAATTGCTTTATATTATTAAGATAGATTCTCGATCTGAGATTTTTTGATCTAGAAAGCCAAGGGCATACTTTTATAGTCAGACAAGAATGTAGTACATCCAAGGTTACCAGGATGGTATGCTATTGAAATAAATAACATAATAAATAACGGTATGCAGCATTCCTCAATTTGAATTTTTCATGCAATAAATATCTGCCTTAGCATCATCTTGAAAAAACAAGTGAAATAAAAACTGCTCATCTACCAAGGCATGAGCTGCAATCAAACACACTACCAAAGTTATTCTTTTCAAGAAAAGTAACATTGCATTTCTAATTAATTTTTCATGTGACGGTTGAGCCAGTGTGGTATAAGAGTTGGACTTTGACCTGGAAGACTCAGATTCAAATCCATTCTCAGTCATGGAAATTCAGTGGGTGATTTTGAGTCCATTACCAGCTGTCATCCAGATCTTAACCATGAGGATTGTTAACATTGGAAAAAATGGAGGAGAAAGGACAGATCACTTTGAATTTTGGAGCACAAGCAGGTTGTAGATAAAGGATATATATAAAAGATTAATGTCTATGGAGATTCTCAGGTCATCCAGGTCATGGTTGTCCCAAAGGTGCTTTTTCCAGAGTCAATTGGACAAGAAAGTCCAGTTGACTCTTGAAAAAGCACTTTTGGGATATAAAGGATTTTTCATAAATTTAGAATTGGGCTCGTTATTTGTTTCAGTCTTGTCATATATTTATTTCCAAAGCGTGTGCAAATCTATTCAGATCTGGAAGTTTGTTAATTGCCTTAGTTAATAGCACGAATGGTTAAATTTGGAACTTTATTCTGAATTTCACCTCATGGCTTTACAACAAAGCTAGAATAACCAGGCATCTTTAGGAAATGCTGTGGAGTAGGTGTCAAATGGCAAAGACCAGTATAAGGAGGGTCTTATACTGATCTTTGAATGTAATAAAACATTGATTGATTGAGGACAGATGGCATCTTAAAATTCTGAATCTATTTTGAAAATACTCTTAAGTTCTGTTGAAAACTTTAAATATTGTAATTATAATAAAAACAGTACCATATCAGCTCTATAAAGTCATAAACTCAAGCAGAAAACAAATTCTTGCTGAAAATAATGGAGTAGGAATTCAATCTATAGTTTAACTAATTAAAGTTGCAATCTTTACTAGAGTATATGTAGAACTACAGAGAAATGGTATAAGGCCCTGTGGCAGAAAATTATTTCAAAGCTTTTGGCATAAATAGAATGATTACCATCATTTCCTACTTATAAATATTAATATTCAAAGTTGTTTAAAACTGAGTCATGTCAATGTTTTGTCTAGCATAGGCTTTGATAGGCTCAATAGATTACTGCCATTTATTTCACTTTCTTTCTTTAGAGTCTAAGGACAAAAAAAGGTCTTCCTTATATTCATTGTACTGTAATCTCTTTCTCCTCCTCTTTCTCCAGATCCCAGTTTCGGTATAGGGTGGGAGGGTTGATTCATTCTCAGCCTAGTATACTCTCATGAAAAAATGCCTCTAAAACAACTGCTTTGATTCTTATCATAGAAATTTTTGTCTTTATACTATATGGCAATTGGAAATATTTTTCACAGAATAAGAGGAGGATATAGAGGAGCAGTGGTAGTTAGGGACATTTAGTCTCACTCCTGATGGTCCAGTGGTGGGATTCAGCCAGTTCACACCTACTTGGGAGAACTGGTTGTTAACTTTCTAAGCAGTTTGGAGAACTGGTTGTTGGAAGAAATCTCCTTTTGTTTTTTCCCACTTTACAGGGCTAATCCTGTAAGGAAGGCAGAAAGGAAACATTCTGGTTGTTGTTTCTAGCCGAATCTTTATTGCCCTGCTTACAGAAACTGCCTTTATTACATTGTAACAGCTAAGGTAAAGCACCTATCAACCTGAGTGACGTTGATCTGGCCATGCCCACATGGTCACATGACCATCAAGCCACACCTACCCAGCTGGTCATTAAGGCAGAGAACTGGTTGTTAAATGATTTAAATCCCACCATTGCAATGGTCTATATGGTATCAATTTTCAGTTTTATTTACCATCCTATTGCTGCATGCTACTTTGAGGATCATGTTTTCCTCCATATGGTCAAATAGTAAAAGGGAAACCAGATAGCATATGGCCCCACCCAATCCATTGGAAAGAGAAGTCTTCAGGCATTCACCTGAATGTACTGTAGTTAGTAAACTTTTCAAATCTAAAGCCAGAATGTACAGTCATATTCTGAAGAGGCCTGTGTCTTGTTTTGTTTGGATTTTGCTCCCTATTGCTCCATCACCAGCACTTCAAAAAATGTCGACATTTAAGCCCAGAAGAATTTGAAATTCAGTTATCTAGCCCAGAAGAGTGGAACCCCCTGGAACTTTCACATCTATTTTATTTGTTTGCTTAAGTTTATAAATTGAACCATCTGCTTACCAAGATACTCTGAGAAGAGTGCAGTAAAAAATACACATTAATGTTTATCTATAAAGCCAAGAGAATTAAAAAAAACATAAAATAGGAAATAGGAGAATGGCATAAAAATTAAACTAGAGCTAATTGATCTGAATTTTATTTCAATAAGATTTTCTTTCTTTTTTTAATCACATCATAACAGAGCTTGAAAGACTAGACATCATTGAGGCTGTTTTGGCTGTGTACAATTATGTAACCAATGTTAGACATCCCTGTAATGATCATAATTCTAGAAGAGAAGAAGCAGAAACATTGCCTTATTATATTGGAACACATCTGCTATCAGTCTTAAATACAGTAAGTCTCTAGCTGTGTTTGCAACCTCTGAGAGAGCTGAGAAGAGATGCTGGCATAGATCAGAGGGTATTTTTCCTCTCAGAAGTTGCTTCACAGCGAGTTGTATGACAAAGCAGATGCACTGCGGGAAAGCAAGGATGCTGCATTAGACTAACTCACTATGTGCTCTTTGGGATTAATGCTAAAACTCTGGTACATAAGTAGAAATGTCTTAAAATATGTTTCTACACATATCTGAACTGACTCTCTACTAAGGTTCTTGGTGATATGCTGAGCTTGAATTGAAGTAGACAAAAGTCGGTATCTGTAAAAACCTGGAACAGCTCTCTGAAATGTGGAGGCCTTCGATAAAAGGTGATGCCCATAACTGGTAACAGGAAAATAAAGGAGAGCATATGATTGTACATTTGGATTAGTAACTGTTTCTTCTGGGAAAATCTTTGCAAAGGTATAAAGGTATTATGAAACCCTAGGTACAGTATAGCACTTCCCTCTTTTTTGCTATATAGTTATAGCAGAAGTGGTATTTAGCAGGTTCTGACCAGTTCTAGAGAACTGGTAGCAGAAATTTTGAGAAGTTCTGAGAACCACTAAATTCCACCTCTGTCTGGCCCCACCCCATCTATTCTCTGCCTCCTGAATCCCAGCTGATCGGGAAAAAATAGGGATTTTGGAGTAACCTTCTCCTGGAGTGGGGAGGGAATGGAGATTTTACAGTATCCTTCCCCTGCCATGCCCAGCAAGCCACACCCACCAAGCTATGACACGCCCACCAAGCCACAGAACCAGTAGCAAACTTTTTTTGAATCCCACCACTAAGTTATAGTTACTATTTTTGTCAACATTTCTCAGACTCCCATTTCACTATGCAATTTAGCATTTGTAACCAATAGCCTTATATCTTCCTTACCTTTTGCTATATAGCCTAAAGCTGAATGCTGTCCTAGTTAATATGTGAGGCTGCTTAAAGCCACTGTATGTGCGTAAGCATATGGTAATTTTTTTCTTCTCCCACAGGCTAATATACAAAAGAGTTGGAAAATCTTAGCCAGCAGTTGAGCTTTGGAGATTAAAGCAGGGGTAACTAAGGAAAGTATCTGGGGACAGATAATCTTTTTTCAGGATGCATATACTGGAGGGGAGAGATTACAAATGATAGTGTGCAAGGAGAAACAAATGTGTTAGCTTCACATGTTTGGATTCTTCTTCTTTTACAGTATGCAATAAATACATTGTTTTGATGATGTATTTAGCAGTCATCCCACTTCTGCTCCGATTCTTTGATTTAACCAAAAGTAACACTAATCTGATGTCAAATTATTGTGAACAAGCACCTTTTTAATCAAACATTTGTGTTTAGCCTATATTTGTAAATATACACTAACAGTAACAGTAAAAGAGTTGGAAGGGATCTTGGAGATCAGCTAGCCCAATCCCCTGCCCTTGCAGGAGACCTATACTATTTCTCATGGATGGCTGTCCAGTCTCTTTTTAAAAACCTCCAGTGCTGGGGCATCTACAATTTCCAAAGGCAGTTTGTTTCATTGGTTAATTGTTCTCACTGTTAGGAATTTTCCCCTTCGTTCTAGGTTGCTTCTTTCCTTGGTTAGTTTCCATCCATTTTTCTTGTCCTGCTTACAGGTGCTTTGGTAAATAAGTTGTCTCCCTCTTCCTTGTGGCAGCTCTTTAAGTGTTGTAAGACTGCTATCACATCATCCCTGATCCTTTGTTTCATTTTTATTGCTCTTCTCTGAACTCTTTTCAAAGTCTCAACAACTTTTTTATATTGGGATGACCAAAACTGGATGCAGTATTCTAAATGTGGTTTTACCGAGGCTGCTTTATCAAGCAAATCTTGAAAGTGATGAATCTTTTTGTTAAGATAGTTTTTAATTGTACAGTTGACAAGTAGGGTGATATTTTCAGTTTACCAGAGAGAGTAGATAATCATTTCCAGAGACGCATGGATGCATCAATAAGGGTTTGGAATGCAGATCCAGAAACTGATACACATTGTTTGCTTATCCATTCCAGCAGGAGTCTATAATAATTAAACTAATAGTTCAGGGTGAAGAGTGTCTTTAAGTTTTTTTTCTGTCAGAAAAAGTCTTTCTGTAGCATGTGGGGAAGAGCAAATGGGGGAGAACACTTCATACTTTTAAAATGACATAGACATTTTGTTAGAAATTGTTGGTCGCCTCCTAAGAGAACTACTTTATCACAACACAACATCTGAATGGTATTACAACATTTTAATTTATGGTAATGATAGTCCAAGACATTCAGCTACCTGGGAGAAAGATAATTTCACTATTCACTATAATTTCACTATAATTTCATATGGGGTGCCTCAGGGTTCGGTCTTATCCCCCCTACTATTCAACATCTACATGAAACCGCTGGGAGAGATCATCCGCAGGCACGGGATAAGATACCATCAATATGCGGACGATACCCAGTTGTATCTGTCCGCCCCGTGCCAACTCAATGAAGCGGCAGACGTGATGAACCGAGGCCTTGAGGCCGTTATGGACTGGATGAGGGCTAACAAGCTTGTACTCAACCCAGAAAAGACCGAGTGGCTGTTGTGCTTCCCTCCCAAAGATTCGACCAATATTCCACCACTCAGGCTGGGGGGTCAAATTTTACACCCCTCAGAGAGGGTTCGCAACTTGGGAGTCCTCCTGGATCCACAGCTATCCTTTGACCACCACCTGACGGCTGTGACCAGGGGGGCATTTGCCCAGGTTCGCCTGGTGCACCAGTTGCGACCCTACCTGAATCGGGAGGCTCTCACAACAGTCACTCGGGTCCTTGTGACCTCTAGGCTGGAATACTGCAATGTGCTCTACATGGGGCTGCCCTTGAAGAGCATCCGGCGACTTCAGCTAGTCCAGAACGCGGCCGCGCGAGTGATCGTGGGTGCACCTCGGTTCACCCACATAACACCTATCCTCCGCGAGCTGCGCTGGCTACCTGTCGATCTCCGGGTGCGCTTCAAGGTGCTACTAGTCACCCATAAAGCCCTTCATGGTAGTGGATCTGCGTACTTGAGAGACCGCCTTCTGCCAATTACCTCCCTGCGACCAATTAGATCTCATAGATTGGGCCTCCTCCAAATTCCATCTGCCAGCCAGTGCCGGCTGGCAACTACAAGGAGGAGGGCCTTTTCAGTAGTAGCTCCGACCCTTTGGAACGAGCTCCCCGTGGAGATTCGTACTCTCACCACCGTCCAGGCCTTCCGCATAGCCCTTAAGACCTGGCTAGCCCATCAGGCCTGGGGACAAAGATAGCCGCCCCTCCCGAATGATGAATGAATGTTGCTCATTATTTTTACTTATGTGTGTCTACGTCATTGTTTGTATTCCCTTTTCCTGATTTTATGTGAGCCGCCCTGAGTCCCCTCAGGGAAAAGGGCGGCCTATAAATGTTAATAAACTCTTAAACTCTTAAACTCTTAAACTCTTATTCAAAAGCTATTCTTTGGGTGCTTAGCAAACTGTAAACATTTACACCTGCATAGAGAAGAGAACTTACAGCCTGATGTTGGCTGTGGCTCTTTCTCTTCCCAATCTCTATCAGCCCGTGAAAGCTGTTAACTTAAAAAGTGGCTGCTTTCCATATTATCTGGAATCATTTTTATTAGGGTGGTAGATCAGGGAGAGTACATATCCACTTCAAGCCTCTCAGATGAATATACGGTGTTTCTTAAGCTTGGGAACTTTATGATGTGTAGACTTCAACTCTGGAATTCCCTAGCCAGTATGAAGACTGGATGGGTGGGGAGAGCAAGCGAGGGGGCCGGGCAGTCGTTCCGGTACTGCCCCACCGGTTGAATGGGTTCTAAAAGATAAGGTAGATTTGATGAATCTCTTCTACTGAACCGGTTAGAACCGGGAGCAACCCACCCTGGGCCACATGTAAAACTTATTGTTATCTATTCATAATAATGTGAAATAATGGCTGCCAGTTCTTTAGCTGATATTGGCCTTGATATGCCTTGAGTGAAAAAGAAAAAGAAGAGGAGGAGTTACATAGTCAGTCAGATGTTTAGAATGGATTTTGTATTTTTATTCACCCATGGAGTCCTTCCTAAAGTCCTGGGATAGGTAGGTGTTATTGTTTGAGAGTGTTCAAGGTATCATCACAGGATGTAAACTATTTCTAATAAAGCTGCATTTTGCTGATGGTGACTTTGTCAATGTCAATGGTGATCAAGTTGCATTCCAAGTGTTTTGGGATTTGCGCCCAAGGCACCTATTACTATTGCTACTATCTTTGCTTTCTGTCACTACAGTTGTTTTACTTTTATTTGCAGGTCTTTGTATTTTGTGATTTTCTCCAGTTCTTTCTCTTCTCTTCTGCTGTCACTAGGCACTGCCACGTTCACTATCCAGACTTTTTTTTGTCTTTCTCATCAATAATTGTTAACTCTGCAGTGTTACATAATCCCATAACCTGCTCATTTCAACTATTTTTTCCACCCAAGTTTCCATTAACTTTTCATTATTGGCAAATGATAGTTTTTACAGATTTTCCAGTGAATCATTTCAGCAACTGGATAATGTTTTTGTTTGTAATCAGTTTGTGTAATCTTATTGCAGAAGTATCTTATCAAATCTTACTGAGTATGTGATCTAGATTTTTTGCACAATCTGCATTCTGAATCATTTGATGATTTTTCAGTTCTAGCTTTTATTGTCATTAGTTCAAATAGTTTGTTCTTGAGCTGCCAAAATCAAGTCTTCACTTTCTTTTATTATGATTGTAAGCAGTGGGCCAGTTAAGCAGAGTGTCCACATCAGCACATCATACCCAAAAACCCTGGCAGTGGCCAGGCAACTGAAGCGCAAGAAAGCAGAGAAAAAAGGATAAGTACAAAACAATTATGGACAGGGAGGAAAGCGATAAACTTTCAAGGCAGGAAATATAAGGTTAAGACCAAGCATCTCCTAGAAAATAGCCTGAGACTTCCAACAAAAAGCAAGTGCATATTACTTCATAAAGAGCCAAAACCAAACCTTAAATTCTTAAATTTTTTAAATCTCTGAATTCCTTTTTTTAAATTCCATTTTTAAAGAAAAATTCCTTTTCAATTTTTTTCCAATTTTCCAATTTTTGTTTAAAATTTAAATTTTAATCTTAAATATCATTTTTAATTTTTAATTCTTTTTTCAATTTTTAAGTCAGAGCCGTTTAACTCATTCTTTGCATCAATCTTCACATGAAAAGAAACTATAGCCAAACCTACCAAAAACATAACTGTAAAAAACACACTAGAAATAGAAATTAAAATAAGCAAGAAAATGATAAGAGAATATCTGTCTGACTTTGCTGAATATAAATAATCAGGACCTGATGGATTACATCCCAGAATTTTGATGGAGCTGGTTGATGTTATCTCAGAACCATTGTATTATGTCTTTAAAATATGTTGGAGCACTGAGGAATTACCAGAGGATCAGAAAGAGCTAATGTGATTCCCATCTTCAAAAAAGGGAGAAAAGAACAGACCCAGGAAACTACAGACCAATAGGCCTAACATCAACACCTGAAAAGATACTGGAAAAATGTTCAAAAAACAGATATGTGAACATGTAGAAACAAATAAAGTTATAACTGGTAGCTAGCCCAGGTTTGTTAAAAACAGATCATGCCAAACCAATCTTACTTCATTCTTTGACAAAGTGACTAAATTAGTAGACCAATGAAATGCTGTGGACATAGTATAGTTAGACATCAGCAAGGCATTTGACAAAGTAGACCATAACTCACTTCTTAGTAAGCTAGAAAAATGTGGAATAGACGCATCACCATCAGTGAGTAGTCCTTAATGGTACTATATCTACATGGAGGGAAGTAAGCAAGGTTCCATCTTAGGCTCAGTACTCTTCCATCCCTTCATAAATGATGTAGATGGGGGAATAGAAGGGGAATATCAAGTTTGCAGATTACACTAAGCTTGCAGGTATAGCTAACATCCCAGAAGATTAACTAAAGAATAACTTTAGTTAAAAAAAGAATAACTATTATTATAGTTGAGCAGGGGGCTGGACTAGAAGACCTCCAAGATCTCTTCTAGCTCTATTCTGATTTTGATTATAGTTTCTCACCTAGCTAGCTAGATATTTAAATTTGATTTAGCATTTTTAACCACCTATCAAGTCCTTTCCAAGGACTTGAGATAAACAGATATTACTGATAGACGGTGTTAGAGGTACCGTTGCAGGATGTTCTGAGTAAACCTTTATTATATTAATATAGTACTGAACCCTTTTTTGCAGGAAACAAGGAGAACACAGCCACTGACTACAAAGAACGTCCATAGTCAAGCTGGAAGTATTAGCCTTTATATATACTTTAATATTTTATTTTATATAAAGTATAATATAAACTATGGCAAAGGAAGCAAAGGAGAAGGAAACATTTCAGAATGTAGATATAGTAAAGATGCCTAACCAATGCCACTGGAAGTTTCTCTTCCTATGCCCTGAAAAAATAAATTAATCATTGGGAAGTGACCCTCAATTTCTTAACTCAGAAAATAGGATTATTGGGTGTTCTATACATCTGAATATTTAAAAATTAAATTACTAGTAATATTAATAAAAGTATTTTTAATTCAAGAGTTGAATTTGTATGTTAATGTTATTTGGGATCCACTATGAAAGAAAATTTCAAATTATATAATTGCTGTAGGGGTTTCAGTCAAAACAACTAATTCAGAATAAATAACCTGGTTTAAGCCTTCTGTGTCTTGCAAATAAAGCATATGATCATGCACTGAAAACTGCAGGAAAAAATGTCTATTTCACCCACAAGCGGTTATCTATTGCTATGCAAAAGACTGACGATTCCACTGCAATTGTATCACAGCACCATCTAGTGCTTCTAGTATAAAATAAAATAAAGTATTTCCTGTAAGCTTTTGCTAAATGCAATGCTTTAATTTTATTTATGTATAATATATTTGCATCATATAATATCCCCAGTAAGAATAGAATAGAATAGAATAGAATAGAATCCACACCACTAATTTTTAAAAAAAATGTATTCTAGCAGACTGGCAGCCCAGGTTATGCACTGAGCTTTTTTGACTAAATTAAATGTGGATGGCTTCATCTTTATCTGTCACTATGCGCTATTTGCTTTTTTGACCACAAACATGGACTCATTATAATAGTTTCCCCCCCTTTTTAAAAAAATTAAAAACCAAATTGATTTTGATCTTGATCTGCCTGGATGTGGTGTCTGGGTAGAACAAGATGAGGTTCTCATAACTGGCCCCAATTTGTCACCATTCTCATATTTGATTGTGACTCTTTGGTATATGCAATCTAAAAGTTGAGAATTCTGATGAAAGTATGTGGATTATTTTATTAGCACAGATGGGATATTATAAATCCATGACTAGAGACAGGAAGAAACAGTAAATGAAGCCAGAAAGAAATGAAATAGAGGTTAAATACACACATTAATAATTATGTTCTTGATAGTGATAATTGAAAAGCAGTTGTTAGATGTAATGCGTAGATTTTGTGTTGATATTTTTTAATCTTACTTTAATTTATCATTTTCAAGTTATAAAATCTATGAAATTTAAATTAAATTAAGCTGGTATCTAGGAATATAAAATACACTTAGAAAAATATCAGTAAACATTTTAAACTTGCAGATAAAAACATATATCACCAATGATGTTACTTATAATTAATTTGCAGTACTACAGTTTTATAAGCCTGAAGCTGCTTCTAAATGTATAGCCAGCCTGAAACATTTGCTAAACAATATATTTTCCCCTATACAAACATTCCTTCCAGTACATGAGGCAATAGTTCAGCACAGCAAGCCTGTTCTGTACTGCCATACACAAACATATTCATGATGTTCCACATGTTGTTGTCTGAAATTTTGGAGTATCTTTATAATTAAAGAAGGAGGCATGGTGCCTCCACTGCTAATCTGGTTAGTTCCATATGTTCTTCTTGGTGAGATTATTGATATGCGTAGTGTGATAAGAAACTGGCTTCAGTTTAATTCTTTTGAAAAAGGTTGAACTCTCAATGAATTTTAATTCTATGGTTATACCAGAAAATAAATCTAACTAATAGGGCTGCACAGGGATGACATGGTTCTTCTCCATCAGAGGAGGAGTCATAATTATCCTTGATGATGCGCACACTTGCATTAAGCAAACTAAGCTTGTACAAAGGCAAATGCAAGACACACTGAACAGTATGCAACAGCTTCCTAGCAGACAAAATTCTAATTATCAGGTGGACTAGTATTCACGTGGCTGTACTTATTATTTACTCTCCAAGTACAGCAGCTTAATTCTTCACTTGCAGTCCTGGCATGATCCTGCCCTGCCTGTTCCAGTAGTTTCCATTTCATTGCACTCCTACTTGTCTGGAAGGCACAGCTGAATAATAAGATAAAGGTCCACAAATGTGGAATGCAACAGCTGTTTTTATATAGCTCATTCAGAGTGATGTAACCCCATTGCTTAGATATGAAAGGAATGTAACCATCATCCTTTCAAAGATGGATGGTGAGGCTGAGGAACTAGCTGAGCCAGTCTCCTCACTATTTTTTGCAGGAAATTGCACACTTTAAAAAAATCATTTGATTAAATCCTTAAGGGTAAAAGCTAATCTGTCTGACTGTTTAATCTCTCAGAAGGGTGGGGGTGGGGGAATGAAAATTCAATGTGATACTTTATTGCAGCAGGCTTACTGAATTTACTTTGTGCTTTTCTGAAAGATATGAAGAAAATGGTTTAGTTCAAAACGTTGGTTCTACTTAATCAATTATATTATACAACTGAAATGTCAGCTGAGATGTGAGAGTGATAGCGTATCTCAGCTCAGAATGCATAATATTAGTCTTGAAAGCCATAGATGAAACTTCTACAGTGGTCTGTTTTTCATGAACCTTTCTTTCCAAAAACTAAACAACACTATAAGAATTTTGATTAAGTCAGTTCAAAATACTAGATTTAATAGTTTTCATTTTCCCCCTTCCCCACCCTCCACCTCCAAATTGTTGGTTTTCCTTCCTTCAAGGAAATAAGGATGTATTACAATGAATTTTGCTTTGTTGATATAAAATATCCGCAGGGTAGTTTGGCATTTCTCCTCTAATGAAGCAGCAAGAACATCAGAGCTGAAAAATATATCAGCATTTTATTCTCAGTTCAGTTCACCACCATTATATAGTACTGAAAAAGCTAGCAGCTCTCAGTGGGAATTTAGTATTTTTCTGGTATTGTGAGTCACTGCAAAAGAGAAGCAAATGTTTCCAACCTTCTGATCTTGATGCTCTGAATTTTTTTTTTATCTCAGAGCTTTCAAAACTTCTCCAGCTTTGCTTTAAAATCCAGATCATGTTTGCTCACAAATCCCAAAGATTGCAGAAGGCACTTGCTTTTCAGTGTTTCGATTTGTCATATAAATCCTGTAACTGTTTACTTAGAACTATGTTCCCCACAGTTTAGCCGCGCTTATTACTAAGCCAGAGTGCATAAATTTGCAGACATATCAAGACACAAATGCTTTCTCCAGAAATAAATCCAAATTTGAAACTTTATTATCGGCTTTGTACTGTAACCAAGTGACCGATTTATATTAGATTCCTTTTTGCCATCTTGGTGCACTGCTAACATTCTTCTGGAATGCATGTCAGTGACTAAAATAACCCAACTAATTTCAAGTGGCAAGTGGCCGGTGAGTCAGAGATCTTTATGACAGCGAAAACATTCTAGTGTTATAGTAGCTCAGAAACTGCTGTGCAAAGAAACAGCTAGGTTTAATCTCAGGAATAATGTTGCGCTCATCAATTTTTTTAAAGGTTATACTTTAAATTTGCTTTTCTTACAAATCAAAAGCTATTGCCTGACAATTGAAAATGGATCCAACCGTGATTTGCCTGGATTTTACATTGGCATGTTTCCTGAATCGCTAACTCAAATTAACTGCTTTGGCCAAGAAGAAGAAGAAGGGGGGTTATTAATCTTCTGCTAAATAGATGAATGAAAATTCTCCTTTCAAAACAATTAAGGTAGGATACCTTGTAGTGGGAAATAATTAACAAAGCATAGATTCTGGAAAGAGATCTGTGAACCTTAGTTTTTAAAGTATAACCTTTGCAGATGCTGTTTGGTACGGTAGCTTTTTCAAGAGAATCGTATTTCATGTCTATGAACTTCTCTTTAGCTCTTCGTTCCTTTGCATGCTGTAATTTCTGTCAACAATACTTGACGTTGAAATAATTACTGTATTACAGGGTGTTTAAGGAATTAGTACATTAGACTATCTTGTTAAAGACAAGTTCCAACCCCCCTTTCTTTCTGTTTTAACAGCCAATATATCAAGTTTCCATGGTAACTGGTTGACATTATCATGATCTTAATAATTTGTGTGATTAAGTATATTTGAAAGGTTGCCATAGCACCCTTTTTAAAAAAATTCCGGGTAGGTTTTCAAGTTTCTGTGGATGCAAAGCTTTTGATCTAAAGATTCATTCTTCTGTGATTAATATCAGTGAAAAATAATACTTGTATTTTAGCAAGATTTAGAACAGTGTTGCTTGGCTATTTATAATTCAAAGTACGATTAAAAATAGTGCTGTTATATACAACTGCATTGTCTTGGCTGTAAAGTTTGGCCTAAAAATATTAGAGAATCATTTTTATTTTATCTTAACAAATTCCTAATAAAACATTGTGGATATAATTTATTACAATTATGTTATTAGTGTGTCTACTATATTATTCAAAGTTTACAGAAGTCAATTAGTAGATATCAATTATCTAGTTCAATAATGATCCATCATGTCCATTTCTATAGTAAGCAGATGTGTTATAATAACATTTGCACATTTGTCTTGTCATAATATAACATAATATAACTCTTCTTAGTGTGTATGTATGTA
The DNA here is from genome assembly GCF_051295495.1 of Thamnophis sirtalis. NCBI lineage: Eukaryota > Metazoa > Chordata > Lepidosauria > Squamata > Natricidae > Thamnophis > Thamnophis sirtalis. The sequence goes on from NW_028261381.1 coordinate 122,692,893, forward strand.
TACACACGCATGCGCGTGCGCACGCACACACACAAAATGCAATAGCAGAGTTGGAAGGGACCTTGGATGTCTTCTAGTCCAACCCCCTGCCTAGGGAGGTTATATTATATATATTAAAGGAAATGCTATAGTTTGATAATAATAACAATAAAAATAACATCTGCCTATCCCAGATTCTTGGGAAGGATTTGATAAGTGATAAGTGGCTAAAAATGCCAAATCCAGTTTAAACAACTGGTTGACTGTGCAACCATCCATAACAATTTTTTAGTGAAAAGGATGAAATAATTGACCATTTGATCAGTGTTGCAGTAAGATTTCACAAACCGACTGTAAGCAATAGTTGGTTTGAGCAACATGTCAAAATTATTTATTGGAAACTTTGCCAGGGGGTTGGATTTGAAAATGTCAAGAACCAATGGGGCTATCAAGTTGAGAAAATTTTGGAAAATGAACGGGCTAAAATCTTAGGGGACTTCCAAAGCCAAACAAAAAGTCCCCTTGTTCATAATGTGCCTGATATAACAGTCTTTGAAAAAAAGAAAGTCTGGTTCATTGAAGTTGCTATTAGTAAAATTATTGTTAAAAATTACCAGAATTTGTACCAGAATTTGCAGTCTAAAGCTGAATGCTTATGGAAAAAGAAATTTGCTGTTATACCAATCATGATTGGAGCCCTTGGAAAAACACTTGATAGTTTGAAATTTGAATTTATTGGATCTGAACACCCTAGGACAGAAGTGGTATTTTACCAAATCGGACCGGTTCACCTGAACCAGTAGCGGAAATTGCGGGTGGGTCTATTTCGTCCTATTTAGGGAGTTTTTTGAGCAAAGGACAAGCACAAAAGGCCAGGCACTTGCGTGGATGCATGCAAGCTCCCATTTGCGAACCAGTAGTGAAGGTAAGGTTAAAACCACCCCTGCCCTAGGTTTATTTTTATTTTTGTTTACTCTGGGAGTTGCTTATAAGATCTGCCTATATCCTAAGATGCTTAAGTCCTCAGCTAGGACTTGCATTATTAAGTTTTCACCAGTCTTTTCAAATCTAATTGTAGATTACCCATATAATTTATTCAAGTATATACGTACTCTCTGATTCCCATCAGTCTGGGCAGTTCCAGTGGTAGAATTTCACTTGACATAAGACGATTCCATAGTCATAAACTCCTGCCTGGAATTCTTAGACATTTATATTTTCCATGAGTTATTATTTATGATTTAAATAACCATGGGACTAATGATATTCTTATAATTAATTTAATTTTTATCTTGGGATCTGATAAAGGAAGAAAATTCTGTCTATGACAGTAGCTTAGATGGGACGGAATGTATTTGATCAGCTTTAAATGGAAGTGATACAAAGCTACGGTGAAAATGAAAGAATATATGAGACAGTATAGGAAAGAGGAATATTGTCTGCTGACTTTTGAAAATATTGTTCCTGGAGAACTAAATCTTCTGATTAATAATACAATGCATATTAAGTTTTTCTACCTGGCTTAGGAAAATCTTAGGAAAGATTTATCTAATGAAGATCTTACCAGAAATGGTTATTTATTTAGCTGTCAAGATAAATCATTTTTGCATGGCATGTCTATGACTACAAATAATTCTTGACTTCTGATCACAATTGAGTCTAAAATTTCCATTGATGAGCAGGGCAGTTGTTAAGTGAGTTGAGACCCATTTTACAATATTTTTTCCACAGTTGCTATGCAAATTACTGCAGTTGATAAATGAATCATGTACAGTGGTGGGTTTCACATTTTGTTACCACTGGTTCGCCATGCACGCGCCCAGCTTTATGTGCATATGCCCGGCTTCAAAAATGTGCCTAAATAGACGGCATAGACCCAGGGCGGGTGGGCAGGCCCACCTATGATTTCCGCTACCAGTTCAGGTGAACTGGTCCAAATTGGCTGAATACCATCTCTAATCATGAGGTTGTTAAGCAATTCTGGCTTCCCCCATTGACTTTGGTTGTCAGAAACTTATTGGGAAGGTTACAAATGGTAATCATATGAACCCAGGACAGTGCAACTGTCATAAATACATGCTAGTTGCCAAGCACCCAAATTTTGATCATGTGACTATGGGGTTGCTGCAACAGTCGTAAGTGTGAAAACCAGACATAAGTCATTTCCCCCCCCCCAGTGCTGTTGTAACTTCAAATGTTCACTAAACAAATGGTTGTAAGCCGAAGACTACTTTTACAGCTAGTACAGAAAGAGAAATACATTTATTTTTCTTTAGTTTCAGAACCTGATATGAAACAAAAATGTGGATTCGGTTGGGAGAGGGGGGGGAATCCAAACAAAAGGCATTACCAGACATCTCACATTTGAAATTGAAGTGACCGTGGAATAAAAAAACAATCAGTTTTACATGAAGCATATTTTCCCCCTCTTTCTTAGAAACCCCGCAGGATTAATATTCACTGAGTTATAAATAACTCAGCTTGATTAAAATTCTTCTTTCCCCACAGAGTTAAATTCAGATTGCCCATGGTCTGTCTGTCTGTCTGTCTTCTGTCTGTCTGTCTGTCTGTCTGTCTGTCTGTCTCTCTCTCTCTCTCTCTCTCTCACTCACACACACACACACACACACACACACACACACACACCATGACTAGTATGCCATTTTGTTATTTGGGTTTTTATTTTCTGTTTGTTACTTGAACCCTCATTATTTCAAGGCCATAGTTGTCTCACCCGGAAATATCTTTCATTCCATCAACTTGGCACATTTCCTCTAGGGGCAGCTGACACAGAGTGAATTCCTGTCTAGTTCTGTTAGATTTAGTAGTAAAGAAGTCTTAGAGAGCCTGCTTGCCAGAACTGCATGTACAATGGCTGTTCTTTCAAAACAATAAGATATCAACTAAGATAAAAACAAACATATTTGTAAAATTTATAATTTTTGTGCTCTTATGATCATGCCCAATGTATGATAATTATGTTATTTAATCTCTTTCTCAATTATATGCAAACAGAAATCTTTATTACCCTGTATCCCTGAGTATCTAGATCTAGTCCAGCAGTTCTCACAGTGACCAACCAATTGTGCAAAGAACCCCACCATTCTACTAGCAGATAGCCTTCAGAAACAGTCTTGCTGCCATCAAAGCTAATCGATCCCCACCACTTCCCTGAATTAGTACAATCCATTTTTTATTCCAATCACGCTGTAGCCAGAATTGCATCTCAAGGAAATGAATTCCAAAGTTGGATTGTTTGTTATATCAAAACAATAATACTTCCTATTATGTGTGATGAATCTTCCAGGATTCATTGGGTGATCTAGTGCTTTTGAAGAAAAAAATAACTCATCCTACTATCAACACTGTGTATACTTTACTTTTGTAAACCTCAGTCGCTTCTCCTTTCATGCACCTCTTTTCTTAAAAAAAAAAAGATAATGTGCCATCAAGTTGTTGTTGATTCTTAGTGACACATAGATTGTTCTCCATGGTGATCTGTTTCTAACCTGGTCTTCCAACAGGCATTTAACACTGATATCACTAAGCACTACCCGCTTACAGCTGGTTGTCCTTTTCTTCATTTACTTTCCATCTTTCTAGACTAAAAAGCTCCTTTCTTCAATCTTTCCCCATAGGGAAACTGTTGCAGTACAATCATCTTAATTGTACTGCTCTGAATCTTTTCTATCTCCAATATATCCTTTTTGAGATTTGACAACAAGAACTGCACATACACTTCCAGATGCAATCAGGTTATTATTTATATGAGAATATATAAGATAATATATATCCTACTGGTTCGGATCGGTTCGGCCGAATAGGTAACTTGGCGGCCTGGGTCACTGGAACCGGCAGCGACCCAGACCTGCCTTGCCCCCAAACTGGTTCTCTCAGCAGCTGCCATTTTGTTTTTGGCTTCTGCACATGCGCAGAAGCATTTTTTAGTACTATGCATCAAGCACGCAAAGTGTATGTGCGTGGGCGGCGCGTTCCTGATTGAACCAGCAGTAGCAGCAGCCGGACCCATGGTGGGAATATATGATATTGGCATCATAGGTAGATAGATAGATGAGAATATAAGAGAATATATGATTTTGGCATCTCTATTTTCAGTAGCACTTCCTATTATTTTTAACATATTAATTTGTCTTTTTTACAGTGAATGCATACATTCAGCTCCTTCATTTAATTATGTACATTTACTCCAAGATCTCTTTCCTATTTTTGGATCATCATAACTTTAATGACACCATTTAAATGTTACTATTATTATTGCAAAGAGATCAAAGATGCATCTAGGAATGATACCTAGGTCCTGGTAGTCCAAAATGGTCATCCAAAGAAGAGCAAATAGAAGGAACCGATTAGTGACATCTACTAATCCAAGCATAATATGCTGAGATCCATCAGAGATGCTGCTGTTCTTTCCTTTGTTGTTCTTGTTATCCTATTATTGTTGGCAATCTGAAGTTTTGGTAGGTGATTGTCTGCACATATATATTGCTGCAGATGCTCAATTTATTATTTTTATACCTCAAGGACATACAGTATCTTATTCTGATATAAAGCCATGCTTATTTCCACCATTTCAATGGAATGGCACTAGATCCGTAAAGCAACATTAATTCCATCAGAAATCAGGTGATCTTAATCAAAGAACAAGAAGGACAACCAACAGCAATCCTACATGATTTCACCTTAAAATTTCTCTTCCTGGAAACAATTATAATTTTAAATGAAATTAATTAAGCAAACATGCTTTAAAATCTGTTTTGCATGTAAGCATGTCTTATGAAATGCGTAAATCTTTTAAAAGCCATACATTTATTTGCAGCATTCTTATTCTGTAATTATGAAGTCCTGGAAGTTTTTATATTTTATTAGATTTTATATGCTGTATATTGCTGCACTGTAATAACTCCAGAAAAAAACAACTCCATCATCACTTAGTTTTTCTAAAAAATATGTGATTAAAAAATAGACGAGTAAATATTATGAATCCATATTTTTATTTCTGAGAACAGACATTTAAATTCACTAGAACTAACTTCGAGGTAAACAGACTTTGTCAGTGTTCAAGCTTTTGTTGCAAAAGTATTTATATACTAGAGTTTTTTGAAGTTGGCACAGGGTTTGTCTGATAGATAGTAGCAACTGTAAATTATTGGTTCAGCTGTTACGTAGACTAGGTTAAGTGGATATTTGGTGTAATAGAAAAGGCTGGCTTTGATGTGTTGAGAAATTCCATAGCTCTAAATGGTTCTGTATATACTACAAAATCAAATCCATAGATTTGCAAATTTGTGCTTGATAAATTATATTTTAAAAAACAAAAAAAATTTTTAACTCGGGCAACTGGTATAAAGTGGATATAATTTTTAGCAAAGAAAGTATTTTTTGGTCCTGGGATTACTATCTGTGATGGATTTTGAATAAAAAATAACAACGTGGGGACAGAATTTCTGCTAATGATTGATGGCTAGGTTTCTTAAACCACATATTTTTATTACAAAAATTGAAGGCTAATCAGAGATCAGAATCAGTAATGTAATTTATTCAATTTTCTTTTTGTACTTTGTGTACCACATGAGGATTTACTTATTATTTAGAGAGGGCTGTAAAGCACTATGAAGCAGTACATAAGTCTAAGTGCTATTACTATTTACTTGAAATCCTAATTCTAATTGTCTAAGCTTCAATCTTGAAGATTTAATGCATAATGGCAGTAAGAATTGTATGTCTTGACTAATCTATCTTCCTAATTGTTCAATACTTTCTGATAACCCTTCCATTGTTGTTTATTTGCAAAGATGCCATGCATGCTTTGTCTGGCATGCTGTCATGATCTATGCCATCCTTATCTACTCTGCAGAAACTTAATGTTCTTCACCTGCAGCGGATTGGAAACCAACCAACATTTTTTTCTTTATATTATGCTACATGACTTTATGCAGGAACTAAAACAACCAAAACCTAGGCTAAATTAACTAAGTGGTTGTGCCATGTATGAATCTATTCAGACAACAAACGTCCCTTTTCTACAGTTAGGATTATGTAAGCTGCATTGCCTTTTGAAAAGAACAACTGAAACAGGTTTGAAGAAAGGAAATCAGCAATTAGGATTAAGAAGGAAAGTGTTCAAGAGACGAACATGAGCTTTTGAATATTGGACACCATCTGTAATCCTGGGCCATCTTTCTGGGGATCTGCAGATAGTAAGCAGATTCCTGCTGCTCATACAAATCCAGGTTATATAAAAAATCAGGACACATAAGTCAATCACAATATATCCTATTAATTTTTCTCAAGTAATATTTTATTGTAGTTAGGAATGTTCAAAGGTCATGTGCAGTGGTGGGATTCAATTTTTTTACTACTGATTCTGTGGGTGTGGCATGGGGGGGTCATGTGACTGAGTGGGCATGGCCAACTCAACATCACTCATGGCCATGGCCACTCAATCACATGGCCCTCTCACCAAGCCACGCCCACAGAACCCAGTAGGAAAAAAAATGAATTTCTACCTATCTACCTATTTGCTGTCCAGGCCCTGCTTTCCCTTTGCCAGTCCCATTTTCACTCCTTCAAAGGCCCTGATCCTAGCCCCGCTTCTTCCCCATGATCACCTCTTTCTTTGGACTTACCTTCCTCCCACAGCAGCTGGTACAGACTCCGGAAGGCAAGTTCTCTTTTTCGGTGCAACTCCAAGAAGCCTCCCAGCTGACGCCTCTTTGCCAGCCACTTCCCAGCAACAGTGGCTGGTTGGAGGCTGCTGAAAACTATCAGAGGTCTGCCAAAAAAGCCATTGCCATCGCTGCCCTTTTCTTCGCACCGGCCATGCACGCGCAGCCCATTGCCTGCTGTGCTGGAAAGACCTGCCCAGGAAAGTCCGAATGGTGCAGACCTGGACCCTGGACCCTGACCCAAGGTGAAGGGTGAATGGGCAGCATGCTTACGTTTGGTAAGCTGAGCAGAGTGGGTGAGGTGTGGAGGCAACTGGTGAGGTGATTAGATGGGCCACATGGCGAAGGCAACATATATAGGGCTGGGATAGCTGGGATGAGCATCGACCAGACAAGCGTTGATCAAACAACCGGGGTGGGAGCAGGGCCAGCCAGAGGTCAGTACCGATTCAGTGAACCAGATCAAATTTCTCCTATCGGTTTGCCTGAACCAGTGGGAACTGGCTGAATACCACCTCTGGTCATGTGTCAAATAAATTAGGAAGTGTTTATTGAGGAGCTCCATTGCTGCTGATATCTCTTCACCCATTATTTATCTTTTAGCTGCATTTTTATAATTTTAAAAAATGTTTTAAATAATTGTTATTTGTGTACTGTTATTTTTTTAACTTGTTTATACGCCATCCAGAGTTACTTTTTTTGTGAGATGAGTGACTATATAAATTTGAATAAATAAATAAATAAATAAAACAGCAACCAATTGAAGCAGTTAATGTAATTTTTATAATGGTCTGTAGGCCTCACATTGGTACAACTTGTATATAGAGACAAATTGGAAATGATATTTATGAATAAACAGCAGATTTATCTTCTAGAACTCCTTCAACTAGTCCCTAATAGCTTCCTGATTGGGGTGGGTTCCGTATTTTTTTACTGCCAGTTCGCTCAGGAACGCACTTCGGGCCCATGTGTAGTAGTGAAAAATTGCTTATGCGCATGCACAGAAGCAAAGGCAAAGATGGCAGTGCCTATGGCGCTGCTGATAGAATTGGTTTGGAGGCGTGGGCAGCCGAGTTACTACCTACTCAGCCAAACTGGTCCGAACTGCTAGGAACCCACCTCTGTTCCTGATACTGTTTCAAGACCTCCATAGAATTTGCAACGTAACCTGGAGGGGTAGGGTACCATTGAATACCATCAACATTATTATCTCGACCCAAATCAATGGATGACTCTTGCCAACAGAGTCATATCATGCATTTTGCCTTGCCATCTAATGCCATAGGCTTTATTGCTGTTCCTTGTAATTTTCATCTGAAACCTCCTGTTTAGATAGGAGATAAATCATGGAAAAACTGTGGTCTGTTCTTTCAAACATCAAAGGCAGTCCTGGATCAATCAAAGGCAGATATCTGGTGTATCCCATAGGTCAAATTAAGAGATATGGTAAATGTATTATATTTAACCCAAAAGGATCTAATTAACTAAAGGTACCAGGGTATATACTCCAAAATATATTCCATAGATCAAATTAGCTTAGAAAAAGGATCAAAACGCATTTCCCAGAAATAATATGCTCTTATTTTTAATACAAATATATTATTTCTAAATATTCCAAAAACAACTAAGGGGGAGAATTTGCAGTAAGTGAAGATTTCCAAGATTTAGTACTAGTCAAATACTAGTCCAAAGAATCAACAGCTCCTTCTTTAACTGAGAATAGCATTTTTTTTTGTTTCAAATATATCATTTCAACTTGAGCCAAACTTACAAAACTGTATACTGAATTTTTAATTTTTTTTCTATAAATACACATTTTCCTATCTGCATATTTCATGCAAAATATAAAATATCATGGGGATTATACTCATTTTATTATTGTCATCTATTCCAAGGAATAAGTTTAATGATTCTTATCTGTCGAAGTCAGAGAAATTACTTATATATCTTATTCATTTGTTGTAATTATTTGAGAAATATATCTAAAATAATTTGATACAAATACCTAAATAATTGACAGCACACATGCAAATATGATATTCATTAATATGAATAAACAAGTCCTTATTGTTTCAAAACAACTAACATCCATTGTTCTTTATTTTTAATAGAAATATTAAATTTGGTAGTATACACTTAAATGACCTATGTAATATTCTGTTGGTCAGCTGAGACAAATTAATGTACACACCTCAATTAAGAAAACAAAGATGTTCACAAATATAAAGTAGAACAGTGACACTTTATAAGTTTGTGAATATGACACATGATGCAAACATGGCTTGTATGGGGTGCAGGATTTACCTAGAGGGAAGATGTAGAAGGCATTTAATGTTTGGATGGAGGATCCAAACCAGAAGAAAAGTTTATTGAACAGAAATATAATTGCTTCTTAACATGCAATCTAAAAACACTACATCCTGTCATTGTTAATGAATTACTTAGATATCTTGACAGTACTTGTTCCTCAGCATTATCATTCTAGTTACTGTAATTATGCTATCTTGATATTATTATTAGCTGTTTTGTTTGTTACAGAGCTCAAGCTCAGTAGACAACCTTTAGCATTGGATGTCACAAAATTAGAGTTGGAGGTAATCAAAATAAGTTTATATCAGCATCATGTAAGCTTTCTTATATATGCTGTTTTTTCTAAGATTACCAATTTTTTGGGGGAAAAAAGCCAATAGTATTATTTACTAAAGGATTATAATTATATTTACAGTGCTAAAAACAGCTTTCACTGCTATTACCATGTTTTCCCAAAAATAAAACAGGGTCTTATTTTCTTTTGACCCCAGAAATAAGCACTTGGCCTTATTTTCGGGAAGGTCTTATTATTTTTGAGTTGCAGGAGGCGGCGAGCGTGGTCACCTCATGGCTGCTGCTGTATTGCAATATTTTCAGGGATGGCTTATTTCCGGAGGACGGTTTATTTTAGTCCATGTGCTCAAAAGCCCTATTGGTCTTATTTTTGGGGAAACAGGGTAAAATCAATCAGTTCTCATTAACATAACAACCTATGTACATCTTTTAAAAGAGATGGTATACTATTTCCAGGTTTTTAGAACAGATCACAGCATTTAAACCATAGTGTGCTTAGATCTTGATTTATCAAGTTGCTAGTTATTCTCACCATTACAATCTACTGAAAAGTACAAAAGATACCAATTTTCCTGAAGTTCATAAAATATCAAAAATGAGCTTTTGATTTTATGTGCATATTAAGTCATTCTATGTGTGTATGTTATGTGTATGTGTGTGTGCTTGTGGGCACAATCTTTATGCCTTTTATATAGTGAATAACTGAATAAACGAACGAACGGAATTTGAAATAGTTGTGGGTAATATTTTCTTTTTTCTCTTGCCGCAGGACATATGTGAAGATATCTCTGATCATGTTGAACAAATCCATGCTCTTCTAGAGACTGAATTTTCCCTGAAACTTCTGTCTTACTCGGTCAATGTAATTGTTGACATCCACACAGTACAGTTTCTTTGGCATCAGCTTCGAGTTTCTGTCCTGGTTCTGAGAGAGAGAATTCTTCAGGGACTGCAAGATGCCAATGGAAATTACACGAGGCAAACTGATATTTTGCAAGCTTTTACAGAAGAAACAAAAGAGGTATGGCAAGTAACTATAAGAAATTCCTTTTTGAATTCTAAATCCTAGAATTGTTTGCCTACTTTACCCTCATTAAAGCAAGTAAATCAATTTGCAGCAGAATCTGTTGGGTTTAGGCCAGATGAGGTAACTCTAGTATCAGTCTGCTTTAGTAAAGCAAAAAAAATGACACTATAGTCCTTCCTTCAGAGTGACTGATCCAGCTGAAATGAAATGTATTTTCTTTGAGGTGGCTGTTTCAGAGATAACTGTAGAGCTAAAAGCAAAAAGCTATTGTAACCTTAAGCTGTAAAGATAGCTAAGTGCATTGCTTATTCCCTACGATTAACACAGAGGTAGATACATCAATCATAATGATTCCCTTAATGGAAGCGTACAGGTTCACATTAACAATACTGTTAAGGGAATGTATTAACCCACAAGTAATATTTTCCCCATGATTACACAAATATGCACACATTCATTATAGGCAAGATTTTCTTGAAACTTGAACAACCTCTGTCATAAATCTCATTTAAATTGTAATTTTTTCAAAAGTGGAATATCTTTCACATACATTCTTGCATACCAGTCCTATGGATAAACATTATTTTGGAGTATTTAGATTCTGCCCTATTTCACTGCTACCATAAACTTTTTTTCACCAAAAAGCAAGCTTTGAGCTATTCCTAGGGACAGCTGAAAAATCATAACATTAGTGTATAGACAGCTGGAATCACATTGTCATGTAAGAATTCTATACATCTGGTCCTTTAATTTAAAATACTTTTATTCTCTCTGTCAGCATATACACACCAGCTCTTGTAGGGCCCTATGCTCTTTTGAAGACTTGCACTGACTTAGAGAGAGACACAGACAGGCAGGCAGACAGACAGACACACACACACAGAGTCCTTTTCTTCTTCAGCCAGTTTATGTCATTATGTTTTCAAAATAATAGCCCTATCAAGAACATGGGGAAAAAGACAAACATTTTGATGAAGCTTGAAAAGGGATATATAATAAACCTTGAAAAAAGGTAGATAAGATCAAACAAAGTAATAACTCAAATAATAATAATAATAATAACTCAAATATCTTCTCTATGAAGAAAGGCTGTAATGTTCAGGTCTCTTTATCTTGGAAAAAAACGTCAGTTCAAGAGGAACATAGATTGAGGTGTATAAAATAAGAAAGAATAAAATTCTCTCTCTGTCTGGAAGCACTGGGGTGAAATGGTCCAAATACTGATTGGGTGAAGATTTGAAACAGATAAAAGGAAGCACATCTTCACATAAAGCACAATTAATTTGCAGAATTAATTTTCCCTTGGTATGATGATAGCTGCTAATTTGGATATGTGTACAAAAATCAGATTTATCTAAGGTTATTTGATGTGAAGAGTTTATACTTCCTCCAGACTGGAAGGCCTATTCAGGGGAACAACTACAGAAGTAGGTACCTCATTTTTCTGCTAATAAGCACCCAGTTTCATTTGGTTGGCCATTTTGAGAAACAATACAGGATTAAAGTGGACCTCAGCCTAACATATCATAGCTTCTTATGTTCTTAATTCTTGGAATTATATATGAACCGATGAGTTCTTACTTTCTTGAGTGCACAATGCTTATCTAACTGATCACTACAAATTACAAACATTGAATCAAATTTAAATGGACATTGCCTTCTAAGCTGTTCCATCAAAGACCTATGCATGACAGTGTAACAGTTTCTTAAAATATTGAGTGCTGCTGTAGAAATGCTTGGAAATTAATTCACTAAATATAATGTCTTTCACTTTTTCCTGCTCTGGCTCTGATAGACCAATATTCTGCAGGGACTGTAGGATGACAGTGGAACTAATCCAGTGCTTCATGATGGCTTCATAAGTTAACCTTCCGGTTAACTTTGTCAATTAATTAAAGAGATAAACATGGAGAGAACCATCTGATGCTCTATATGCCTATAGCAAGAGATTTAGACTTTTTCATAGTATGGAATAGAAGGATCTTCTAATTGAATAGTATTAAGTCCTTTATTAACTTCAAAGTTGATTCCTAAACAGAATACTGAATTTAATATGAATTCAGGCAAAAAGTCATTTCTAGATGTGTTCATTCACTCGCATCAATTGAGAGCCTGCTGTTTAGAAATAGAATACAAATTGTCATCACGGAAGATCTGCACAAATCTAAATTTTGGCTTCACAAACTCTCACTTGATTTAAATTATACATTTATACATAAATATATACATACATTTACAAAGAATTCATCAGAACTGTTGGTTTGGCTCTTTTTCTTCCTACCAACTACAGTTTAAGTAAGAGAAGCTTGATAAAAATGATAAAAATATAAACTACTTCACAGTTTTTTCAGAAGCAGATTAGAAGAGAGTGGTTGGTTCTGAAACTGAATCTATTCCACTCCCACCTGCATTTCCTGTTGGTATCTGCCCCTGACCCACCATTTCTTTAGATCTAATTTTGATTGAAATTCCAATTCACTGTTGTAAATAAACAAGTTCTACAACCATAGTTTCAGAGGAAAAAACTCTTTGACTTATATTATCAAATGAATGATTAAGTGACTAAAATTTGATATTACATTCCAAAGCTATTCTCCAAGCACTGTTAGATATGAATATTTATTTTTGGGCATTAAAGAAATTTATCAGTACTTTGCACTTAACCCCCCAAATGTTAAAACACGGCTCAATCCCCTACCTGCTCTATGTCTTTGACTTTTAAGATCTTGCATTGCATTCCTGGGGGGGGGCACTTCTTTTTTCCTGGGTGTCTTGGGAGAAGTAAATGTCACATTTGGAGACACGCTGTAAATATGAATTCCAGTGGTCAGTGGAATTAATTAAAAATGGCTTTGTGTTGCACTTACGGCTTTTATCATGCTGCAGTTTTCCTATCTTAACATGATCTCAAACATCACATATTCATTTTTAAATGTTACACGAATGAGGGTCTGTCATACCACCTCCCTTTCATTTGTCATTCATTCACAATACACATTAAAGTCATCCACTTTTAAAAACAATCAGTCCTCATTATCTGTGGCTCACAAATATATTTGACCCTTCAGCCAATAATTTTTCAGTCTGTTTTGTCAGTAGCTATTTCAGCCAACCATTATTTATTCATTCTGTGGAATAATATATCCCAGCAAATCCGTTGAGAGTAACATGCCACAAACTCATATGTAAGAACTTTTCCCCATTAAGAAACAGTACAATGCAATATTCTTAAAATGACCAAAATGAAATGCTACTTGGGAGATGGAGCAAGGGTAAATCTTTCCCATAAGGATAGGATGAATTTATTGGAACTTAGATTTCCTCTGAAGCAGGAGAGTTTAAAAAATGCAAACAAGTTTGCAGAGAGATACCAGGCAGAGAGACAGAGAGACAGAGAGAGACAGATGGACAGACATGGTTCAAATATAGTCACACTATTGAGGAGAGTGCTGCCTAAGAAGAAAATAAGTGTTTGGGACTATTTTTCAACAAACAGGTATATTCTTTGGCTCTGAATTTGTTTTGTGTCCTGTGTCAAATATCAGAAATAGTTTTCATAGTTCTGCTGCAGGGGGGTAAATACTAGAATAAGGAAAGCTTGTTCCTTGCTCACTTCACAGGGTTACAAGCAGGGCAAGACCAGGTCAGGAAAGTGTTACAGGATCCAAGTCATGGCATGTATCAGGAGAACAACTATTTCGCTCTCAACACTCTTTGCAGTATAAGTAAGAAAAGGAAAAACAAGTTGGAAATACAGTACAATATTTGTCTCCAATAGTACTCCAGAAACATATTTTAACCTGGGGAATTTTGATGTAAAAATGTAGGGGATACAATATTTCTCCATTTCTATCATAATGTATTTTATATGTCTGCCTCTGCTAAAACCTTTTTTAATCAACATATTTATTTAATAATCATAATATCCTAGTATTCCTTTGATTTAAATTAGAATTAGGAACTATCCTAAAAATTATACAAATCTATTATGGCAATTACACAATAATATAAATTAACATAAATATTGGCAGGTGATCTGTTATAATTCCAAATCTGTTTTTATGAAATTTTATAGAAAGTTTTGAATATTTGCACTTGATTTGATTACAGTCTTTAAAAATTTAAACTACCCACAAAAGAATATTAGGTTAAAATTAAAACATTATTTATCCACACGTATTAGACATTTTTTTAAAAAAAATATTCATTTAAAAATTAAAGGCTGATTCAAGGATTCTCCCAGTTTTAAGCTCATATTCCTGTCCTGAAGAAGGGATAAAAGGGCAGAAAATAGAAGCTTATTTTTTGCTTAATTAAGTGGCAACTGAATAATACAAGATGAGTTTTTTTTAAAAGACTACGAAATAAATCAAAACATTGTAATATTCTATATATACAAGTAAAGAGAAATAAAGAAATATTCTATCTGAAGTTGTAAAGATATACAACTAACCCAGGTTATACATTGAGTTCTGAATAATTATTATTTTGTGTTCCTTGCATGATAGTAATAAATAAGAATAATATAATAAAATGCCATCAGGACTGACTTTAATGCATATGGCTCCATTAAACATTGGTTCATGAACTTTTTGCCATTCACATTCCATTCAGTATTATCCAGGCATAGCACATCACTTCTACACCAATTATTTAAAGCTGTCAACAACTGGACAATCTCTTCCATTATTGCGTTCTTCGTTATTTAATTAATGTTATCCATTTTCAGTGAAATCCATAAAGCAATGTGATAATTTTATGATCAGTAATGTTCTGAAGATCAAGAGGACATTCCCCCTTAACTGTTCCCATTTCTGTATTTGCAAGGTTTAGCATTATAGATTTTAAAAATCATAAGCACAACTGTTTTTTCTCTTGATTTTGTTACAGGACCGTCTTGATTCTTTAACAGAAGTTGATGACTCAGGACAGCTAACTATCAAATGCTCTCAAAATTATTTATCCCTAGACTGTGGAATTACTGCCTTTGAACTGTCTGACTACAGCCCAAGTGAGGATTTGCTTGGTGCTCTTGGGGACATGACTTCCAGTCCAGCTAAAATAACATCCTTAGAGTCTTGGAGCTGTAGTGAAATGGACAAAGCCTTTCCAGAACTTACTAGAAGTGTGGGATTACTGGCTGTAGCAACAGATTCAGGTGCTTCCAAATGCAGTGAAAGTATTAATACAAAAGAAATACACCTACCCCTATCAATAGATCAGCTGCAGGGGGATGGCCAAAGCTGCAAAGAATCATCAACTATATCAACTGAACTTTCACTCACTCATCTTTTTGAGCACTTACCCTTTTGTAAAGTAGCTTCTGAGGATCCGGCTGTCTCGTTTGGCCACAAGAAGGTTTTAGAAACAATAAAACAGGAGCCGAATCCAGTGTCCTCCAGTGGTGCAAAAGCTAATCATCACCCTCACAGTGAAAACTCAACGCCCAAGCGATCAATTCAGGGTGGTTTTGACTACAATGAGGATTCACCCACACAGCCCACCTTGCCCAAGAGGGGCTTGTTTCTCAAAGAAGACATATTTAAAACAGACATGATAGTTGATGATATAAACAATCAGTTCTCTTTGATTAAGACAGAAATCAGTAAGAGCACACCCTCACTGCTAGAGCCACCAGATCGATCCAAGCTTTGCCTGGCATTACAAACAGCATACAATAATTGCCCTTCTGCCATAAGTCAGTCATGCGATTGTTTACACAACATAAGTGAACTCAAGTTTGCAATTCAAAATCATTTCAAAGAAAAGTCCATGGCTCTAAGTAGGTCAATTGACAATGCTAGAAGGCAGAAGCTGAGGTGCAAGAAGTCACATGACATTCCTGAGGAGGTGGCATCCTGCAGGATTTCTGAAATGGTATCAAATACTACACCAACCAATCAGATGAGTAAAAGAGGAGTTCTGGTTTTACAAAATGGAGTTTCTTCTGGCAGCATGCACTCGATAGAAGGAACAGAAAGTGATACAACGTCAACCTCTTCTGAACCGTACAAACAAGAAGAACTGAATGGCCAGTCTTGCAGTGAAAGAGAACCATCTGCTTCACCCACTCATAGCCAAGTCAGCAGCTTTTCAGCTGGATCAGATCCGGCTGTATCTCCCTTCCCTCTTCTTCAAAGAAACAAGACTGAAAAGACCCACTCACCTTCACCAAATAATGCCAGCACAGAAAATAAAATAGGTGATGCCTGGTATGGCTCTGATGAATACTTAGCTCTTCCATCACACCTCAAACAGACAGAAGTATTAGCTCTGAAATTAGAACATTTGACAAAATTGCTTCCACAGAAATCTCCAGGAGAAACTATTCAAAACATTGATGACTGGGAACTATCTGAAATGAATTCAGATTCAGAAGTTTACCCAACCTACCAGGTCAAAAAGAAGCACAAAAGGTTAGGTAGAATTTCACCAAGCTCTTCAAGTGACATCATATCTTCAGTAGGAGACAGCATTGAATCAGGCCCTCTTAGTGATATAATTTCTGATGAAGAACTTTGTACATCTAGCTTGAAAAGGTACCTAGAAGATAGGCCACAAAAGCCATCAACATGTCAGGCTTCTGATAAAAATGAAATAACTCTCACAAATAAATCAGCTTTAATACAGCAGCTGATGGAAGATATACAACACCAAGAGAATAAGGAAATTGTATGGAAAAAATTGGAGGTAAGTTGGAAACTAATGAAGTAGATAGACCTTTATCTTCTTATCAATATATGGCAGCATAAAGAGGAAATTTGCAAAATGCATTGATGCAAGCAATGTACTCCTTGAAATGTTAAAGCAGCCACATCATTCAAAAGATTTGACATGACTGTTTAGAAGACTTTCCCATATATGAGCATAACTGCTTCACTTTGCTGATGGAACTAGAAGTGTTACTTCAGAGGTAGTATTCAGCAGGCTCTGACCAGTTCTGGAGAAACGGTAGCGGAAATTTTGAGTAGTTCGGAAAATCAGTAAATACCACCACTGACTGGCCCCACCCCCATCTATTCTCTGCCTCCCGAGTCCCAGCTGATCGGGAGGAAATGGGGATTTTGCAGTATCCTTCCTCTGGAGTAGGGAAGTAATGGAGATTTTACAGGATCCTTCCCCTGCCATGCCCACCAAGCCACACCCACAGAGCTGGTAGTAAAAATGTTGAATCCCGCCACTGTGTTACTTAGTCATATGCACATAAACACACAGTTGGGAAAAGACTTTGAAAACAAGTGTGTCAAATCCTTTAATATACTCTTTGGCTGTAATGCTTTGAATAGGGTTTCTTATACGAGCCTGCTTTGCAAAACATCTCTTTTAAAAGTTTGATACTTCCCTAATATTCATGAATTGAGCAGTAAAGCAAGGTCAATAGGGTGTGAGAGATGAATGATATTTTTTTGTATTAAGTTCACAAGAGTTCAATCATATGTCCATTCCATCACTTTTCTGTACAAGAGGGGGCTTTCTGGTGGGAATGAAATTCATATGAAAAAAATCAATTTATATATCTTCTTATATGCATCTTATGATTGATTTAAATATATTATATGCCTTGTAGTATATTTTTAAAGCTAAAATTGCACTGCAGAATTTGAAGTAGTACAGAATAAAAACAATAGCTTATATTGGGAAAGCAAATTAGGTCAGTTTATTTCCATGTGAAACCAGTTTACAACTTTGAACACAAACACAAAATCACAAACACAAGACTAAACTGAAACCTGGCAAAATGTTGTTTCCATGAATGTGGGCCTGCTGGCAAGGATCTGTACAGCTGCTGAGAAACACTAGGCTGCTGATTGTTTATTTATAAAATGACATATATCCCTTTTATTCTAATGCAATTACTCAGTGAAAATAGCAATGGGTGGATGTATATATGTATAATGCATACTTCCTGCTTGGAGCAAACAGACAGCAAATCACTACATTGTGTAGGCACCCCAATGATATCAGTGTTCTATATCACCAATGACTTGATATATTTATTTGTTAGGTTTATATCCAACCTTTTCTTCAGGAACTCAAAATGGCAAAGATAGCACTCTGTTCTCTGATTTTTCTCCATAATAGCAATCCGGTGAAGTAAAATGGGTTGAAGAGAATCTAGTGATTTTCCATTGTCAGTCCCCAGTGGTATGCCAATCTGCTAACCCCTACACCACACATAGCTCTTTATACCTAAGAACATTTCAGAAAAGTTTCTGGTGTGAGAATACTGTCAGCCCATCAAAGGGAACCAGATTAGGAAACTAAATTTATTAATTCTGATACAGGTGCAGAATCTGAATATGATTTTGTAGCTCTGTAGTTCTGTACCCACAAGCACCTTTTATCTTTGTGAGAACTTGGAAAGTTATGTCTCAGACACTTTCTCAAATTATATTGTTTTTCCTTGCATTCAGATTTATTTTATCTGACCATTATCTTAGGAGCCATGGTGGCGCAGTGGTTAAAATGCAGCACTGCAGGCTACTGCTAGATCAGCAGTTCAGCGGTTCAAATCTCACCGGCTCAGGGTTGACTCAGCCTTCCATCCTTCCGAGGTGGGTAAAATGAGGACCCAGATTGTTGGGGGCAATATGCTGACTCTCTGTAAACCGCTTAGAGAGGCCTGAAAGGCCTATGAAGCGGTATATAAGTCTACTGCTATTGCTATTGCTATTGCTATTGCTAGTTGAAGCTCTTTCACCTGTTCTTCAAGGTTATTCCTTCTGCCTATTACACATACCTGCTTACCTCAACAATGACCCTCGCTTGATAACCATGCATATGGACCAGTTTTGAAAAGGAAAGTTCAGAACATTAAAGATGACTGAGAAAGTTTTGTTCTTTTTGAACCTGAATTTATGTATATTCCAAAGGTATCCTTCCCTAAGTTGGAGTGTGCAACTCAACATTAAAAAATGTATACATGACCTTCAAACATGTATGCATTAGAAAAGTGTGCACAAAAACTTGTATATGAATAAACAGGTCATATACAAAATATATATTAAAAAATGTTCACAAGAAAAATGAAGTTTGACTTCAACAAATTGTGAATTGAAAAGTAAACTTAGCAGAGTTAAACAAAAAGTGTAGATTTTAGAATTCAGATCTTTGGAACAAAGAGTAAGAGGATGAATGTTTGAATCAATCAGAATAGAGCTGGAAGGGACCTTGAAGGTCTTCTAGTCCAGCCCCCTGCTCAAGGAGGAGGCCCTCTACCATTTAATACAAGTGATTGTCCAGTCTCTTCTGAAAATCCAAGCAGCAAATGTGTAGTACACTAAGGATATCTATTAAGAAATTGCAATTAGTAGCACACAGGGCGCTTAATACAGATTCACAGACAGTAGACATTTCTTCTAGCAATGAGCTACTGTCAGACTGAAAGCTTCAATAATAAAGGCTTTTCTGGCTAAAGTCAGCTAGGGCTCATCAAATATGGACTAGTTTCAGGAGTTTATAGGTATATTTAGATATTCTCAAATATGCCTTTGTTACTAATACATTCTCCTTTGTTTTTTGGCACTGCAGCTGTTGCATTGAATGATCGTTGTGGCCAATTAGATATGACTTTTAGGCAAAAGTTTCTTTTTCAGGCTTTGTGCTAGATTCCCATTCTTCTGCTCCTGAGACTTGGTAAATTGTCTTCTTTCTTTGTGGGATGTTCCTCAGATGAGACTATGATACCCTAAGGAGTAAGTAAAATGGGCAAACATTCTCCAGTGTTATCGGGGCTTACTAGGCATCAAGTAGAGTCTCTTCTATACCATGCTATAAACATATATAAATATTAAGAATGGCAGCTAATACCTACTCCAATGTAGGATGGCATTTGACTGAATTTCCAGATTATGTCAAGTCATTGGTATAGCGACTATGCAGCTGGCCTTGAAGAATATGTTAGTAATTATGAATTTAGCCCCAAAAAAGGAAAGTGTAAGAAAGAAAATCAAGATTGCTTTGCCTTGACTTCTTTTGGTATAAGAGGAAGGGATAGAAAAATCTGGTCAGACTTTGAAGATCCGGTTATTGTAACCAACTCTATAAAGTAGAGTTCTAGTATTCTTGTGACATCTGCCTCCTCACCTGATCTAACTTGAAAGTTGGATGGTCAGCTGCTTGGACGCTGGTTCAAAATATACCCCCTGCATACGATGCAAATAAATGACATTTTCTCTTACTATTGGTTATATTCCTTACATTGTCCTGAAGAGAAATGATTATATGTCCTGCTTATACAGTAGGCTCTCAAGCAGGAAACCATCCAGGATAAGAACTGTTCTAGTCAACTCTCCCCTATTCCTTTGTAATGGTAGAAGTGATTTCCACAACAGAGGCTGAAACTTTCTTTCTTTGGCCCCATGTTACTATGAAAACAGATGTAAAGATTAACCCTTTGCTTTTAGGGTCCCAATGGCTGTGGGTTGGATGCCAGTCAACTAATGGAGGGAGAGCTAAAGTCAATTTAATATCTCAGTTAAAATAAGCATAGCAGTTTTTTAAAAATGCATTAAATTACATGGCTATTCTGCTAGTTTAAGACAGAAATATGGAACATTCAAGGCAGGAATATGTCTATATTTCTCCTCCAAAATCTGTAAATTTCCTTTTCTTGATATCTGAGCTGAACATTCAAAGGAGAGGGAACAGTCAGAACTGGGGAATCCTCAATAGTGGAGAAGGGACTTGGCATCCTTAACCTCCCTCCTATTAGGTCAGTTCCCATCAACAGCTTTTAACATCTAAACACTTTTTTATACGACCTTAAATGGTACCCAGTGCTTAGGGCTGGGCTGCTACAGGTTCACCCAGGTTCAGGAGAACCCATAGCTAACATTATGGCCAGTTCAGAGAACCTCCAAATCCCACCCCTTGATGGTTCCTCCCACCCCATTTCCGGCCTCCAGAGCCCGGAAGAGGAAGTTTTCGCCCTTCCGGAGGCTCAAGGAAAGCCTCCGAAGCATGGGGAAGGCAAAAACACCCTCTCCCTCTGCTGTGGTACATCAGGCCGACTAGGCCACATCCACTATGGCCATGCCCACCCAGCAACTGGGTAGAGAACCTGTTGCTGAAATTTTTGAAGCCCACCCCTGCCAGTGGTAATAGAGTGGCATATATACAGTTCATTCTGCTTCCAAGTGCACTTAAACATACGAAGACCAATGGAATGTGAGCAGGCATGCGAGCAGAAAAATCACCTCACGTAGAGCTACAACATCCTGTTGTATTTCACATACAATGGCCCGGGCTTGGTGTTATGATCTGCTCTCTGGTCATCAATTTGGATTGTTATAATCTTTTTCCTGAAATGAAGTACACATTACTGCTTGGAGTTTTTGTTCATTTGTTTGTGTTATTTCTATTTTAACCTGAATACTGGAGTTGCTGGCAGTATACAAGATACATAATTAATAAATAAATTACACAGAAGAAAACATACTGTATTCATAGCACTGCTTTTAAAAATGCTTGAAAGAATTCCAAAAGATGAGGATCTGCCAGTTTTCTCTATCTTGTTCACATTTTAAAAAATAATAATTTAATTAGCATGCACCAGGTGTCCTGCAAAGAAAAATATAATGTCTCCAGCATATTTATTCTAAAAATGACTACAGATTCATTAAGCTCCTATAACTTTTATTAAAAAATGAACATGAGGTACAGGTGCATCCCAACATTTCCTTTGGTTGGGTGTCCGTGTTTTCTTAATGTGGCCCCTACACAGGCTATTCCTGCAAGGAAAGAATTGGGAAAGGGCTGGATGTGGAAAAATGACAGCTTTGTAATTGGTTGTTGTAATGGTCAACCATGTAACTAGCCATCTGTTAAATCATCATCTCTCTCCACTAGTAGTCATTTTGTAAGAGTGCCACCAATATAAGCTTAAAATTCCAAATGTGCTCGTGGGTGCAGAAAGTCTGGCTAGTATTCCTATAAAGGCAGATATTAATGAATAGCTATTTCCAGTATTTGCCATAGGTTGGCATTTCATAATGGCTAGAAGGCTATGACTAAGATTAAATCGTTCTTTAAAATCTCATGATGACTTTGCTATTTTGTAGTTATTCCTCCAGATGGTGCTGTTTACTTAGACAATGACACTTTGGACCTGACAATGTTGTGCCCTCATAATGATTTTCAATATCGGGGCTTTTAGCATTCTACAGTTGTTTTCTTTTGAACAGTTTCCATAAACATTTATATATGTCATCAGAAAAGTAGTAGGCTTTTTCTTAAGATTTATTTTTTTAATTGGAAAATGGACTTTATTCCAATCACAGGTATAGCCATAGGAATAGTTTCTTATACTTTCATCTAGTTCTGAATTTAATGTTACACTTCAGGGATGTTCACCATAAATACCTCTACTTGTGATAAGAACATTATGGCCCTTACTGACAGTACAATATATTTTAATAAATGTACAAGGGGAATGATTATATTATTTAATACATGATTCTAGCTGATCAGTTTTCTGTGTTAGTATTTTACTTCATTATTTCAGCTTTTAAAATATTAAATATGTTATAAAAATTATATCTTTTATATATGCTAAAAATATAGGTTCCAAATTATAGATTGTTTATTAATAGGTCATGGAATGTTTATATATTTAAATAATATGTATTTATCTATTCCGAATAGGATTTCATTCTTATTATCTACACTATTCTCCCACTATGATCACATACATGGAGAATAAATGATATTACATGTCTTGCCCTGTATGAGAACAAGTTTTAGCTTCTGTATCTATAACTAGATAGAGGTTTGTACAAAAGCTTCTGTATATTGTATGGTTGTAGCATATGTTCAATAACTGTGCAGCACATAAGTCAGAGAGAGAATTATTTTAACAGGAAGGAAGGAAGGAAAGAAGGAAGAAAGGAAAGAAAGAAGGAAGGATCAATGGTTATACTCACCCCATATAGAGAAAGAAGGAAAGATCAATGACTGCAGCCACACTATATGAAGTTTATTCAACTAGCATATCTTTCAGGCAGTGCAACCAAATCTGATTTTGTCAGAAACAAGAAGTTGGAACAACCCCCAAATGGGAGTTCTCCAGCTGTCTGAATTTTTAAAAATCCTTCTAGCATTTCATAAGAGGCTTTATAAAATGTGGACAGTAAAATATATAAAAATAAAGTTTCCTATCCTTGTCTATAATGGCTCCAACTCTGATTGGCTGCAGGAAATTTTCACTGAGTAAAAATAAATAAATAAAAAACAGAGTTGCAGCTTATTATTAGTATGTGCCGACATTCATCTTCCCCCGGAGGATATGCTTAGGATGCCATGATAACATCACATTTTAGATTAGGATTGTTATCTTACTTTTCTTACTAAAGAAACTTCAGACTCTTAAACACAACCACAAACACTCCATGCACACGTGGAAACATATGACTAGTTTTTTCTTTTTCTTTTTTTCTTTTCCACTATAATTTTGCACCACTGAGTTGCAAACCAATTTTGTTGTATTTATTTTGCACAATGCCAATAAAGAGTATACTAAAGTAATAGCATAAAATTCATCACCAATTCCAACTACAGTATAAAACCTTTATTTTGTGTCTCTGTGTATATCTATTCAAGAGTTCCTGTCTGAGGCTTGCTTTCAAAAATCTGCAACCATAAGAGCTTCTCAGATGACATAACATAAACAAATAAATACAAATATATGAAATTAAAATAAATTTTGGAAAATTGGAGAGTTATTCCAGTTTCTGAAATAAACTGACTGTGTTAGAATTCCATTGTCATAATCTCCCAAAAGTTTCAGGATTATGGGAAATAATCCAATACATCTGGAGAACATCTGCTATATGGGAGGCTGGTCTATTCCATTTGCTAATGCTTACAGTTGCTTTGGAGTTGGGCAACCAAATCAAATAAATAAATAAAGTTTCTAAACAAGCTTCATTAGGAATGATCATGAAGAGCCGAGGTGACGCAGTGATTAAATGCAGCACTGCAGGCTACTTCAGCTGACTGCAGTTCTGCAGTTCGGCTGTTCAAATCTCAGCGGCTCAAGGTTGACTCAGCCTTCCATCCTTCCGAGGTGGGTAAAATGAGGACCCAGGTTGTTGGGGCAATATGCTGACTCTGTAAACCGCTTAGAGAGGGCTGAAAGCCCTATGAAGCGATATATAAGTCTAACTGCTATTGCTATTGCTATGTTGCACCCTGAGCAGACCCTCTTCTATACCTACATAGTCAGGAATCTGTTGGCAGATACGGTAGAGTATTGCAGATGATCATCTATTTGTGAAAGAAGATCACAAACCACTTAGACTTTATGTTTTCTGACACACTGCAATTTTAACAAGTGAACTGGAAACCAGAGCAATGTAAACAAAATGGCAGCAATGTGTTCTGAGATGCAAATATTGATTGCATGGATATTATTTCGATATTCATTATTTTTAGTTAGTTCTATAGCATAGTAAGCCAGCTGTTATTTTTCAATCCTGCATTTTCTATTCAGATATTATAATTACTTTTAGTTTTAATTAAGAATAAAAACCTTTATAAAGTGGATTCTAAAACCTTCAGGGTCAAAATATATCAAAATATATCATAAAAGTAGGCTTCTTTGTCTTCTAACCATTGACATTGCAGATCTCTCTCTCTCTCTCTCTCTCTCTCTCCCCCCTTCCTTCTCTCTCTCTCTCCCTCTTCCTCTCTCCCCCTCCCTCTCTCTCTCCCCCCTCTTTCTCCCTCTCTCTCTCCCCAAATAAAACATATAAACCTCCAAAATTTCCTCTAATGAAATAGGTTTTCCATGGTTATGACAAGAAATCTATAACCTATAATTTATATTCATTACTGCCCTAAATTTTCTCAATATAGGTTAGGCCAATTCCTTTTCTCCCATCCATCTTCATCATCTCATTGTTTTAGTACATACTTACTGAATGTAGAGCTGTTTTATAACTGTATTACCTATTTACAGTGGTCTTTTAACAACTGTCTTTTCTTGTTTTCTCTTTTTCAAGGGGTTTGTAAGCAAGTTGGATGAATTCATTCAATGGTTAAATGAAGCCATGGAAACCACAGAAAACTGGACTCCTCCAAAGGCTGAGACAGACAGTCTTAAACTCTACCTGGAAACGCACTTGGTAGGACAAAATTATATTGTTACCAAAATCAGTAATAAAAAACAGTTTCTTTACTGCTATTATCCTGACCTTCATTATCAATTATATATAGTTTGGCCTTTCCAGAAATACATAATGTAAGTGTATGAATTAAAAAGTCAGTCAATTCATGAACTGGAAAAATGGTAGAATCCCTTTTGGAGGTTTTAAATGTAAATAGTGTAGAACAAATGCTACAGCGAGGTTAAGATGCCCCTAAAATAATAAATAAAAGAAAACATATTCTTACAAATAAGTCACTTAGGTGAGATGGGAGGTATAGAAATTTAATAAATAAATACATTAATTGTAAATAAGAACTTTATAATAGGAATGAAGTCCTTTTAGCATTTTAATTGTGCTGTCAGATCATTTAAATATTTTTATACTGTACATTTTTATTTATTTATTTAGGAAATTTATAAAGCTGCCTACTTACTCTCAGCAACTCTAGGCATTATAATATGAACTTTATAATGTTACCTCAGTACCTCAAAATCTAAATAATGCTAGAGGAAACATAATCATTATATTTACATCCTCCTACTTTAATGAACCTATAATCCCTTGCGGGGTGGAGTCTGGGCAACTGAATGGAGCTGAGTTTTTACTGGCCAGATGCCCTTCCTGTCGCCAATGAGGAGGTTTTCTCCAGCAGATACCTCTCTATGTGCCTATAGAGAGAAATATCTGCCTCAACCTAGGTTCAAACTCACAGCCTCCTGATTGTGGGATGAGAGCGCCACCTCTAGGCCACTGCATCACTCATAATTATTGTATTTGCATAAAAATATAATTATAATTGCATTAAGAAATTTTGAATCCATTGAATCCACAAAACAATAAGAGGAATAGGTGGATAGATGGACAGATGGCTATTGATGAAGAGTAGAGATCCAAATCTGAGTTCCAGATAATGGTGGTACATTAGTTTTCAATATCAGATGTTCCATGCGCATAGCAATTAATTTTTGTTGTCTACCACACTATATGTTAGGGCAGTGGTTCTTAACCTGTGGGTCATGATCCCTTTGGGGGTCGAATGACCCTTTCACAGGGATTGCCTAAGACCATCGCAAAACACATATTTTCAATGGTCTTAGGAACCGAGATCTGGCTCCTCTATGGTTGGGGATCACCACAACATGAAGAACTGTATTAAAGGGTCGCGTCATTGGGAAGGTTGAGAACCATTGTGTTAGGGGAATTAATCTGCAGTCTTATTATCATTCTTCGTGAAATCAGTAAGGTTTACCTTTCAATAGACATGCTACACAATTGCATATTTTAAGATAGAATTCAATTAGATATGCTTCTCAGTTGGGTACATATATGATCACATTGCAAAATTTTAACATGGTGTCTTGTTTGTAGTTGAAAGATAGAGCTAGTCAATGCTTTATATTAATTATAATGTCATCTTTTCAATTGATATTGTTTTGGCAGAAACTCTAATCTCTATTTAAGCAGAAGTCTATGAAATTAAATTCCCATGAAGTGCAGTGTCAAAATTATCCTGATAGAGTATTTGAAGGAGCAGGTGCCCGAACTCATTATGTGAGACACATGACAAAGCTCTTCATAGTGAGTGTTGGATAGATCCTCACATAAAACATTTTGTTGAATTCATGCTGCTGCAAAAGAAAATCTTTTGTGTGTGCCTGCACTAGGTTTTCTTCTGTGAACAAAGAGAAGTCTCCCTTCATGGACTGATTCAACATTAGATTGGAAGAGACTCATTACAATAATAGGATGTGTCTATGCTTGCATAATAAAAATGATATATTTATGTCTGTGCCTTCACCAATGATATTAAATGCATATATAATAGTAGTGTATTCAGTGATGGCTACCATGGCGTTGTTTGTGGATCATGCTGGAAACATCAAGGTTTAATTAATCCATCATCTATTCTCATAGTGGCTGATAAGATACCATCAGGAAGCAGACAAGCAGGTTATGACTGTAAGAGTATCTTCTGGCTTTATGATCTCCAGCAGTTGTTATCAAGAAGAATATTACCTCAGATACTGAAAATAATATGAAGATTAGTTTTATTCCCCATGATAATTCTTTTGTGCAGCTGTCCAAGCTAGTAAGCATCACTGTATCTTCTCACAATGAATCCCTTTATTTTATCTTCTGAATCCCTGCTATTCAGGTTGACTGGATTACTCCATTTTAGGAAGAAAAACCTGTTCATATCCACTTTCACCAGTCTTATTTTTATGTGTCAAGCATTTTCACCTTCTTATTTTATTCTTCAATGTAATATTTTTTATAGAATTGTTCCAATTTTATGACCATTTAGTTTTCTCTTTTTCATGTCTTTCCCACCTCTACAATATCTTTTCCAAACCACAGAACTAAAGCTGAACACAGCACTCAAAAGTATAAATCATATACCAGTAATTCAAAATAGGACCTTATACAGTTTATATATTTAATTAATTTCTCACGGCAACTGAAACTGAATCACCATTTTGTTGACATATTTACCACAATGCCAAGAATCCTTTCATGGCCATTTGTTATCTATTCAGATCTCATTATTTGATTTTTTTTGTCTCTTTCTAAATCATTTAATTAAGCTACATAAAGGCAGTTTCCTCCAGTTTAGTGAACTTCAGTGAAATTCTTTTGAAGTTTTTCCTTTTTTAAAATCCTGGAACAATTTGGAATTGTATAATCTTAGCTATTGCACTGCCAGCCTAACATCATGTCATTTTAAAGAAATTTAAAAGCATTGGTTGAAATACTGTATGTCACTTGGGGGAATTCTACAGTTTTATGTTAAACCACTAGGGTGCCTTGCTCAGCAGTGAAGCATAATTGCAGGTCTGCTCATTGGACATGAAAATGACTACATATCATTTTTGGAGGATGGGAATAAAGGGCAGGGTCCTCAGTGCACCCCAAGCATGCTGGGAAGGCAACCTCCACTAATCTTTTTTTGGGGTGTGTGCATGCCATGCATCAAAGGAGGTATTTTTCAAACTCCACCAGCAGAAGCAGACTTGTGCAGATTGTCTGCTGCACTTTATTTCATTATAGGTAAATTTCCCCATTCCTATTAATTAATGTTCTGGGGTAGGGCCTGCCTTCCCTTTGCTATCACTGATCAGCATCTCCTATAGCCATTTTGTCTTGGACTGCTGACCTGACTCTGCTCTTCCAAATGTAAAACTGACTAAGGCCAGAGAGGATTGGTCAAAGAGCAGACTTTTCTCTTTGTTTCCTTTTTGAAAACTACCCTACCAATGGAGCAGTGGAAAGATAAAATGGCCTTTCAGTTCACAGGATGACCAGTGAAATAGTGAAACTCCTAAATGCTGGGTAAAAATTGACAAGAATTCCATGAATTTCTCCTTTGGATTCAAATGCAACAAGAAAGATAAACCTATCTACTGTTTTATATAAGATTGGCAAATCTCTATCCAAAAGAAGAGGATGGCTCACAGATAAGTGCTATAACTGGAAACTATATGTCCATAGAAACATCCATTTAGGAACATAATTGGTACTCCCCCCCCCGCCCAATATAACTAAGATTGGGAAAGAAGTAGGAGGAATCTACCAACCAGGTTCAATCATAACTATTTGACCAGCATCATTACCAAAACTAAGAAATGGATCAAAACTAAACAGGAATATCTTTACCAGTTTCATTCTCAGCTAGTTCAGCATAGGAGACAATCATCTTAAGACTGATACATGAATGACCTGTTGAAGATGTACAACAAAGGCAGCCACCTCTATCCTTAGCAATGTTTTATATTCAATTGCTGAGGCTGGATATTCATCTAATTTACTGAACATTTGGACCATCTTTTAAAAGCTGACAATTCACCTGTCCTCTGCAGAACCTCATCCTTAATGTCCACCTGGTGACTATGGCCTCATTTTGTAATACTGAAAGAAGTTACAAGGTTGACTCAGCCCTCCATCCTTCTGAGGTGGATAAAATGAGGACCCAAATTGTTGGGGGCAATATGCTGACTCTGTAAAACCACTTAGAGAGGGCTGTAAAGCACTGTGAAGCAGTATATAAGTCTAAGTGCTATTGCTATTGCTACAATGGCAATAGAACAGTGGTTCCCAAACTTGGCAACTTTAAGACTTGTGGACTTCAACTCCCAGAATTCTCCAGCCAGCTCTGCTGGAGAATTCTGGGAGTTGAAGTCCACAAGTCTTAAAGTTGCCAAGTTTGGGAACCACTGCAATATAAAATTTACAACAGCAGTTTCAAATGAAGTAATAGTTTAGTCCTTATGAAAGATGATTGTTATCTTTGGACCAACTATAAGGATGTAAGAAGAACTATGCTGTGGCAGGCAAATGATTTAATTAGTCCCTAATTTTGTTTCAGAGTGGTGAACCAGTTGTGTAAAGTAAGGCCCAAAGGAGAACTGCTATACATTAGTCATTCAGCTGATGTTCCCTAAACACTAGCGCTGCTCAGTTTGGATAGTTTTCTCTGCAAAGTGATAAACTCTGCTTTGATGACTAAAGAAGAAAAAGACATACCTGACTGAAAATAATATAGCAAACAGCTACTATCTATTTTGCTCTTGTTTGCTGTGACACTTGGAGGTTGTGAAAATAGTTTCCCCCTTAAGACCGATGTGTTATTGGTTAATCTATTGCTAGATTTTGCTATATGTGCTTTGCAGCAAATTAGACTGAATTTTGTGCAACTGTAAAATTGCAAATCAAGCCCCAGAGTTTTGGCCCATCTTTATTCATCATATTTTACTTCTTCAGTCAACATTATTACTGGTTAATAGGTGCACCTGTAAATCAAGCTGCATTGTGTACTTGATATGTTATGTTAAGTGAATCTTTTCTAGGGCAGCAAGTCTATTTTTTCTAATGAAGAAGAATATCTCATCTTTCCCAATTTTCCTATCAAACACATCTACATCATCTTAAGGCAGCATCACATCCAGCTGCATCAATACTCTGCTCCAATTATATGAAATTACCCAAACTCCTCTGGGCTCCTTTAGGTTTTCTTTGCTATATGAGGCGCCTTCATGTACATCTCTTGTGAAGTGCATGATTACAAACTATTCAACACAAGCCTGTTTTAAGTAAACAGTAAATTAAATATTGTCAGAGATTGCTCAAGCTTGCATCTATGAAAGGAAGTCTAAAAAAAAAGATTTCATGGAAAATAACGCTTTAAGAAAAGTGGTTGCACTAAGACTCCAGGCTTTTCCCTTATTTGGGAATGCTTGATCTAGTTTATATTTTTGGCTTGAGATAATTTTCATCTAGATTTCAGCTTGATTTGCTTAATAGTATTAAAGTTATTTAAATATATTGCATAACTTGATTTATAAAAGCAAAAAGCTTAAATTCCTAAAATAGAGAAAATCATTATTTCATTCTGTGTGAGAAATTCAGTATTACATAGTATTGCACAAATTTAAGGATTATATTTTGGATATATATTTTTAAAGAAAATCTCTATTTATTTAACTCCTAATAACTATTAAAAGCTCTTTTTTATTCTTATGCATCAAACAGTAGAAAAACTAATTTCCTCTTATATGTTTCCTCTCATCTATTACTTTCTTCTGTTGAGCTAAGGGAAAATATAAGGCATATGTAAGTATACATAAAATATTTACTAATGGTCTTCCATAAAATGCATCTTACCTATTCATGAAGCTGTGCAAAGAAAGTTGTTGTCCTCCTCCAGCATTGTAGACCTGTGTTGAGCAAAGATAGATATCATCTAATATTTCATTTAACTGAGCAATGCTGTTAACTTGAGAATTATTGGGTAGTTGACTCAGAAGCAATGTCTATAATACATCAAGTCATTTTTTTGGATTAAGCTATGTGAAGATGACATTTCTGAATGAAGTTTCTCTCTTGTACGTTCATATCATTTTATATGGAAGCATTTTAATGGCTATGCCTTAAACCATTACAAAAGAAAACTGGGATACAAATATGATGTATTTATGCATGCAAGCATTCATGTTATGATGATCTAAATTAAATCATAATGTAGTTTCTACAAAACACAAATTACCTGTAATGAAATTCTCATAAAGTGCCACCATTGTGGTCATTTTCTATCACAGAACTATTTTAACTATTCACTAAGTCATATCTAAATGTGAGGCTCATGACACATCAACTATGGTAACAGTTTCATACTGCATAGTTTACTTAATGAAGAATCAACGTTGTCAATAATACCCCCCAAAATAGAAACCCAATGTATCTCTTCGACCCTCCATACACCCTTTCTTTCGCCCCCCCTCCAACTTTCCATCTTCCCACCATCATTCCCCTCTACCCTACTTCCCCTCCCCCTCTACCACTCCTCTCTCCCAATACACTCCCTCCCTTCCTTCTCACCCTCCCTCCAATCCTCTCTCCCACCCTCTCTACCCCTCTTTCTTCTATCCCTCTACACCTCCCTTCGGTGTATTTCTACTATCTATTAATATATTCAGCTTGTCCTATTTTTACACTGGAATTAAAGAGCAACAGTATACAAGTGCAATCGCGTTACTTTAAAATCTAACACATACTATATATTCCCCCTCCCCCCCTAAGACCCCACCTCCCTTCCCCCCCCCCCGACTTCCCAGAGCCCGTACACAGTGTAGATTTTTAACAAACACAGTCCAAAATATATTAATACAAAGGAAATTAAAAAAAGAAAGTCAATAACATCTCTGCGTTGAACTCAGCTTCTTCCTGTTGCACAAACTTTGAGCAGTTTAGATTATTCCTAATCTTAAGCATAGGCTATCTGGAATTTCTTAGTCCCGTATTTGTTTTGTGTATAGTCAATCCATTTTTTCCAGTCTCGTTTATATCTCTCATTTGAGTGGTCTTTAAGATATGCCGATATTTTAGCCATCTCGGCTAGGTTTGTAACTTTCAATGTCCATTCTTGAGTTGTAGGCAAGTCTTCCTTTATTGTTTATTGTTTAATGTTATATGGCCCCGGTTCTGTACAGTATATGTGTGACTGTACGAAAATGAAAATGGAAAATAAAACACATTTACATAACAAAAAAAAATCAATGTGAGCAAACCACCAGTATTAGTAATATATGCAATTTATAACTGGTGTCCTGGTGAATACTTGGACTTCTACTTTTCTTGGCAAGATTTTCAGAAATGGATTGCTATTGCTTTCTTTCTAAGGCTGAAACCATATCATCTTTTGGACCTCATTAAGTGCACCTTCTCTATCATACTGCCTGTCCTCTGAAATCAGGCCTTCCCTGAGATCTGGATAGGTTCCATCTTGATAACATTATTGAGGGCCTTAAGGACAGTGGGTTCTGCAAGGCTTTGTTGTAGGGTATATGGAATTCTCTTGCTCAAGAGTTTTGACATGTGTTATATATGTTTGGATGTGAGTTTTCCAAACTACTATTTTCTTAATACCTGTTTGTTACTTACCTTAATGTTGTTTTATTATTTTATTTTACTCTGCTTTTATATTATGAGTTGTCCAGAATAATTTGGCGGCACAAATTGATAAATGAATAATAATGAAAAGCAACTAGACACTAGTGGAAATGTGCAAAAAATAGGTTTGGCAGGAAGTAGTAGACCTTCATAGGAAATATCCTTAATTGTCTAATTTACCAGTACCAAGCATTAAACCATTAGTTTTGGCTTCCTCATTTACAAACAGGAGGGAGGTGGAGAAACAACCCAATAATTTATCTGGAATATAAAGAACTAAACTATGGAATATAAAGAGCTGTGATAAAGGGCAATTCTAAGGCAATTCAGGCCAAAGGGACTGTAAGTTGCAGTTAAAATTATATATTTTATAATGGTACATTATAAAGATACAACTCCAGGACCTTTTTCTACATTATATATTTTAAAGGTATACTTTACTATCTCAAATGTCATGGATGAATATAGAAGGTGAGATTCAATGGAACCATTTATAACTGACAAATATAGTCATGTACCATTCTGTTCCGTCTAATTTCCCAGCAAATTTGCAGCTGCTGACATATGGCTCTTGTATGTATTAACATATTTTTCTTTGCAACTTATTTGACTACTCACAAAATTCATTACTATACACATTAATTACAGCATATTGGTTACCAATTGGAAATCATCTTTTGGAAAGGTTTCTTGCCAAGAATACAGAATGATACCATAGACTTTTTAAAGATGCAGTTAATTATTGATTGATGGCAATTGAAACCAGAGATCTAGGCTGACTTCTGCTCTTTCTCTGTCCTATTTTTAATAGCATATTCATGGTTTGTTCCTTAGAATCAAAAAAAGAATCCTGAACATTTTAGCCTTCTCAATTTATATCACAAGAAAAGACATGGACAGAGTAACTAGGAAAAAAATGAAATTGCTTGAAGTACATTTGTAATCAGAAGTGGCTTCAGAAAAGCGGCTTTGTTAAGCCTAACATTTTAATAGATTGTGAGGAAAGCTAAGTAGATGAAAGAATAGGGGTCTACATTCTCTCCATGACCGAGTACTGTAAATTTATAAAAATAAGTAAATTGTATTCTGTTTGAATATAAAACACCCGAAAATCAAATAAAAGTAGAAGGTCTTACTTTCAGAGATTAAATTTAGACTTTGTAAGTAGACATTTGCACAGAATTTTTGCAGTTCATTCTGTTGCTATGGGTGATTATAAAAATGTAATTTAGTATTTCCCAGAATAAATACAATAGTTGCAGACTGCTTTTGCAAAAGAGCAATCTTAGTTACTTTCTAAGTAAACACAGTGGACATCTTACACAAACCAACAATTATAGTATGAAGAAAAAGAAGTTGCAGCAGATTAATTACATTGATTTGTTTAAATACATTTTAATATATACTGTACTGCATGCACTTATTTAAATTGTTCTTTCACCAGTATTTGAAATACATCTGAAAAAGATAGCTGCAACAGTATATTTTATAGGACACTATTATTCCAGAGGTAGCCTAGGGCTCTGGTTTTTCATAAAAACTAATGAATTTCTAGATTTGTCAGCTGTTTCAACCAGATGCACTTCAGTAATTTAATGGAAACATTTTCAATTCCATTCCAAAATATCAATAGCTTTTAGTATTGAAAATTAATTTGGCTATTGGATATATAGCATGGTGGTTCTTGATAACAGTAGCAAATATTTTAGCAGACCTGCTTTATATTAAAAATGTATCTATACTATTTGATAAATATAAAAACATTCCCCTTTCTTTTTGCAGAGTTTTAAACTGAATGTAGACAGTCACTGTGCATTAAAGGAAGCTGTTACAGAAGAAGGATGTCAACTTCTCGATCTTATAGTATCTCACAAATCAGGTAGATTCTTCTGAAATATTGCAAGTCTTTATATCTCCAGACTATTAAAGAATAAAGAAGCATTGCTGTAAATTACCGCATATATTCACTTCCTTATGTATTATTAATATTTACATTATCACTTTGACCTTCAAGATTTATAAATGTTTCATATGCTGCATACAGTGCTGTGATACTTATAAAATGAAATACTACTAGCAAATAGTCTGTTCATTTTATTTTGGTCTTGCTGTTGAGCTGACTTTCAATTGAAATTACATCACTGAAAACTTCACGTTGACATGTTCTTTGATGTAAGTGCTATGGAAATGTCATTAAGATGATAAATTAGGATTTGATATCTATACATACGTATATTTTTACATAGCTAGCATGAATAATTGCACTGATGAAGCTCCTTTGCTGTTGAAATGAATTCTTACTGCAATTTTAAAGTTATGTATTAAGAAATATTAGGAGTGATGATTTTGGACAGTTGTGCATGCAATTTTCAATATAAGCCTGGATAAGTCAGGAATTTTTTTGACATAGTTTTTCACGGTCTGGATTTAATCAAAACACTTTGTATTGCTAAAAATTGCTAGCATTATTTTGGCTATTTTTTTCTTTTGTTTTTTTCCTCAATAAAACGAAGGATCTGGAAGATTTTTCTGTGTTTAATTTGTAGTTTATAATTTATTAACTTGGCTATCTAGAACCTAAAATAGCACCACCGTTCATGTCCAGTTGACCTGCATAAGTTTCTGGAGCTTCTGGAGTAAAACTATACCATGGTCTCATAAACTGACCATATAAGTAATTATTAAAGAGGAGCAACAACAAATGTCTGCTGTTTGATATCTGTAAACAGCAGACAATAGGATGGTTTTTTTTTTACTGTTCTATATGAATCTGAGATTAAATATTATTTTCCTTTGCTGACTTCAGTCACTGCTGTCTATATGTCATGTTTTGATCTTACCTCATTGTTTGCAGTGCCAGTTTGTTAGAATTCCTGATCTGGTGATGTCTCTGTAGACAATGCCAGAATATTTGAGGCGAAAGGATTTCCCCCCTAAGAATCCTTGCCTTTAACAAATGAGGTTCTTCAAATGATAACGTTGAACGTATGACTTAATTTCTTTCTCTCGTTTTTTTTGGGGGGAGAAGGACTGAAGGACATGCTGCAGATGATTGCGAGTCAGTGGAAGGAACTACAGAAACAAATCAAACGACAACACAGCTGGATTCTTAGGGCTCTGCGTATCATCAAAGCAGAGATACTGGCTACTGATGTGTCTGCAACGGATGAGGAAGGGACTGAGAGCCCCAAGGTAAGTGGCTTGAAGTTTGTCTTATTTCCTCTTATTCCAGTCTCCTTTTGAACTAGGCATCACTGAAGTTTTCTTTCCACCCTAAGGCTTTTCATTTCTACTGGGTAAAAAAATTACAAACAAAATAAAATGTGTCTTTCTGAAACAATATCCATTCTAAAAGGCAGAAACTTTTTATATCTTTTAGACAAACTTCTCTGGGTGGAAATCCAGAAGGGGCAGGGAAAGGGATGTAAAATATTTAGTAAACAAAACATACAGTATCTTTAACATGAATAATCAGAATGGTTTTAAATTGTTTTGTTGCAACTATAAATCACCATAATCAGTGCGATCACTCAGCTCTGACATCCATTAGCCGCTTGGTTACAGCAAATTAACAAAGAAGAGAGAAAGTGATTCATTATCTCATTCCTGTTAATGACTATCAGATGCATTGCCTAATTAGGGGATGGCCATTGCAGTGGGGAGAAGGTCATATGCTTTGCCACAAATCTTTTTTGCTTGGAATTTAAACCTTCCACAATGGTGCATGTGTTGAATACATATCAATAATATATTGATATCTAAATCTATTTTTGAGGACTTCTTTGGGGACAATGAAAGCCATCTCTCCCTTACTCCTATGCTAAGAATATGTTATGGAGGAAACAGAAAACCTGCTGCAAGATGAATTATATTGCTACGGCAAAATAACATTTTATTCCTCTTTCCCCCACCCCGCCCCCAAAAAGAAAGGAAATGTGATATAATTCTAGGAAAGCACAAATTATTAAAACATTAAAAATGTTGTGAAAATGTTGAAAGTGTTGATGCAACAATTGTTAGCCTAGGACTATTTTTATTTTCTTTTACAGTCCTGTGATGTAATTTATACCCTACATCACTATAATGTCACAGGGACTACCCAATAACTAAATACAGCAAGAAAAGCTTCAGTGCAGAAAGTGCTAAGGGGGAGGGATTCGTATTATGCTACATATCAGTTGATGAGTTTTATAATTAAATAATGCCATCAAGATTGGGTTGCATTGATAGTTAATGTCATATAAACCAACATCATGTCTGTTTAATAGTTCATTTATTCCTCCAAATGTTAGATTTGATTACACACAGGAGACAAGAGTAGAAGTCCATTCTTCCAACAGTGTAATTTTGTCAGACAGGCAGATATCAATGGATTTCACCCTTAGATTCTGATTTCTGTGTATCCTTTTAGGGGCAGGATGCTGCTTCTAAGGAGCTTAAAGTAGATATATCT
Organism: Thamnophis sirtalis; assembly: GCF_051295495.1. Lineage (NCBI taxonomy): Eukaryota > Metazoa > Chordata > Lepidosauria > Squamata > Natricidae > Thamnophis > Thamnophis sirtalis. The sequence goes on from NW_028261381.1 coordinate 122,730,234, forward strand.
TTTCCTGTTGAGAGTATATTTTTGTCTTTGAATGGCATGTTAAGGTGAAAACTGAAAAAATAAACAGAGCTGAGACACACTACTTCCCTAATGAACAAGACCAGAGGGAAAATGAAAAATATGGAAAATTACTTGTTAATATTTTTATTGTGATTTCATTAATAATTTCATATTTATTTAAGTATTTAATTACTGAATTGTCTGTGATGCTGAAGTCATAAATAGGTACACAAGAAAAGAAGTATAAAAGCTTTATAGGAAGTTTATAAAACCTTCATGATACAGTAAGAATAATAATCAAAAGCAACAATTTATCTAAAAAGGAACTAACACCCAAAGCAAATTCCTAAGATGGGGGGATTTAATGACCTTTTTTTTTAAAGCCCTGCATAATTGCTCTGCCTTAAACTGCTTCAAGGTTAGAGCCCGTTGAATTTCCAAGAGAAAGATAGTCCACTGTAGAGGGACCACCCTGATTTCATGGAGATAAGGAATCAAAAGAGTTTCTCTTAGGATGCACATATTGGACAGGGTGATTCTAGTTGGAGTAGGTGAGCCTGCAAAAACTTCAGAGCCAAACCATTTGGAATTTAAGAGATGAGTCTCTATTGGTGGCTGATGCCAATTATGACAATTCACCACAACCAACTCACCATGGCAAACTTGCCATAGCCAATTCACCATGGCTAACTCACCACGGCCAACTTTCCATGGCCAACTCGCTGCAGGACAAGAGTTACACTAATACCAAAGAAATGGTGGAATAGAATCATTAAAGAAAGGATGCAAAAGGAGGGACACAATGAAATGTGAAGAGCAAAAATTTAAATATTTTTTTATTTATTTTAAATAATTAAATAGAATTGTTAAATTGTCCCACAGATAATTGTCCCATGGTGAGTTGTCTTGCAGTGAGTTAGCCATGGTGAGTTGGCCACAGCAAGTTGGCTGTGGCAAGTTGTCCCATTCCTGATGCAGGGCTTCCAGTAAAGGTAAAATGTGCTCTTGGAGCGTAGAGCTAGTTAACATGTGGGACACTGCATTTTATATTGAGTGCCATTTTCAGGTGGACTTTATAGGCATCCCCTTGAAGGCGCACTGCATAGTCCAGATGAGTATGATTTATTTGTTGTATGATCCATCTAGGGCCATACTTATCACATGATTACATGAATTAAATGTGACAATATTTCAGCTCACCCACCAGAACCATAAAATGAAGCTAGGTGTGGTTTAAGCCCATTGAACTCCATCTGCTTCTTGTCATAATACATCCCTATGTTTATTCAGAAGTATATCTATCTAAATTCAGCAGGATAAATTATCCAATAAGTGCAAATAGAATCAGGATTTCAACAAAAGAATGGGTAGGCTGGTAAGACCCGTGATAGTTTAGTTTTTATGTCTTACAATGGTCAAATGGATGCCTCTCAAGTGCTCATAAGAAATTATAAGAACTCATTTTGGAAGCATACTATTGCCAAACTAGGGTAAGATTGAGTCTCTAAAACTAATAGCTCTTAGTAGATTGTCTTCCATGAATGTATCCATCTCATTTTAATGGTGACTGCTGCTATATAATATGGTAAGAATTGTTTAAGAAGTATTTGCTTTTGTCGGTTTTAAAATTTTCAATTATGTTAATTGTATGATCCCTAGTCTTAATGTTTTGAGGGAGATACTCCCCTAACAAAAGAATTTTTTTCCCTTTCATTTTTTCCACGCCTGCATAATTTTATGTATCTCAATCATATTTTCCTTCTATTACTTTTTTTCCAATCTAAAGAATCCCAAACTTTCTAGTTTTTTTCTCATGACAAAGAAGTTTGGTAATTGTAATAAGTGTCTCTATATCTTTTTCTAGATGCCTTAAACCTTTTTTGAATGGGGAAACAAAACCTGTATGCTCTAGATGCAGATACACAATATATTAATTTAAGGGCATTATATACTTGACATTTTCATTGAACCATCCATTAGACAAGATTTTTTTCTTGAGTAGTTTGAGACAAAGTCTTATCAGTCTGTGGATAAAATTAAAGGGGTTTTTTTATGCTCAAGCATGCATCATTTTGCACTAATTTTATTTTTAGCAACTCATAAAAAGACAGCTCTTTCATTTTTAAAAAAATTACCCATTTCTTCCAATTTGCCTGGAAAACATTAAGCCAACTGGCCTATAATTTCCTGGATAATTTTTGGATCCTCCCCCAACTACAGTATCTTCCAGTCTGAATGTTCAGTCTTCTGTCTTCAGAGCTGTCCAATTTCAGAATAAGATTATTTTTCCCGATTTATAAAAATGTATCGTCCCTGCTTTCTGCTTAATCATTTGGAGAAGTTATTGCTTCAACCATAGTTATTATATAACTACTCCTAAATTAGATTGTTTGCTTATCAATAGTACCTCTTCTTGACAAGACTAGACTGAGGATATTCACTCATACTTAATTTTTTTACTACATCCTAACAAGGCTTTAGGATCTGCAAATTTCAACTAGCATCAGTCAAAAGAGAAATTTAGAGTTGAGTGTTATTCACATATCGATTTGATCCAAGTCACAAACTCTGAAAGACCTTTCTTAAAAGCCTTATAGGTGTTATTCAAAGAAGCAAGATAGTGCTATGAAGAACTTAACTGATGAAAAATCAAATGGACAAACAACAGAATTAGAGTTAGATACACGTCAGAGGTGAAATGCTACAGGTTCAGACCGATTCACCCAAACTGATAGTAAAAAAAATGCTACCAGTTTGCCCGAACAGGTAGTTTAAAAAAATTATGATTGGGAGTTGCAGGCTAAAACATATGAAGAATGATGCAGGAAATGGGCATGTCTAGCCCATTTACTAGCCCGTAGTAAAAAAGACTAAGGGTGACATGACAGCAATGCTCTAATATTTGAGGGGCTGCCACAAAGAAGAGTCAGTCAACTTATTTTCCAAAGCACCAGAAGGCAAGGCAAGAAACAATGGATGGAAGCTAAACAAAGACAGAAGCAACTTAGAACTAAGGTGAAATTTCCTGACCATAAGACCAATCATCCAGTGGAACAGCTTGCCTTCAGAAGGTACAAGTACTCCATCATAGAAGACTTTTAAAAAGAAGCTGGACAGCCATTTGTCCAAAACAATATAGGGCCTCTGGTTTGAGTAGGAGGTTGGACTAGAAGACCTCCAAGGTCCCTTCCAACTCTAATGTTCAGTGTCCTGTTCTAACTATATATATGATTTTATTGCCTACCTCTATTAAGTATTCATTACATTTTTTATTTTGTTAAGTATTTGGTTTTTGTATTGTTTTTATATCCTTCTTTTTGCCACCAGTATCTCAGATTGTTAGGACAGTCTTTTAAATATTTTAAATCATTAACTAAAAATACTAGGGAAGAATACAGCTGAATCAACAGAAATGCACTCTTTTTGCAAAATTGCCAATAAATACGTACTTAGGTGTCTAAGATTGTTTCTTTCCTAATTCATCTATATCTATATATCTATATCTATATCTATATCTATATCTATATCTATATCTATATCTATATCTATATCTATATCTATATCTATATCTATATCTATATCTATATCTATATCTATATCTATATCTATATCTATATCTATATCTATATCTATATCTATATCTATATCTATATCTATATCTATATCTATATCTATATCTATATCTATATCTATATCTATATCTATATCTATCTATCTATTCATCCATCCATCCATTCATCCACGTCCATGTCCACATATACATACATATACACATACACATACACAAAGTGACAAGTAGCTTATTAGGCATCACCTGAAATTTGGCTTAGAGATTTTAGTTCCATGGTGACACTACTAAATAGGATAGAGAGGAAATTATGAATGAATCCAAAGACCGAATGGCTAAAACAAGAGAGCAGGTCAACATGTCAGGAGACAATATGAGGGGAATGGTTTTAGTTCTGGCTTCTGCTGCCATTGTAGCCTTTGCAACTGGCTATTTAACAGGGAGGGAAGTTAAATGTTATGATCTGAATCCATCATTTTAATCTGCCACTGAACGTATGTCCAAGTTCTGTTCAGCACCAGCACAGGGGGAGAAAACAAAAGGCATTCTTTTAGCTGATTCTGCCTTGCTTTGCAATTAATCTGTTGCTCAGTCTAGAAGATTCCCCTGGTCCTTTGGAAGAGATCTTGGGTGGGAGATAGGGAACTGCGGGGGAAGGAGGAATTGATAAAGATCATCACCTCCCTCTTTCAGCTAGAGGAAAATCTCCTGTGCATCAAAAGCCTCCTGCTGATAGAAAGAGCACTTCTCTCCACAGGAGACATTTTCTGAATTCACGATATGTGTTGATTTTTATTAAACAGCCAGTCCTTTGGCTGTGAGATTCTAGTATGCTGTTTATCTGAAAAACTCCAAGCAGTGAAATGGATTTCCATAGGTAATTCCATTACTTTAATGTATATTAATTAATTCTCTTTCCATCCTGTCAGCACTATATAAGTTTAAATTGCTAATGGCCGCCCAAGCTCCTGAAAGTGTGTTCCTTCCCTGCGTTTTGGTGGAATGAGAAAACAAAAATCAAAATAAGAAAGATAATAAGAAAAATCCCTCTTGATTTCCACAATACTATTGAGCCCATAAGAAGCCTGTGAAGCATAATAGAAAATCTAAGAAATACATCTAGAGGGTATTTTTCTTTTGTTTTCTTTTCTTTTTTCACCTTGCTCAGAGACAGCTATGGAAAGCTGATGTTACAAATCTCTAAAGCAACCAGAAATAGCAAGGATTTCAAAGTCTCTAGAAAACTTTTCCCTTAGGAGTTTTTAAAGGAATGTTTTCCATCTTACCATAGGGCCTTTTTATAAGTATGTAGGGAGGGCAAAAAAAAAAAAGAGGCATTCATTAAAATATAAGCATTTACTTTTAGGGACTTAGATTTTGTATACCTATATAGTTGTGCCTTTTATTATGTTGCATAATAGTATTGTTCTATTTGACAACTGGATGTAGAATTTGGGATACCTTTTTTTTCCAGAAAAGTTTTTTTTTTTGCCAAATTAGAGTTAACTCTTTCACTTATAGCATAAGCTATGCTTTGATCTTCAAATAAGAAAAAAGGAAATGGGTGGAAGGGATTATTTACTTAGAAAATTGATATCAAAAGGATGATTTTTGAAAGAAATTACCAGTATCAATGCTTTGGAAATATTTTTTTTTTTAAATTGAATCTTAGTATAGAAGAAATGCATTTTATAAATTACTTAAGAACAAAGAGCATATACAATAATCTTGTTTCATTGAACCCATTAAGGAGCTTGCATTTTTTTTGTAGAAAAAGATGATCTCTTTGTGTCTGTGTGTGTGGGGGGGATGATAGGCCAAAAATTCTCCCCATGAGTTTATCCTCAGCATTGTTTCCCTCCCCCTGCCCCCTAGCCAACATACACATTATCCTATTATTTTTTCTTTTTTATCTGCCTGGAAAGAGAACCCTGGATTTTCAATAATTCTGCCAAGGCCGAGGTACTCAAGAAATAACTCAGTGGTAAAGAATACAGTGAGCTTTGTATGAAAAAGTCCCAGGTTCAATTGGTGGCCTTAATGCTAGGGAAAACAAACCCCTTGAAATCCATATAGATATAAATGCAAGCCATATAGAGCATTCTGAGCAGAAGAAACAGCAGGGACATCATTTAATAATCACAAGCTTTTTTCTTCTTCTTTTGAACACTTTATATTTCTTACAGAGATATTTATTTGAATGGAGTTTGTCTTTGTTTTGTTTTGTTTGAGCTTTTGTTCATCATTTATAGTATCATTTAGAACTAGAGCATAATGTGAATATTGCAAAGCAATTTACATTCAGACGTGTTATGTCATACTTCGCTCTGCACAAGATCTGGTGGCAAATGATAAAGGGTGGCAAACAGACACTTCTCAACTGTTGCAGAGTGGAGGTAAGGTAGGTTAGGCTTCTTATCTTACAATTTAGTATTACTAAACACTAATTTAACTTAAATTGCCTAAACAGCCACAATTTAATCTATTGCAATCTCAAAGTGGGACACAGTCCTGGTGACATCAAAAAGGCTTGATGGATGACATGTGTTTTGCTTTTTTTCCTCCCTTCGTCCCTACATCGCTCCTTCCTTCCTTCCTTCCTTCCTTCCTTCCTTCCTTCCTTCCTTCCTTCCTTCCTTCCTTCCTTCCTTCCTTCCTTCCTGTCTGTTGTCTTATTTATGTAACTTATTTTCTGGTACTTTCTATAATCATCATTCTTAGTAATAAATTACACCAACTGCCCCTTTTTTCACCTTGGCTATTGCCTGATTGAATCCTGAAACCTGTTTTATTTTTGTAGGATTCTATTCTGCAGTAATTATACAATTAGTATATTCTATATACCATAAAGTAGCATATTAAAATTTACTATGGAGGAACTTCCTCAATAAGTTTGGTTGTATTTTAAGAAAAACAGTGACATTTTCACTGTTTTTCTCAGAATAAAGCGACACTGATTTTTAATTTGAGCCATGTACAGAGGTGGAGCTACCCAAGGTACTTTCTTAGTTCATCTTCTGCACAATACAGATATGTTCAAACTATTGAGCCTAACCTACAAAAGCTAAAGTTGAGTGGTAAAAATCAGCAGAGAATGGTGAAATGGCAAAGAAGATTGAAAGGAAAGAGTTGAATTGTAGTTACCTATGCTAAACTATGGCTGGGATTCTAATGTATGTTGATGGTTCAAGCTACACTGCTTTTTCTGGGATACTTTAGCATTATGATACTGAAAAAATATGGATGAATTGATTTGAGTCTTTTGATCAATAAAAGAGAAATGTCACACACATAAGGAGATATGTTGCTTTTCTCTAGCTCATTTAAAAAGCTTTTCAACTCTAGACTTCTAATCTCCAAAGGTTCCTATTATGATAAATCTACTATGGTCAGCAGTACTATAATTGCAGCAATGATTTCTAAGTAAGCTATAATTCTTTGCTCATTTACTTGGAAGTAAGTTTCTTTGAACTCTTGTGAGGTTAATTTTGAAGTAGATATATTTAGCATTGCATTGAAAATTCTGGAAGTAAAAAACAGACATATAATTTCTCATAATAATGGTTTGCATATTAAAAGAGTGTTGGCTTAAAATCAATTACTATACTCTAAAGAGAGGCCAAAATACAAAAACTGGGCCCTAAGATCTTATTTCATCTGATGTTATATTATCACTCAAGGTTTAAAATAAACTGGAAAATTCCCTAGGCTGTTCTGTTCCTTCCATATTGAGCTGCATGTAATTTTTTCAAAATAGAATGGTAGACAATCTTTTTAAGGTTCTTCCCAGCTTATTGTAGGCAAGTATTCATTAGGATGAAATGTTAGAGGGCAGTTGAATTTATGGGGAAAAAACAATGTAGCCTTCAATAAGATATGAGATTGTCTATTCCTTGCAAAAGAAAAGAAAAGACATTGCCAGATATTTAAAACATTCATGGCAAAAACATAGGATGCAAAACACCCCATTTTCCCATATGTTCATTCATAAAATTTTGACTCAACGTCTACTCTTTTGTTTTTAAATGGATAGGGAACATAGAAAAACAAGGCAGGAAGGAGAAAAGGAAGTTAAAAGGCAGTTAATTTAAAAGGAAGGAGAAAAAGAAGTTAAGGAGGAGAAAAATGGTTGCTGGTTGAGAAATGTGCAGCCTAATTGTGTTCATCAAAATGTTTGTTTTGATTGCTCTTTAGAATTGCTAAAAGGATGTCCTTAGCTCCCAGGAACAGAGCCAGCTAGAATCTCTTTTGAGTACCCTCCTACGATACTTAGCAACTGATGGATCCGAGGATTTGTTGTTGGAGTTGGAAGAGGTGCAACATCTGCTAATGCTGACAGTGTTAACTTGAGCCTGTGCTCTATTCCTGGATCACTTGCTGGCAATTAATACCTTGCATAAGTTAGATATAGAGATAGGGCCCAGTAGGCTCCAATAGAAATAAAGATGAGGACACTGTCCAGTGGTGGGTTCTGTATCCCGTTCCAGCTGGTGGCATCCACATGAATGTGAGCAGCGTGTGCACACACACACGCAGCGTGCACATGTGTCTTACCATCCAGCGACACCTCCGTGAGCCTCTGCCACGTTCCAGTTGCTCACCAGAGTGGCACCCAGGCACTGTACACGCCGTGCCCTTGCACAGAAGTGCCAAAGACTTTAAAGATAGGTAAGGAGTGTGGGCGGGCAGGTGGGACCCCCAGAGCACTGTACCGAAATGGTACCTGGTGCTCCAGGCAGGCTCCGGTATGCCCATACCGTGGCGTACCGCCTGCAACCCACCACTGAGACTGTCCTTCTCTTGCTTCCTTACTTTTGCTGCTGCATGCCTGATTTTCTCACTCACTTTCATGTGTCTGTGCAGGTTTTGGGGCATCATCACAGACATGGTTTGCCATTGCCTTCTTCCAATCCAAATTAAAGCCCTGGTTCTCCCTGAAAGTCTTCCCTCCATGTACTAATCAGGGCTACTTAACTTCTGGCCCAAACAACATTGACCAGCTAATGATGCAGTTTTCATATACTCACCTGTACAAAGATTGCTAAAATACTGATCTGTTGAACAAAGATCAAGATGCAGCCCAGACTGTTATTGCCAATGTTAGTTGTCTGATTTTTTTCCATTCGCATTATAATGGCATAAATGGCATATTTAATGTTTCTTTGCCAGGGATGTATACAGTTCCCTCAAACAGAGGTTAGCTGCATCCCAAGGAGTCACTATATGAGCAGCCATGAAGGAATGCTAGAGAAAAGAAGTTGAGTATTGAAAGGCAGCAATTAGAGCAGATTTCAATAACATCCATAGTGATCAAATATCTTCTTTTTGATCCCAATTGTTTGCTCATAGTTACTTTTGATTGCTTCTGCCCCACTTTCATCCATAGCTTTGTGTCTGCAATGGATCATGTACTGCTATATTAATTGTATAATATATCATATGTACATCTTATACATTCAATAATAGTAGTTAACTTATGGGAATCCCATGTACAGGACACGGTATTTACTTTCTGCCTATGTTTTCCCTTAGCTGACTACTTATCGTACAAGAACTAATATATAGTTTGCATGACTAAGTAGCTGTGCTTAGTAATATCATTTGTTAATTTACTGAATACTTTAAAAAAAATAATCCGTGTTCGTAGCAATCTCTACAATCTGCGGCATAGAATAGCCCTTCTAGATAGTTATTGTTTTAAACATTGATTTAGAATTGCCCACATTCTAAATAGTTAGGTTGATTCTAATCACTAAATATTTATTAATGCATTGTTATTCCATTTTTTAAAAAAGTATTGATTGTTATAGTTAATCATGGCTTGATGAATAATAAGGACTAAAGTTTGTATGAGTTGGCATTCAGTGTATTTTTTCTTCTCACTTGTTCAGAAAAAACTGGTTTAAATCAATTTTGTTCTAGACCACACTAGATTATATATTCATAATTTTTAAAGGAAAAATATATAGAAAATACCTTTAGAATCTTTACTGTGCATACATATTTCTTTATTAAATACGTCTTCTCTTACAAAAATACACACAATCATATCTCTGGAATAATATGTACTTCTGGAGATGAAAAGTATTTATTTTAATGATTGGTGACTTTTTTTCCAAAAGCATCTCATACTTTTATGGTATTTGTGTGTTATTTTTTTGTGTCTATAGAATAAACTAAAATCTTTCTGTATAGTGTTCTTTTTAATTAACAATATTTCAATTTTTTCTGTAACTATTATGCTGAAGAAATATTATGTAATAAACTAGAAAAGAAATTTCATGTGAACAACAATATCCTTAAATAGAGACAACACTTAGATTTTACATGTTTGGATGCCATTAAAACTATTTTAGTTACTTTCATAATCCATCTGTTTAGATTTCTTTTTCTTTCTTTCTTTCTTTCTTTCTTTCTTTCTTTCTTTCTTTCTTTCTTTCTTTCTTTCTTTCTTTCTTTCTTTCGGTTTCTTTCTATTTTTCAGCACAATATAACAGCCTTTTTATCTGTGAAATCTTTTAGCTCTACTCCCAGCAGAATACATAAAACATAGCTATTCTGCACCAGGGTGGGCGCAAAGGGAAAAGCAGGTAAAACAGTGTTTGAAGGGGGAAAAAAAATCTATTTAGACATCGTGAATTTTATATCCAGCTGACTTCAAAATGCTTTATGCTTTGGTAGAATTGACTTTCTATGTGTGAAAAATGTTTAATTCCAAAGTCAGTGCGTTCCAAGGCTCTATAATAACCACCCTTTCTCAATATCAGGAAAGTAAGGAAGAGTGCCCACTTGGTGCCTTCTTTCCCAAACAACTGTGGAGATCCTATGATCTATGCATTTCCCAGTTCATCTTGAGACACTCTGAGCTTTCCACATTTTCAGTCTGTATTATGTAGCAATGTAAAAAGAAGAACAAATGTTCTGATACATATGTTCGATTTTTGAAACATTCACAACTACTATTAGCGAATGCTAAAATGTTGAGTGAAAAAAAATGAAACAAATGTTGGCACCACCCCACTTCTTGGAAAAGGGTGTTGGATAATTGAGTGTCATAACTACTAAAGTGCTCTCCCTTGTCGCATGTAATCCCAAGGAGACATGGTGAGAGATTGGAAATCCCTGTGAAACTTTATCTTATGAGACAGAGAGACAACAATATTCTACAATATTTATGTTATACTAGAAAGAGAAATTGAGTGTAGTTAGTCCGAAAGAATAAAATTAAAGCAAGCAGTATTTTTTAATAATAGTTCCAAAAGATAACAAAAGATCTTGACTGCCTAAGAAGCACCTACTTGGGAATTCTAAATCTTGTTTTTATTGTTTCTAACCTAAGAATATCATGAAAAAGAAGAGAACATGAGAGCAGCAAAATAGCCAGAAAATGGAATGGGTGTTTTTTCTCTCTCATTACATAAACTCTGTTTTTAATACATAAGATTAACTGCTTTTGAATTACAAATAGATTTGTTTTAAATCAATATTATAGATTGATTTAAAAAAAATATTTTTACAAAAACAATTTTGGACTCTTGTGATGTTTCAAAAATTAAAATGCAGGTATTTTTTAAAATACAGCACTCCCTCTCCACCCCCCTTTGTAAGTTTCTTTAAAACTGACCTGATTGTGTTTTTGGTGACCAAATTTAGGGGCACTAAATTACTAAACTCTGTTAAATTATATAAAAATATTAAGTTATTAAAAGGTAATATACTCAACTGTTAGTTTTTAATTCACTGCAAAGTCTTTGGGATGGAAAAATTTAATGTATTCCATAAGTTTCTTCATTATTTCCTTTGACATAAAGACCTTGGAACATAGGACAAATCTTAATTAAAAAAAAGTTTAAATCACAGTGTAAAATGTTGATTTTCTGAGCCAGTACTGTTGCTGTTTTCAGTTTGTTTTTAATTCTCGAAAAGCATATTAAAATTAACTTTTTCCCCATTTGCCTAATGTGTATATAACTAAACTTCCTTCCTACTGTGAGACAGTTTCATTTATTGCTATTCGCAAACAGCTTTAAAAAGATGCATTGTGGATTGGACCAGAAGCTCCTTGAACAGTTTCTTTTAAAATAACACTACATACGTTAAGCTCAATTACACATCCAAACAGCCACAGCACACTTTTGGTAATTTATTCATTGATTTAACATAGTACCCAGAAGAGTCATGCCTGCTGCCAATTTTGTAATATATTATGTTTTAAATATACTCATGCTCAGCCATGCACGCCATTAAGGTGTGCATAAACCTGTGTTTTTCTCTCTTGACAGCTATAAATGTTTGTTATTATTACACAAAACATATGTTCATGTTGTTTTTGTCTAAATTATTCTATCTGGGGCTATAAAGTTTTAATGTTATTAGTTGCCCTTAGAATTTTAATGTTTCACTGCTGTAACCTTCTTAGGATTTCCTTACAATTAAGTAGGAAGTAGTTCCGTACAGCCTGAAAGAATTTATTTTACCTCAATAGTTTTAGTTTAAGAAAGTTTTTTTTTTATACAGCAGAGTTTATTCAGTGGCATTTTATATAAGAAAACCTCTCAGGCGTTATTTTCTAGTTGGCCTTGTGTAACTTTGATAATTTTTCCTCATTTACCTATTTGTCAGAGTGAGGAAAAAATAGCTGCAGCCATTTTGAATAGCTTATTCTAAAAAATCAATTGCAAAACTTAATTCTGAGAAAGTGGGTCAACATTGACTATATCAAAACATTTTCTTTCCATTGACAAGGCCCTACAAATTTATTTTCGAGCATTGTTGTACATTCCAAAACAATACTGTGATAGAATAATAAACAGTGGATTTGCAATAATCATTTTGGTCTATTTTCATAGAAACCTAATTTTCATTACATCAAAAAATTCTTCTGCAAATAGCACACATATAAAAAAATTTGTACACCCTTAAATGTTTTTTTTTTCTTCTGTGTATAGTCCAACATTTAACTTGGTTTTAATTCTTCTGCCTAACTCAAAGTTTATCCAGTGAATATCCCAAAGATGCTTTTTCAAAAGGCAATTGAACTTTTTTTTTCTTGAAGTAATTTCACTTCTCATCCAAGAAGCTTCTTCAGTTCTGACTGAATGGTGGAGAAAGGATTTATATTTCTTGCAGTTATTTGGTCATTAGCAATCTTTCTGGGAGTCACTGAGGCCACTTGGAGGTTTATCTGTACCCTCAGGTCACCTGAATAATGTAAATGGTTGAGGAACCTTCTTGGAACTGCTGAAAGGACTGTGTTGTAAACAGGAGTTAGGTAGTGTCATATCCTTCCCCCTCTGTTGAGACAGGGCTGTTCAATCTCTTGAAAAACATAGCATCTCTTTAAAAGTATAACTGATTTTAAGTCAATTTAATCTCTGAAATATGTTCCCTAGTTTATCTCTTAACCTAAGGGATTTACATGGCAAGAAAAACGTCTGGTTTTCGATTCTGCTTCTTGAAGCAGAAACAAGCTAGGAATTCTTTTTGGATGTCATGCTAAATAAACCAGGTTAAGTTATTTCCATTTGACAAAAGAAACAAAACAAGAGCAATAAAATAACACATATCAGCCCACTTCTTTTTCACCATAAAATGAACTTTTAAAGAATTTTCAGCTAAATATTGGAGGTAAACTGATCTACAATTTGTTTCTTTTCCGCAAATTGTGGTAATTGGACTTTCCAAATATTTTTTTATTGAGACCCTGATGCGAACATATTTAACACTGTATAATTTACTGCCGTTTTTTATATGATGAAAGTATCCAGCAGAGAAAAATTAGCATTGCTCTTTCCAAACTGAGAAGGTTATAAGATTATACATCTATAATGTTACATTTTTTACTATGTTAGATAACAAAAATACCATGTAATGCTGATAAATGTGATTAAATAATCAACTAAAAAAAAATACTGTTAAATAATTCACTCTGCTTGAAAAAAAAGTTGCCACATAAAATTGCAATGCAATCATCCACATTTGTGATGTACAAATCAAGTAATGGACATAAAATTACACACACTTCTTAAAAATGGGTAGATCTTTATTTTAATGTAATATTAGGCATATTTTCAGAACTGTTATTAACATAGATTAACTGTTTTTGTAGCTATTGAACATCTATTAAAATGATGTGGTAATTGAATCAGCGAATAAGGGCTAGTGAAAAAGCAAATCATGTATTTTTTGAAAAAGAAAAATGGTAATCTAATTACTAATTCATCTATCTGTATTCAATAACTCATCTCATAATTACAGGTATGTATTTTTAAATGCTAGTTACATTTTTTGTGGCAACTGGAAGAGAAGATTTTACATGTGTGCATTCTTTTATACATATCTTGCAAGCATTAAAAGTCCTAGTTATTCCTAGCATGCTTGCTTCTGAATTACTTGACTCTGTGGCTTAGACCCATTTGCTACAAGAGAGAGAACTGCTGTTTTTGTCCTTGACAGTTTCCACTCAAGAGGAGAAATGGCAGATAATATTGAAAATGTTGAAGCTCATTCAGAACCCAATTTGGATGTCAGACTAAAATATTGCTGACACTTTCTAAACAGTGTAGATATACATTTTGTCTTAGTTTCAAGAATGGTAATCTCTATGGCTGAAATATATACCTATAGGTATATCTATATGTTTAAGTGTGTTTGTCTGTGTGTGTGTGTTGTACACCTATCCATCGATCTATCGATCTATCTATATCTATCTATATCTGTATTTATATCTAATTTATATTTACATCTTTACTTATATCTATATTTAGATACATATTTATATCATCTATATCTATAAATATACACTTGCAGTTGAAACAGCTTATACCAAGAAACACTTTTACCAATTAAAAAATTTCATCAGGCCATTATTAAGCAACTTAAACACCTGGTTGCAGAGAAAGGACTTAATTTTTTTCTGCAAAACAGAGTCAATGGCTGCTATTCATAAATCTTGCTTGGATACAATAAACATATATAAAATATATTAAATTCCTGTTTACACGTTGTCTCCTTTTCTGCATTTTTTGTCATCATAAACTTGATGTGTACCCTGTTCTAGCTCTTTTAGAATGCCTTTTAAAGCAATGCCTTCAAAATGGGAAGCAAAGATGCACATTTTAATTGATAGTATGCTAAGAGTGTTATTTAAAATACCAAGTACTGAAAAATCAAACACAAACTAGCACTTATAATTAAGAATGCAATAAATGGAATGTTAGTGGTTAGGAAGAACTTTCTAATCGTAAGAGCACTTTGACAGTAGAACCAATTATTTAACGAGTTGAAGAAAATGCTAGAAAGTCATTTATTTTGGATGCTTTGATCTGGATTCCTGCACAGGGAATGGGGTTTGTATTCAGTTGCCCTTTCAACTTAAATTCAACTTCTATATATTAAATAGAAATATATTTTATATATATTGTATATTTCTATTTTATATATTATGTATTTCCAGATGAACTATGTATTATATCCAGCAATGGCCATTAACATGAGGAAATAGATTTTAAAACATTTTTTGTATTGCATATTTTTCTTGCATAAAGCCACTAAAATATAAAGCCACTAAAACATAAAGCCATTAAAACATAAAGCCATTAAAACATAAAGCCACTGTTTATCTGGATGGCAAATTCCACAGATTTTCCTCTGTACATACAGGAAGTTGTTTTTACAACAAGATTGATAGCCCACAAGAGAAAAGAGGAGAGAATGAGATCTCAACACACATTCAGAAACATGGTAATTTATCAAGAGCTCTTTCTTTTCAGAAATATGAGTTTGAATGGGATATGAAAATTTGAGCAGTTTGATATTTTGGACACTGTATTTGCGTGCACACATATGTGTGTATTGTGTGCTCTTTGCAGCACCTTATTCCATTTGGAAAATAAACCTGCAATTGCTGCAATTTGTCAGTGTTTTTGATGTAATTATTTAATTGCTTGTATTTCCCGTTGTAGCATGCGAATAAGAAATCTCATCATTCTGTTACTGCTACTACCAAAAAGTAATACTCTAAAGGTGCTAGGAGGCATTATTTTCATGTCAGTTTGGCTCTGGGATTGTAAAGTTCACCCTAAAAAAAAAAACACCACCTAACGTACACAAGTCAAGCTATAATGTGGAATTATTAAAAATTGCATCATTCATTCATTCATTCATTCATTCATTCATTCATTCATTCATGACACACACCCATATGTTCAAATGATTATTCTTGAACAAAGTGTACAACTTAGTATTTTATATTGTTGTTAGTCACAATCCCATGGACAATGTTCCTTCAGGTCTTCCTGTCCTCTACCATTCCCCGAAGTCCATTTAAGCTCACGCCGACTGCTTCAGTGATTCCATTCAGCCACTTCATTCTCTGTCGTCCTCTTCTCCTTTTTCCCTTATCATATATATTAAGTATCATATATTACAGCTCAGCAAAGGAACTGACCTTTTAAAAAAGTTATTAAAGCCTGTATCTTAAGCATTGTGCTGTTGAAATATGATATGTAGATATGTATTACATTACATATTTATTGTACTTATTACTTCTCTTTTAGGAGTTGCACAACTTCATGAATTTTATCTTCTGCTCCCCAAATCACATGAAACCTTTTTGATTGTTATGACAATGCAAAATACCTATGAATATTTTATCTTAAATCAATCCTTTTTATCTTAATGGATATATTTAATTTATGAACTTTTTTCTGGTGCAGATACGATACCAAGAGAGAGCAGATTTTTTAAAATTTAGATATGCCATATTATTATTAAAATATACATCATAACACGATGAAACTGTTTTTTTGAGATTCTGGTTTTGATAGAATAATGGTAAAATGCTATAATTTTCTTATGGGCATAAATAACTGTCTCTCAATTTAGGGTTTTTTTAAAAACTTTTAAAAGATGGATTCCGTTCAGAGAATTGGAGTAGCTTATTGTATGATTATGACTTCTGGATAATTGTAAGGTCTACTTAATTATGAAGATTAATAGCAATAGCAATAGCACTTAGACTTATATACTACTTCATAGTGCTTACAGCACTCTCTAAGCATTTTACAGAATCAGCATGTTGCTCCCAACAATTTGAATCCTCATTTTACTGACCTCAGAAGGATGGAAGGCTGAGTCAACCTTGAGCCGATCAGGATCGAACTGCTGGTAGTTGGCAGAGTTAACCTGCAATAGTGCATTCTAACCACTGTGTCTCCATGACTCTTTAGCATATTTTGGAACCATCATGCCTAGCTTGTTTTTCCAGTTATCTCTTTAGGTCTCTACAATTAGATTGAACTATGGACTAACTGCTAGTGTGGTTTCAATAAATCTTATAGTACAGACCAGTAAGTTGAATAAGAAGTAAACCATAACCCTGGCTCAGTTAATCTGGATAGCATAGCTTCTATTTAAAATTACCATAGTAAGTTTAGCAGACATAGTGCTCTGAATAATATGTACATGGGCAAACTATCTTGTCTTATTTATAGCCTGCTTTTACTGTAAGAGCTCAATGATCTTTCTTTATAATCTGTATCATGAGGACTGTTCTGCACTGTCCTGTCCAGATGCCCCATCATCTGCATAGGCAGACAACTATTTTTTGAAGGCATAACATTGCCCCGCTCAGCATAAAAGTAATCCAATAATACATTTTTAAAAATCTCTACTTCTGTTTGATATTATATTCTCTTGAGTGTTTCCGTCTGTCTTACCATTTTGCGTCAGTTTGTTACAGGCTAACCCTAATAGTTCTTCCTTTTGCAGAGGAAGGACCTTTCCTTTGATGGCATCAATGTATTCTAATAGCTCTTTTTAACCATACTGCTGAAATGGCACAATGGCTATGACCAGGGTGGGAGTCTACTGGATCGGGCTGGTTCCTGCAAATCTGTAGCTCTGAAGATAAACTGGGAGCAAACCAGTTCACTTTCATGAGCAAGTTGGCCTATCTGCCTACCCCGGCGCTTTACCTACCTTTACCTTCTCAGCTGAGTCTTGTGGCAGAGTGGATTGCCGCATCTCAGCTGTTTTCCTTCCCACGCAGTTATGCGGAAGGTAAGTATTCTCTGAACTGTGCATGTGAAGCATGCACTCAGTGAACTGGTTGTTAAACTGGTAGGATCCCACCCCTGGCTATGACCTTTGCCTTGCATATAGAAGGGTCCCCCCCCTTTTTTTTCTTGATCCAGCTACTTTTTCTCTATATGTACCATTTTTTCCCTAGATAAATTCAATGGTACACTATTTCACTTTCCAGTCATCTGAGACAGAAGGGTTTCACTCACAGCTCCAAGTTAGATCATATATTATTTGATCTATTTGGAAGCCCAAAATGTCTGGAAAAATAGTGAAAAAAGTCTATGACTGGAGTTATTTAAAAAAAAATTAAATAAAGAACAGAGAAAGGGGGAAAATAATAAGAACTTACTACTGGATAGTATTATAGCCATTTTACTATTAGAGGGTGGATTAGAGATTGGATCTGAAAGATATTACAAAGAAATAGAGCAGTAGGAAAGATGTTTTTAAAGTTGCCTGTTGTGCTTCCATGTATATGAATTGTCAGTTTTATATAAATACAGTATACTAAATTTTATTATGTATGCGTTAGGGATGTTCTCCTACATGGTACAACTGGTATTCCTTATTTGTTTATTTCATGTATCAGGGAATTAATAAGCATTTCAGAGTTGATAGGAAAGGAGTGGCATGTAAACCCAAGTAAATAAAATCATCAGCATCCATTTAAATGATCTGCAGATGGAGTATCTCCATTCAACCAACTATAACTTAAGCAGATGTTGTCCCTGTTCTTCAAAAAGGGTTACTTGCCCAAAACCTCCTCTATTCACCCAGCAATTTATGCATAGCTCTTGAGCACGATATAGTTGTTTTGCCGTAAAAAATGCAGATCTTATAGCCGGTAATATTAATTTAGAAGAAAATCAACATTGTCCATACTAACGTGAGATTTTTTTTCCTTTCCTATCCTTTTTCATTTCACATTTAAAAATTAATTGAGTGGGGGAATAAGAATTCTATCATCTAGTTTGTTTATCCTAATCAGGATTAGCTTATTCTAATCAACAATCTTTGATTCAGTTTTAATGATATTTCATTAGCTTCTTACAACTACCTTTCCTGTCTAGATCTAATTATATTTAATGGAATGTATCTCAACTCACTATATTAAATCATGGTAAAGACTATTTTTAAAATTATCACAGAGCCTTGGATAGGAGTTTGAGGAAAGAAATAACCCCCTTTCCTCCTTCAAGGACCAAAGGACTTAATAGACTGATGTAGCAGCATCAAGTAGTTGGAAATACTGATAAATTATTCTGCCTCCCATGTGAAATTTAGCTCAAGTAATTGCTCACTTTATATTTCCTGCACATTAGAATTAAAAAGATATTTTTGACTTGAAATGCAGTATAGTATGACATTAACTGTAAAAGCTGAATTTTTCTGGATTTATGTCTTTTTTCTGAATTGTATAGCTTTAAAACATCCTCCTAAAACAATAGAATAGAAGCTCTGTGTTGCATTTATAGTGCAATGTTGAGCAAGGCAACAGACAAAACACAACAAATGGTAGGCAAAAGCAGGGAGAAAGAAACAACTAGAGCAGGCAAGACTTTATATTATATAGGTTTATATAACAATATATTAAAATATTTATCTATATCATCTCTATTTATATCTTTATCTATATCTCTATACATGCATGCATATAAATAGATGTGAAAACAATATTTACAAATATAACAGTGAAGTTTACAGATGATTTCATCAGAGGATTAATGCATCATAAATGACAAAAGCTTGTGTTATTTTAATTATTGTTATCTAGTCATATTTTGTTTTCTATATTACAATTAGATATTCAAATTCATTTTAAAGTAATTTCAATATTTTACTTAAATCCTCAGTAAGGATGAACTATAATTATGTTATTTTTGAAAAAACATATTTTTTTTTCAACTTTGGCAGCAGAATGTTTTTATTTTTCAGTATGGTTATAGAAAGAAGCTGCTTCTAATGCATTTAAGCCTCTCTCATGTGTAATCTTAAAAAATTGAAATGGCTATTCAAGGAACTTCTGTCATGCAGGCTATTGGTTGATACTACTATATCAGAACACTGTTTACCTAATAGGGTTTGGGAAAGAATTGTTGCAAATTTAATGTGATTTTATACTAACGATTGGTTGCGGCCAGTTCCAGTATGGTGCTGCAGAGGACCCACCCACCTGCTCTCCTGACCTCTATTTGAGCCACCCGCAGCATTTCTACATGTCCATGCAGTATACAGTGACTGTGCGATGCTCTGCTAAGCAGCTGAAGTGTGGCAGGGCGGTGGTGCGCATGCGTGCTCAGCGCATGTGCATATGGTGGGCTCCCATCCCCATATCAGTGTACCGGTTGTGATGGGATCCGGAACCCACCACTGTTTTATATACACACACACACACACACACACACACACACACACACATACGGAGATTTCATTTTAATTTTGTAAACTTATGGGAAGGTGGGTAGCAAACAAATTTAATAAATAAATTAAATTTTGTATTAAAATAAATCTGTAGGGTGGAAATTTGTGTCCTTGCATCTCTACAGTGACCTCTGCTTTTAAACTGGATTTTTCAAATATCATTGAAATATTAAAATGAAATCTGAGTGTAACATAACTTTAATGACATCTAAGCATACCTATCAAAATGCACCTCAGTCATGGTTTCCTTTAAGACATCAATATACAATGTTTTCTACACATTAGGCTGTTCTTAGGCCTGGAGGGTGAGTTCACAATAGAAATTGAATATGTTGATTTAATTTATATTTACATTTAATTAAGGTTAAGAATATAATCCACCTGCCATTTTAAAAAAATACAATACGATAACAACTTTTGATGACTCAGAGTATTGTATCTAATATTTTCAATGACCATAGTTAGCTTTTGAAGCTAAGATGGTTCACTTTTGCTTTAATGGATTGATTATGTATCATCAAGTCATTTTCATCTCAACAGATTTTTTCTGATGTTCCTGATCTAGTCCTTCAGTGCTTCCAAGAGTGTACTCATTGCTACTGCTACTGTAGTTGAGTCTTCCTGCAGATCGCAAAATACAAACATTGGCCATAACATTTTTATATTAGAGTGCAATCCTATAGACTTACTGTTTCAGGGCCAAATGTTTCTTCATTTTCTCTCCTCTAAGGTCAGAAAAAGTCTCCAAATATAGAAGCAGAAAATCCACTTTATCAATATTTATTTATTATACTGTATTTTTTATTTATTTGTTTGTTTGCCATAATAAAAAACTATAAAATAGTGGATATGGTGATTTTTGGACCAAAGATCCTAAGGAATCTGAGTTTTTCCAGCTCTTTAAATCTCAGTTCTACTGGCTATTGAATTAAATATGACACAATTGTTATAAAGGAAGATCAAAAACAGGATCGGTCAAGGAACAAGTTTTCCTCATGATTCAAACTAAGACTGTAATGCCTTCAAACAAAGGCAATTTATATGATCTGAAGACAAACCAGAATATTCAAACAAAGTAATTTACAACATAGAGGCATGAATGAAGTTGTCGTTAACAGTTCACATAACCACATCATTTGTAAAGATTGTGTGAATTATTCTTTTTTATTTTTTTTATTTTTTCATTTTTATAACATATAATCACATGTATACTGTTACATAACCAGCATTGTTCTGTATTATTAAATGTCTACATCAATTCATCTTACCATCAACTCCCCCAAAAACAATTATTAGATCTTCTGCTCTCTATACACATTATTTATCTTTCTCTATTACTTTCTTCTCCCTCTCTCTCTCCTCCCCCTCCCTCCCTCCTTTCTTCCCTCTTCCCTACTCTACTTCCCCTTCCTCTCTCCTCCTCTCCCACCTTTCCACTCCTCCTTTCTTTCCTTTTCTTCCCGCCTCCTTACCCTATCTCTTATTCCTCTCTTCTTCCCTTACCTCTCTGCTTTTCTTCCCACTCTTCATCTCATTTACTTGGTGTATTTCAGCTCCTGAGCAAGCCCCATTTTATGTTGATGGTATTTATAGTTCCTTTTCGATATACATATTTAATTTTAACATATATTCTCCTCCTTTCTTAAAAAAAATAGAACAAAAAAGTATATATACATAGTGTCCCCCCCCCCAGCCTAATTTTGGTCGAGATATAGATCTGGTTGGATTTGGATTGGATTGGATTTATTGGTTTTGTATGCCGCCCACTCCTGAAGGACTCCGGGTGGCTTACAATAAAAAAGGGAGGGGGGATATATAAGACAATACAACAATTTAAAATTACAACAGCATTCATAATTAAAGTGGGGCTGGATACTTCAACAGCCCCAGGCCTGCTGGAACAGCCAGGACTTAATAGCTTTACGGAAGGCCGGGAGGATAGTAAGGGTCCGGATCTCAATGGGGAGGTCTCAGGAGGGGTCTCACCACTGCATTCTTTAGGAGGAGCAGGAAGGATCCCTCCCGGAGAGCAATGTTCCCTCTAATTTTTTTTCAGTGTGAGCGGAAAAGTATAGTGTTTGAGCGGCACATTTTCATGCCTGAGCACCTGAATTTTTTTCACAGATGTCACCTAAGACAACAACGAAATCAGTATTATTTGAAACTCAAAGTTATGTTTATTCAAGGTACCCGCTTAATTAAAAGTGTTATATAATATCAGTATCACTTAACAACGGTCCTGCTTAGCAACCAAAATGTTGGCTCAGAAACTCTGGCATTGAAGCGTGCAAGTCTTAAAGCTGTCAAGTTACAAGACCCTCGCACCCCTAACCCTTTAGGAAAAAAACCCCAGGGGTCTTCAAACCTGACAGCTTTGAGCCTTGTGGACTTCAACTCCCAGAATTCCTCCTCCAGTCATGTTGCAGCAACGTCATCTGCGTGGATCTGCTCCATCTTCGGTTTTTTCACAGGAGGCAGGGCTGCTGCTGAAGATGCCAACGAGCTCCCGCCGCCACTAGAATATGCATTTGTTTAGCATGACATAGAATAGTCTTTCAACCAGAAGTATGGAATAAAAGAGAGACTGATAAATATTAAAAAAAATAAAACCAAAAAGCAGCTATTTATTTGAGTTCTAGAACATTTAGTTCAGAAGAGATTAGAATAGAACAGAGAAAGAATAGAATATAGAGAATACAATAGAAATAGAATTGGAAGGGACCTTGGAGGTCTTCTAGTCCAACCCCCTGCCTAGGCAGGAAACCCTACACTACTTAAGACAAACGGTTATCCAAAATCTTCTTTAAAACTTCCAGTGTTGGAGCATTCCCAACTTCTGGAGGCAAGTTGGTCCATTGGTTAATTGTTCTCACTGTCAGGAAATTTATCCTTAGTTTTAGGTTGCTTCTCTCCTTGATTAGTTTCCATCCATTGCTTCTTGTCCAGCCTTCAGGTGCCTTGGAGAATAGTTTGACTCCCTCTTCTTTGGAGCAACCCTGGGCCCTGAGATATTGGAAGACTGCTATCATGTCTCCCCTAGTCCTTCTTTTCATCAAACTGGACATACCCAGTTCCTACAACCGTTCTTTATATGTCAATATCATTTAGACAAAGTTGATCCCCTTATTCTCCACTCCAGAACCTTGGAGTTTGAAGTTCTTTGGTTCTCTTCTCCCACCCTCTGTGTTCCCACGAGGGGATTAGCATCATAGCTCAACTGCCCCCCTCCCACCCATAAAGACCAGGAGAGCATCGCTGCGCATAGCCAAATGCTACCATAGCAACTATGGCGTTGTCTGATGTCTTTCTTGCACGCTAAGATGGACTGACGGGGTGAAGCATAGCTTGCATTGTCCCTAGTGCGGATTCTTTTCCCAGCCTTGGTCACTTTACGAGGGGTGGACTTCAGTTCCCAGAATTCTTCAGCCCTCCCTTATTCCTGTTTCCTTTTCCTTCATTATATTCAATTGTTTCAATATTAAGTGTAATTCTTCCTTCCTAACATTTTTCCATTTTTCCCCTTATATTCTTTTCCATTTCAACATTGTCTTTGTTCCTTCCATTCTTTCTTCCTTCTTTCAATCCTTCCAATATTTTTTCCTTCATTCCCTTGTCTGTTTCAATATTAAGTACATTTCTTCCTTTCTTCCTATACTTTTTTCCATTTTCTTCCTTATATTCTTTTCCATTTCAACATTGTCTTCCTTTTTTCCTTCCTTCCTTCCTATACGTCTTTCCATTTTCTTCCTTATATTATCTTTTCTGTTTCAACAGTCTTTGTTTCTTTCTTTCTTCCTTCCTTCCCTTCCTATACTTCTTCTTTCATTCATTATATTTTCTTTTCCATTTCAATATTAAGTGTAATTCTTTGTTCCTCCTTCCTTCTTTCAATCCTTCCAATACTTTTTCCTTCATTCTCTTTTCCTTCAATATTAAGTGCAATTCCTTCCTTCCTTCCTTCCTTCCTTCCTTCCTTCCTTCCTTCCTTCCTTCCTTCCTTCCTAAGTTATTTCCATTTTCTTCCTTATATAATATTTTCTGTTTCAACATAAAGTGCCTTCCTTCCTTCCCTCCCTCCCATCCCTTTCTTTATGTTTTCTTCATGCTTTCTTTTCTTTTTCCTCTGCTCTTTTTAAATCCCCCCCTTCTTCTCCTCCTCTACATTTAGGTTGGATTAGTTTGTACAATGGTCATCAAACTTCTGAAGTAAAAATAAATAAATAAATCATATTTAAGAAGAAGAAGAAAAAGGAAGACGTTTTTAGTTAAGTCAAACGTTTTAATAAAAGTTTCATCTTTTAAGATTTGTCCAACACATCCAATTGTAACCTTAACAGTAAAGAATATCACCCCAGCTGCTAAAGGTTCAACCAGTCTGAGAACCATTGAAAAGACAACAGTGCAAAATCCAAAAGACACAACTTCCTCACCGCCATTGCTTTGGTACCAAATCTTTGAGGAAGGGGGTCCAGAAAGAAGGAGGAGGAGGAGGAGGAGGAGGAGGAGGAGGAGGAGGAAACCAAAGAGAGGCTTTTACCGAGTCTGCGCCCCACAGCCAGGACCGTCCTGGCGCCTCAAGCCACGTTTCTTCCCCGCAAAGCCCTTCGGGCAACCCGAGAGTTCCTTTTGGCGCCAGAAGGGCTTTGCAGGAAGAAACGCCGCGTTTCTTCCTGCAAAGCCCTTCTGGCGCCAAAAGGAACTCTCGGGTTGCCCGAAGGGCTTTGCGGGGAAGAAACGCGGCTTGAGGGGCGCAAGGACGGTCCTGGCTGTGGGGCGCAGACTCGGTAAAAGCTCTCTTTAGTTCCCTCCTCCTCCCCCTCCTTCCACAGTTTGAGTGACGCTGCCGCCAGGCTGAGAGCTGCCGCTGAAACAAGTTTGGGAAGGTCCTTTGCGGGCGGCCAGTTCTAGCCGCCTGCAAAGGACTCCCCCACGTTTGCTTTGAAAGTAACCTCTGCGCGGGAGTTAGAAACCTCTGCGCGGGGGTTTCTTGCCATGTGCGCGGCCGCGCGGCCGCGCACCTTAGAGGGAACAGTGCCGGAGAGAGGTGTTACTATCCTCTGGATCCAGCCACGTGTCACCTCTCTGCTGGTCGAGACCAGCCAGGAGGGCACAGGTCCAGTATATAGGTGGAGGCACTCACCGCTCCACTTCCTCAGGAGCGACAAGTTGAAACTCGCTCCATAAAATCTGCTCAAGACCTTCCCCCGGTACCTCGGCTGGTCCCATGCAATTGGAGTCCAGATCTGTCCTAATCCGAGCGACTTTATCCATTAGAAACTGCACAAATTCCTCAGCTCTACCTTGTAAAGGGTCATCTGCATCCCTCCCTTTCAGAAGGGAGCGGGTTATTCTAAACAAGGTGGCTGGATGCGATTCAGCGGATGCAATAAGAGCAGCAAAATGCGCACATTTCGCCGCCCGTATTGCCACGAGATAGGTCCTGATATAGGCTCTCATCAGTGCTCCGTCTGATTCAGAGTTACTGACCCTCCAGTGGCACTCTAGGCGTCTGTTTTGGCGCTTCATCTCCCGGAGTTCCTCGGTAAACCAAGGAGCCCTCCTGGATCCGCAACCTCGGAGAGGCCGAAAGGCACAATCCGGTTTAGAGCCCCCGCCGCCCCTGTATTCCAGGCAGCGACTAAGGACTCCGCCGGACTATGGACGAGAGCATCAGGTATTTTTCCAAGAGCTGTCTAAAATCCCATAGGGTCCATCAGGCGCCTGGGGCGGAATCACCTAATCGGTTCCCCCTCCCTACAGTGGGGGATTGGTTTCCGAAAGTCAAGCCTCAGTAGGGAGTGATCAGGCCATGACAAGGGCAAGATCTCAATGCCCTTCAAATCTAGATCACGTCTCCACTGCTCCGAGAGAAATACGAGGTCAAGCGTGTGACCTGCTGAGTGAGTCGGATCCCGAATTACTTGGGTCAAGTCCATGGCTGTCATGGAAGCCATGACCTCCTGTGCCCCATCAGAGTGGTCACCGAGTGAAGGCAGGTTGAAATCCCCCAGCACCATAAGCCTGGGGAACTCTACCGCCACTCGGCTACTGACTTGAGGAGTGAGGGGAGGGCTATTGCAACACTGTTGGGACGTAGGTACATTAACAACAAGCCCACTTGACCCTCAAGGTCCAACTTCACCAGCAGGGACTCACACCCGACAAGCTCTGGAGCAGGGATCCTACGAGGAACTAATGACCTTCGGATGATGATAGCCACTCCCCCACCCCTTCTCTGGGGTCGCGGCTGATGAAGCACCTGAAACCCTTCTGGGCACATTTCAGTGAGGGGGACTCCTCCCTCCGGGCCCAGCCAGGTTTCAGTAATAGGTCTGCCCCCTCGTCTAATATTAGGTCCCGGACAAGGGGAGCTTTGTGAACCACAGACCTGGCATTTAGCAACAACAGCCTGAGACCAGGGCCCTGACCACTCTCGCCATCTGGTCCTGGAGTGGAGCTAACAGGGCCGGAAGGGGGGATCACTGTGACGTAGTGATCCCTCCTTCCCCGGTAATGGCTAGCCCTGATGAGCTATTCTCATCATTATCTTTATATAATTATACATCCTTACGTGCCCCCAATTTGTGATTCTGTCTTTAAATCTCAGTAATTTGACATTGTAGATATATTCCATGTTCACTCTCCATTTTTCCATATCATGGATTAGATTTCCCTTAAATTGTCTATAAATGACAAACTTAACTGTTCAATGTTTGTTACAATTCCCTTAATCTATTATGTAAAATGACATGCAGTAAACATCATTTAAAAAGTTCTATATATATCCATGTTTCATGTTTAGTTATCCTTCTGTTGTCATTTTTCAGTCAATTCGCAACTCAGTTTAATTATAATGTATAAAAGTGAAACACAAACCTCCGCTTTACAACCTCCCCATATCAGTTTCCTATTTATCCATATTCCATATATTTTGGCCTTTTTTGTTATCTTTCCATTATGTTCAACCAGTTAGCAACTCCATTTTATTGTCATATTTAAGAATAAAACCATTATCTTGCTTTATATTTTCCCATATCTAGGTATCTGATTTTTTCCTAGTAAGTCTTTTGTCCCACTTCTCTGTTCCTGTCTTCTCCCTTTTCTTTATTTTAACACCTCCACTCCCATCAATTTTCCCCAAGCCACCATCACAAGTGTATTTTATTTTTATTTTTGTTGGGGCATAGTCTGTTAGTTCAATTTCTTTATACCACTAACAACCTTCAAAACCACTTTTTTCTGCTTTTTTTCTCCTTTTGTTGGGACATCTCCTCTTTTTACTGTTTTCCCTATGCCAAGACTAATAGAGTTTTTGTCTGCTTTTTATTTCCCTCCATTTCTCCCACTTCATTGCTTTGCCCACCTTCTTCTTCTTTGAATTCTTCTTTAGAATTCTGCTTCCCTGCATTCAAAATTTTATTTAGGCTTGATTTAAATGATTTATGCATATTTTTATTATTTCGCATAGTTCTTCTAATTCACAATTTTCCATGATGTCGTTCCAAAGTTATAGTTAGTTATACAATTCTTGTTTCAGAGTTCTAATCCACCTTAAATTTATCTACTTCAACTGCTATGAAGAAACGCAATGGGAGCCATCTTAGTCTTTTGTTCTTTCTTAATATCCAGTTCCAAGATTGCAGTTAATTATACAAGTCTTAATTCAAAATTTCTGGTCCACCCTAAATTTAGTTAATCCAAGTAATTTGAAAACGGAAGAGAAGCTGATGCCATCTTAATCTTTTGCAGAAGAGAGGAAAAAAAGAAGAGAAAGGGGAAGAAAAAAGAAACCTTCATATTTCCCAGTTCTTGAGTACGATGTCTATTCTTTCCTTTAATAACTGCTGAAAATAAATCACCCGTAGCAAGCCCAACATCAGTCAAGAGTTTCTCCTTGGCTCCTTCTAATTTATGGCAGTTGGTTAATTAAAACTTCCCACACAATCAAGGTTAAGTTATCCATTATCAGTAAGAAGATGTGCTTTTCTCTTGTTTATATTAGCTGGGAGGAATTCAAACAAAGTAAAAGTAAACCCTTCTGGATCTAAAACCAAATTTAAAGTTTATAATTGTGTGGGTTTGTCACTTCTCTGCTTTCTATTCTTCTGTCCAAAATCATTACAAACAAAGAGCTTTGGAGGGGGTGGTGGTGTTACAACCATCCACCTTCCTTTCTTCCTTTTCTTTTGGAGAAAGTCCCGATCTGACCATCAATATCATTTATGTTCCCCAAATTTCTTTGCCTTTTCCAGGTTTAATTTATAATTGTGGGTTGAATAGATTTTCTTACCCGGACTTTCATCTTTTCCTCTCCCATCCTGCTCCCAAATTATTTTGACAAAAAGTCAGCATCTTGTCAGCCATGTTAAAGGCTGCCGCCCCGACTCTGATTCACAGACAAATCTCTGACCTCTGAGGGATCTGTTGCTTCCCTCTGGGTCTGATGAGACGCTGCTCTTCTTCATTCCCCCCCCCCTTCCAGGGAGATTCTGCTCCAAAAAAGGAACACCGGAAAAGGTTGGTCATACAGGATTCATGTGAGGCTCTTCAGAGCTCATATCCCCCACGTCTGTACAGCTGAAGAACTTCCTGCAAATCTGTGTGAATGATTCTGAACTTGATTCCCAGAAAAGACTTGCAAATGATATTGTTGTGTTAAAAATTCAATGTGGTTTCCCTGAGTTGTAAAATAGTTCTTCCGAAGGCTTTGCACAGTATTGTTATTGTACAGCTACAAAGTCAATCACATTCTTAAATCTATATACTGAAATCTATTTGCACTTTGACCAATGAGTTAAATCTATTCTTCTATATAATAGAGTTAACTAGGAGGAATATTTAGCTGATGATAAGTGCAATGTTCATAATATGATAGCCATCCTTTGTATGTATATTATGCAACAATAAATATTAAAATTGATAATCATACTTTTCGTTTATATGATAGAAAAACATTGTGCCCAGGAACAATTTAATATTGCCTGTCAGTCAATAGAAATCCCTGAAAAAATAGGTTTCCCTTCTTCAGTGAGAGGAAATCCCTCTATGTTGGCTTTGTTTTCAAATAACTCATTTTGCATGTCAGCTTTGTAGGTCCCAAGAGTCCAAATGTCTTGTCTTGTCTCCTCCCTCCCTCCCTCCCTTCCTTCCTTCCTTCCTTCCTTCCTTCCTTCCTTCCTTCCTTCCTTCCTTCCTTCCTTCCTTCCCTCCCTCCCTCCCTCCCTCCCTCCTTCCTTCCTTCCTTCCTTCTTAATTAATGAACAGATTTATAGCATGATCTGCAATGTAGTTTTCTGTCCCCTCCCATTCACCCAAACAAACATCTTCTGAATCTTCAGACCCTAATAAAATGTACACTTTTTTCTACTTTTTTCTACACAAACAAATTATCAGAAATCTTTATTTTCACAATTTTTGCCGGTTTCCCATTTTCCAATTTAAATCCAGGCAGCAAATATGCCTGGAGGCCGCATAATCTGAAGTTCTAAAATTGTGTTCCTAGATAGTAACAAGGATCTGCTTAGTAGCAAACTGATATACTTTTTTTATTATAGCAATTGGTGTGTACACCTGCTCAGAAAATAATTTTGGAACTTATGAACATTTGAAAAATCGGAGCTTATTCACCGTTCCATTTCCCTCCAGCTATTGCCTTGAGGAAACCACTTTTCCTTGGCATGTCAGAAAAATAGACATGACATGACTAAAAGGAAAAGAGATAGAGTTGAATTATTTTAATGTCAATATTGAACATGCAAAATCCCATCAAGGTTTTTCGAGTGATTGATTGGAAAACATAGACATTTCTATTCACTTTGGGACACATGTCTTTAGCAATACAAAGAGTTTTGCAGGAAATCAGAGTGCAGGAAATCCATAATTTCTAGGCAGAAATTCAGAATAGCCTTCTATATTTCTCCCTACCATTTTTCAAGTCTTCCCCTTCTGCTGAAATATCTGCTGAAAGTATCTATAACTATATAAACCAGATTTGCTCCTTTGCTAGATATGAATCCTATAAGCCTCATGCATGCTATTTAAAGCAATGCTTTGTTTGATGAGTTATAGCATCCTAGTGAAACAAAAAAATGGTTCTAGAGGTAAGAAATAAACTCAACATCCATTGATGGTATTATCTGTGGTATGGAATGTTTGAAAGCATATTTGCATAGTGATCCAATGAAAAAATGTTTCTTTTAACTAGAGGAAGTTTACTGTTGAAAGGTCAGGCAGAGTCAATATCATCCTGCTTCAATGTGAATGAAGAAATAATGAGATCATAAAAAGCTGTTAATAATTTTTAGCCATAAAAATGAATACATTATTGGAAGAGGCTTTTGAGTAATAGCAACATCTGGCAAACTCTGGAGAAAATGCCATATTTTATTTAAAGCCTTCTCAAAGCCTGCAAGTATTCTATGTAATTTCTTAACTGCCCCCATTCCCAATTTTCAGAAACTCGAAAGCTTGGATACAAAAAAATTGGCTTCCAGAGCTTTGCTGGCATGCTGCAACCAAGAAGGGAGGTTGAGAGTATTCTTCCCAGTGATAGAAATTACAATATCATTATTGGTATCATTTTGATTGATTGGAGGAATTATTTTGGAGAACACAGGGCTTAAGAATCTCAGCAGTCATTACACACACATACCCATTAGAATAGCATCTGCAGATATTTATTTCTTTATTTATTTTGTCAAACATGTATGAGATAACACGTGTAAGTATAAACATGGACATGAACACAGGAAATGGGTACGAATAAATAGGGACAATAGCACGCCCCCTTAAAGACTTCAAAGTTATATCAAAGTTCCTGCAAACAGATTGGAAAAGTTTCTTTTTACATAACTTTCTATACCATTGGGTGGCATTTATTCTGGCTCCTCAGCTAGTTAAAGAGTTTCAGTTGCTGAAATGATAACATTTTTTAGAAGTAATTATGTGTATGTGTATGTGGTATGTATGTATGTATGTATGTATGTATGTGTGTGTGTGTATATATATATATATATGTATGTATGTATGTATGTATGTATGTATATGTATATGTATATGTATATGTATATGTATATGTATATGTGTATATATATATATATATATATATATATATATATATATATATATATATATATATATATATATATATATATATATATATATATATATATATATATATATATATATATATATATATATATATATATATACACACACACATACATACATATGGATAATGGTTCTCAGGAGGTCCTTCAGGAATATGCCATCTTGTGGCCATTGAGGTTTGATGAATTATTTTCTTTTTAAACTATGGCTTTAAATTATAGATCCCATCTATAGGCAAGTATAAAACTTGGTTTGTCAATAATGCAACAGATATTTATAGAGGAAGGCTTTCTAAAGTAATTCTGATATATCAGGCTGAATCCTAGCTAATGATGACTTAATTAACTTTAATTGATTGTATTTAGTTGAAGAGAAGCGTGGAAGTGATATTTGAGTAAGCAACAATCTGAAACTCATTCAAGGGAATCTGAATTTTTATGAAAAGATGCATATATTTTCGTGGACTAAAATTCATCATAATTCAATTAAATGTTTTAAAGTGTTTCTATCTTATTAAATTACTTCTGGAGTTTCTAATGTTTCCAAGCTCATTACGAAGTAAAATATTATGCAGTTTTACACAATTTTTAGTTTTTGTCATTAGATATCACAATAGCTGTCACGAATGCTTGAGATGTCATGTTGATTATGATTTCCCTTAAGATTTCAAAAAACAAGATTTCAGATTGAATTCTATCAAGAAAAACAAGGCAATCAAGCAAGTCCTTGATTAAAATGAACAGTGAAGCTGTTAATCTTATGTAAAACTCAAGAAATAATGTTGACTTACTAGATTTTATAAATACCCTTTATACATCATAAGTGGGTAACTTTTTTGCTCCTTTGGTCACTGTGTGATAGATAAGGAAGGCTAGGGTGTCAACCTGCACATACATTTCCAAATATATAGCTTTCTCCCACTCCCTGATCCCTGTGCCAGCCAGCTAGGAAAAAGTGGGAACTTCAGGAATGGTTGTTTTTTTATTGCATGCCTATTTCTTTTTCCTTGTCCATCTGGTTGTCAGTGGGTACAGTGAAGAGCATACTATTGTTTCCTGGCACATTAATTACAATATCTATGCCTTCTGTTGAGGACCTGCATACTGCATAGGTCAGAAAGAGGGCTGAGAAAATATCAATAGACCCCTCACATACTGGACATGAACTATTTAAACTCCTTCCCTTGTGACCCTACTATAGGGTATTGTATGCTGAAAAAATTAGACACAAAGGCATTTTCCCTTGTGCTATCACTCTGTTGAACACCTAATTCCCACAATTCTGTCTTATGTCTAAGCATTTTTACTCATCTAATATTATTACTATTATCCTTCTCAACTTTTCTACTGCCTTCTCTTATCGGTATAATTATTATGATTATTAATACTTTGTTGTTTTATATGTACACTGAGAGTTTATGCACTGAAGACAAATTCCTTCTGTACTCAATCACACTTGG
The DNA here is from genome assembly GCF_051295495.1 of Thamnophis sirtalis. Lineage (NCBI taxonomy): Eukaryota > Metazoa > Chordata > Lepidosauria > Squamata > Natricidae > Thamnophis > Thamnophis sirtalis. Next base: position 122,762,876 of record NW_028261381.1, read on the forward strand.
CCAAATAAAGTATCCTATCCTATCCTATCCTATCCTATCCTATCCTATCCTATCCTATCCTATCCTATCCTATCCTATCCTATCCTATCCCATCCCATCCCATCCCATCCCATCCCATCCCATCCCATCCCATCCCATCCCATCCCATCCCATCCCATCCCATCCCATCCCACCCTACTCCACTCCACTCCACTCCACTCCATTTAGGTTTATTCCTCTGCCCCAGTCTTACTCTTTAACTGGGACTTCCTATTGGATGAATTCTTACTGCCTTAACTTCATCTAAGACTATTTTTCATCCTAATGATTCTCTCTTTTGCATTCTTGTCTCTTTTACTTTTTCTTTTAGTAAGCCACAGATGTCTTTTGTGGTACATAATTAGAAAGTTATTGATGAGAAACTTACTATAAGGCCTTTCACAGATAAAATACTACAAGAAGTCATACATTCTAAATAATCTAAGAATTGTTCATACCTTACTTCAGAAATGGCTAAGCACAGCTTTGATGGTGTTGCACCTGGATGCCTAAAGTAGTTTGCAGCAGTGGTGGGATTCAAATTATTTTACTACCAGTTCTGTGGGCGTGGCATGGTGGGTGTGGCATGGCTTAGTTGATGTGGCATGGCTTAGTGGGTATGGCAGGGAAAGGATACTGCAAAATCCCCATTTCCTCCTGATCAACTGGGACTTGGGAGGCAGAGAATATATGGGGGCAGGGCCAGTCAGAGGTGGTATTTACCGGTTCTCCGAACTACTCAAAATTTCCGCTACTGGTTCTTCAGAACTGATCAGAACCTGCTGAATACCACCTCTGGTTGGCAGACAGCTTTTTTCTGACTCTGCTTTCTGTCCACTAATTTGTGCCTGGAATGATGCAGTTCATTGGATCTTATGTCTCTTTCCCCCTATCCCCCCATCTTTTTATCTGATCCTTCTTTGATTGCATCATCAGGGATATGTTTAAAGTGTTAAGGTTGACTTTCTGAATACAGGAACACCCAGGTTTTTTAATCGATTGCTTGATTGGATTGAATTGATTTGAACTGATTACTATTCATTACTATTTTTGTGCACTTGCCCATTGGTCCTCTCAGGCTTCGTCAGTTCCTGGGAAAATGGGATTCGCTGGTTGTAGCCTGCGTTTCTCTGCACATCCGGGGTTTCTCAGGCATTGCCTCGTCTGAAGCCCCGTTCTGGGCTCAGCAGTTTTTCTGTGATCCCTTCGTTTTGGGGAGAGAGGGAAGCAGCGTGGGTTGGACTGCCTGAGCCAAAGGGGTCCACGGGATCTTGAGACTTGATTTTTGAGCAGTACCAATCCATTCAACTCTTTCCTTTCCCTTTCTGTCCTTCTTCTAACTTCCTTTCCTTTTCCTTTCTCTTTTCTTTTCCTTTCTCTTTTCCTTTCCTTCTTTTCCATTTCCTTTCCTTTCTCCTTTCCTTCTTTTCCATTTCCTCTCCTTTCTCCTTTCTTTCTTTCTTTTCCATTTCCTTTCTCTGTTCCTTTCCTTTCTTCTTTCTCATTTCCTTTCCTTTTTCCTTTCTCTTTTTCTTTCTTCTTTTCCTTTCCTTCTTTTCCATTTCCTTTCTCTTTTCCTTTCCTTTCTCCTTTCCTTCTTTTCTATTTCCTTTCCTTTTTCTTTTCCTTTCTCTTTTCCTTTCCTTTCTTCTTTCCCATTTCCTTTCCTTTTTCCTTTCCTTCTTTTCTATTTCCTTTCCTTTTTCCTTTCCTTTTCTTGTTTCCCATTTCCTTTCCTTTCCCTCCCTCCCCCTCCCTTCCCTCCCTTCCCTCCCTTCCTTCCCTTCCTTCCTGGGGGTCTGAGGGAGAGGAAGGGGACCCTTTTCCTCCTTGCCCCCCTCCCCAACATCTGCTCTGATGGCAATTATGGCTAAAAAAAATTCAGGTGCTCAGGCATGAAAATGTGCCGCTCGAACACTATAGAGGGAACATTGATCTCAAGGAGAATTTTTCTATCCCCACTGATACAGGGCAGAGGCAGTTCTTTCACTATCACACCTAATTCTGTTCAATTTTGTCCATACAGCAAGGCAGGTCAAACCTAGATGGTTTGGTAATGGTCAGGTCAAAAGAAGATACCATGGACCATTCTTTCTCCAGGCTTCTCAAAGTTAAACAGGGTAGATGTTGAGTGAATAGATGTTTTCCATGCTGGTCTACGGAATTTCAATCTTGTGATGAAATGTGTATTGTCCTATTAGTGTCTATGGGTCATTGATTTAGGCCCTAAATGGACAAAAGCTGTAAGAACCTAAAGAATGATATTTTTTTACCGTTGCATTGCAGTAGTTTAATAGGGCAAAGCTTACTTTCTCTGTGGCTATATTAGCAATAGTTAGCAATAGTTAGACTTATATACCGCTTCATAGGGCTTTCAGCCCTCTCTAAGCGGTTTACAGAGTCAGCATATTGCCCCCAACAACAATCCAGGTCCTCATTTTACCCACCTCGGAAGGATGGAAGGCTGAGTCAACCTTGAGCCTGGTGGGATTTGAACAGCCGAACTGCTGAACTGCAGTCAGCTGAAGTAGCCTGCAGTGCTGCATTTAACCACTGCGCCACCTAACCACTAATGCCACAAGTATGATAATATCATTTTTGACTTTCTCTAGCCACTATATAGTATGTGTTAACTATATAACAATTTTGGTACCATTAGTACATCACATCCCAGTGTTGCTGGGATTTAAATGGTTCGCTCTGATTTTATACTAGTATATTATTTTGGCTACAGTACCCAATTATATGGCAATGTCATAACTGGTGAACAATTGAACTACAAAGGCATAGATTGAGGATGTGAACTGAAATATTTTATCCCATAGCAGAGGTGTGTCTCCCAAGAGATAAAACTGGTTTGCATTTCCACATGTATCAACATAAGCAGCAACACTACTAAAAATGCCATGAGCTGCTCACTAGGATAATAAATAGCATTGCTTTGCTATGATTACCCCTGAATGGGGAAAGAATGTATATTTCAAATTTTGACTAATTCTAAGTGGCTTCAAAATGTATTTTTCTAGGAACATTAGGAAAAAGATATATCATAATCATTACCGAAGAAAAAATCAAATATTTTAATATTGTTTTAACTTCAGCATCCATTATTTCCCAACATGTAATAGCTGAACTAGCAACAATAAAGATGTCCAGGTTTCAATGAAATATATTTCATAAATTAGCTTATCATTGCACTGATTTAGCATGCCTAGCAGGTGAAAGACAAAAACATGTGTTATCTTCCCTAGGGAGCCTTCAGTGAATGTCATTCCAGCTTCATATGTCTTTCTTCTTTCCCCTTCTTGAACTGATATAAAATTCTAATGTGTGCCCTCTGGTTCCATCTTCATTGAAATCTAGCAAAACCGCTGAAGGTAAGATAGTGGCAATGGTGCATGTAAAAAGGAAAAAGGAATACAGTGATTCATAGTGCACTTGAAGAAAGTTGCCATTGTTAACAGCACTACTTTTTGTATGAAGACAGGTTAAAATATGTCACATCAGTGTTAAAAAAGAGTAAAGTTATTTATCTTAGCTAGTTTTTCAAAGTTCAGAAGCTCAGCAATAAAACTGGAATATATATGTTTATAAATTACTTGACATCTCTCTCAAAAACAAACACATTCAGCATCTCAAACAGAAAGAGAGAAGGCAGCAGATTGTTATGTTTCAACCACACGATTACTATTGCAAGTATCTCAACGTGGCTTTTACTGACTGCCAAATTCTCCCCAATGCATTCAGAATTTCACACCCACTGAATTTTACTTCTCCCGTTATATATTACAGGAGTTCAAAAAGAACAATTGTAAAAAAAATGTCAGCAATTAAGTTCCTGGTGAAGTGAGCAAAGCCCTCACCCAACCTTTTTTCAACAATGCTATGTCCACAGGGAAGTTCTTCATATTTCTGGACCACAATTCTCTTATATAGGACCATTGGCTATATTGTCTAGGGTTAATAGGATGACTTTCCCAAATATCACTTATATAATCAGGGTACAACTGTACCCGTAGACAATTTTGGATACACCAGTCCCGTGATGATAAACCTATCAGATGCAGACCCATCTTTCTGGGCACCTGAGCCGTCACCCTTTGCTCTTACGGGTTCTGGCGTGCCTGACAGCTGGTGCTCACGTGCACCAGAGTGCTAAAAACTGGAAGATAAGCCACCTGGTGCGCATGTGTGCATCAGGCGGCTGCACTTCTGGTTTCCAGAATGCATGCTGGCCACCTGGTCTTGCAGTTTCTGGAATGCATGTGCATGCGAAGACCAGATGGCCGGTGCACATGTGCGCACCGGAAACTGGAAGATCATCCAGAAGACCACTTGGTGCCAAAAAGGTTTGCCACACTGCACTAGTCCCTTCCCCTTCTTCATCTAGAAATGGGCCAGCAATTAACAAACAGTGTCCCTGCTTATCTATTTAGTTTTCTGGCTCATCTTCTCTTGTACTTTGCTGCTGTCTTTTCTCTGATTTTTCTGCTTCTCCATCTCGCCTCATCCCATAGGTGTAAATATTTAATGCAAAATCAAATGCAGGCAGCAGAGACAGGAAGAGCTTGCCCAATATGTCACCAAGCTCAGAATATTAAAGGATTAAATAAGTGAATGTTGATTTAGAACAGCTAATCCAGTAACAGTAACAGAGTTGAAAGAGACCTTGGAGGTTTTCTAGTACACCCCCTGCTCAAGCAGGAGACCCTACACCATTCCTGACAAATGGCTGTCCAATCTCTTCTTTAAAATTTCCAGTCATGGAACACGTACAACTTCTGGAGTGAAGCCATTCCATTGATTAATTGTTCTCACTGTCAGGAAAGTTTTCCTTATTTCTAAGTGGGATCGGTTTTTGACAAGTTTCCAACTGTTACAAAGCCCCCAGGTCCTTTGAGGAATAGGTCTACCCCTTTGTCTCTGGTAGCTCCAACTATGTATTTGAACATCCTTGTGAGAAAAACTGACATAAAATTGGGGCATAAATATGTTTCTTTGCTCAATTTATACTTTCAGATTCCTATTTCAATCGTGTTTATGGTAATCTGATACATACTAGAGATTATGCTATTTCATAAAGTGAGCTTCATGTGTGATTTTGTTCCACCTTGTCTGACTAAGCTGTGATTCTCTACATCACTTGCTTGAGCGAACACAATATTTTAGCTAGATAAAAGAATACTTTTATAAATTGTTATTGCCAATGTTATAGAAGTTTTACATTTCTGTGCAAATATTCAGTAATGCATGTTAGTTGAGTGAAAGGAGAAATACTTTATTATTATTTCATCACAACATCTAATTTACCACAATTAGTTGTGATAGTCCTGGGTTTCTGAAACAGTTTTTTTAAAGTCATATCAGATAGACCAGTGTTTCTCAACCTTAGCAACATTAAGATATATGGACTTCAAGCTGCAGAATTCTCTAGCCAGAATTGAAGTCCACATATCTTAACGTTGCTAAGGCTGAGAAACACTGAGATATACTATAACAATAATGCAAATTGTCTCTTGGATCTCTACTGTGAAAGACATATTGCTCAGGAAAAAACAACTAGTTGGGCATGCCAAAATAAGTCTTATGTGTATTATTAATTTATGCGATATATTTGGGAAAGCAGATCTGTGTTTGTTAGATTAATGTTTCTGAAAGCATATGTGATGAATTCCAAATGTATAACCAAATAAACCTGCATTAGTTATAAGCATATCATTCACATATTCAAATGTACAAAATCCAATTAAGCTTCAGCTCTTCATATTTTTTCATTCATGAGACAACATCTTTACGACAAAAAGCAAATAAGTAAAAAGTTTCTTTTACCCAAAATATAATATATATATATAAGTTTGAAGTTAGTCTTCCACAGATAGCCAGTTTAATTATGCTAAAAATGACATTTTTAATTAAACACCAAGGTAAGCATAAATGGATTTCAAAATAATTAATCAAACATCAAAAAATTGAAACCTTTTTCTGCTTGAGCAGCAGAAATGAAAGAACTATCTTCGGGTCTCATAGAGATTCAATCTAATTTAATTCTCTGTCTTCTCTAAATAAACATTCCTAAAACCTTTTTTTCATCTGGGGGAATAAGGATGAGAAGGGTAATCAATATTTCTAGCATTTTAATTAAAACCGTTAGTGGAATAAATCCATTTAATTATCAGTTAATGAAATACAAGGTCATTTACCTGACAGGAACTTTGAAGGTGGATTACTAGCTGGAATAAAGTAGACGCACCCAATGTCACAGCCATTTAGCTTCTGTCAAATTTAAGGTTAAAATCTTTTTAGACTGTTTAACCTATTCTCTACCATTTTTCTATTATGTATGCAAATTGGGAAGAGGAAATACATGGTCAAAACCCATCTTTCATTTAATCTGTCCCAAAATTTCTATCAAGTTTAACCAATTTTACTGTTCTTTTTTAGAGTGCAGCCCATACAACAGAGCCAAATATAGTACCATTTATTTTAAATGAAAATTGCACATGTAACATTCCTGTATTATTAGTAAAAATCATAGAACCCTTCTTAACACAATGCAAGTCTTATTTCACTTTTGCATCCGAAGTAAGCTTCATTCTCCTCTCTTCTTTCACTGTCTTGCAACTGTCCCAGAAGGTTAATTTACTTATTTGTATTCTGCCTTTATTATTTTTATAAATATATCAAGATAGCAATCATGTCTGACACATCTCCTCCTATTTTTCCCCACAACAATAACCCAATAGATGAGTTGGGCTAAGAGAGAGTGACTGGCCCAAGGTCACTCAGTTGTCTTTATGGCTAAGGCAGGATTAAAAGCCTGGTGCCTTAACCACTAGACCAAACTGACTCACTAGATAGGTTGGGTACAATCCATATTACTGCACAGAACAGAAACACACACAACACACACACACACACAGACACACACACCATTCCTGCATGAAAAAGGTTACATATTCCCTAGAGTTAAGAGCCATACAATTAAAATTCAGTAAAAATTCAATTAACCAAGAAGGGAGGGAGAAAAGTGTGCATGGGAAGATGATTGTAGGGTCTGATTAATCCATTAATCACCACTAAGGTGCCATTCCCCCATTGGGTCCCCAGGGCAGCTGGCAGAGCCAGATCTTCAAGCCCTTTTGGAAGGCCATAAAGGTGGCTGCAGATCTCACCTGGAGAGGAGGGAGCAGGATGTTCTAGAGGGTCATTGCCAAGACAGAAAAGGCTCTTCTCCTGGACCCTGCCAGCTAAAATTCTTTGACTGATGGGGAATCCGTAGCATGGTTCTTCTACTGGCATGAGTGAGGCAGGCTTATCAATTCAGATACATTGGACCCATGCCATGAAAGGCTTTAAAGGTGATAATAAAACCATGAATTGGACTCAGAAGCAAACTGGCAACCCACACAGCTGGCAGACCAGAAATGTAAATGGGCCACTTTACAGGTTCCCATAAATAATTGCAGACAACGGTCTGCACATGCAATAAGAGTAGAGGAATCCTGATATTTTGTTGCTCTTACAAGCCTTAATAACAGTTGAAGTTATGTCTGATCAGATTAATCCCTTGTTTTCCTCCAACAGTGCTCTAGGTATCTCTTTGTCCTTTTTAGAACCCACAGCTCCCTCATGAACCAGAGGGAGTATCGGGAGTGATGGGTCAAGAGAGGCCACATAGGTGTAATCCTGTCCAAAGCTTTAACCGACCTTTGATTCAAAGATGTAACCAGAGTTTCGGTAGAACTATGCAGCAAGCCCCCCCCCCCCCCGAATATCCCCCAACTTCCTCTGGAACCTACTTGGGTCCATGAGTCACTGGTGGGCTGTTAAATAGGTGTGACCTCCATTCAGAGGGCAACAACATAAGTGTAACCCCAGTTTTAGACATGCTGAAAGTGCTCCAAATTCTATAGCCAATATGCACCAAATGATGTGCTAATTAATTCATTTGTAACCAGCAAAGAAGTTGGATAAAACAGCAGTCAAATCTTAATAATAAATATTATTTACTCATGTGTTCATTTGTTCAGCTATTCATTCATTGACTCATTCATTCACATTTGTATCCCACTGAGATCTGAAGACTCCAAGTGCTCACATCTAAATAAATTCATAACAAACATAATGTAGCAATAATATAAAACAAAAAAATCATGCAAATGTGGAAGGTAAAAAAATATCATTCATGCTGCAGCTTTTTTTAAAAGATGCTACTTGTATTTGAAATTTGGGTTTTGAAATAATATAGGGTGAAGACAGGGAATTTTTAAAAAATCAGTATTAAGAACTGGAACAGATGGGCTAAGACAGTTGCTTCTTTGCTAAATGAGTGATGACATTTGCACGATAGAATGTACTGTATTAGGTTCTATAATTATTCTACAATTTCATGGACCACTATTTATTTGAGTGACTAGATCCACTGCTTTGTCCTGCTACACTAAAATTTGCCTATTTATCTTTTTCTATCCAAAATCTGTAGCAATGTCTTCATTCTTTTCCTCTTGGAAAAAAAAATCCCCATTCTGGCTCTTATTTGTCAAATAAACAAAGGAAGAGAAAAATGTCTGCTGAGAACCTGAAAGTGATTATAAAAGAAATCGTTCTTTGCTTTAGAAAGATGATCTGGACCATATTCCCAGTGCTTGGGTTTTTTAAAAGCTTTGTAACATTTCACAAAATATTCTGCAAATGAACATACCACTGGTAGTAAAATGCACCAAGGAATACTACTTTTTATTATTTAAGAGGCTGCCAGTTGTATACATTTGTACAGATTTTATATTTATGTTTATGTATGTACAAATGTGCAAATGCTCTGGGAATATAAAACAAAGTATTAAGGTACCTCTAACCATAATAGAGTTTAAACCTATATACTAATTTCACTATGTGCATGGAAAACAGTATGCCTAGAAAAAAAAATACTTGTGATATTAAATTAGGGCTTTCTTCTTTTCTTCTCTTCTGTGAATCTTTTATTCCTAAAATGTATGTTTCAATTTAAAAAAAAACCTGAGTTGATATCCTTAGAGATTTCAGTTAGAGTTGCACTTCCCATAGTGCTAAGGGACAGTCATTATAGCATCTGCCTGGCCCCCTTTACTCTCTACATATTCAGCCTCCCATGTTCCCTTTCACTGGAAGTGCTGAATGCAGACTAATTTGGGATCTTTTACAATGACTGACTTCATGTAGTGTCTTCTCAAGTACTCCCTTTTCAACCGAGCATGCAAAAAAGTAGTTGTAATTTATGATTAACAACAGGTTGAATTGCTCAGTTGCAACAATAGATTTTTACTGATGATCTGCATTCAGACAAAGGGATTGCTCCGCTGCAAATCCCAGAATTACATTGTTCTAAATTATCAAAGCATCTGTGCTCCTGGGGTCTTCGAAAAGCAACCCAGTTTAATAATCTTGGAAGATTATGTTTTTCAAGAAAATACCATTGTTTTGTGTTTATCCAGGAACTTTTTTCTATATTAAACAATTGGCAGATGCTCAAAATATCTGGAAAAAAATGAGACATGACATTCTAGCCAATATGGCCTACAAATATACCGTTCATTGCTAGCAAGCTATTTCCTTTCAGGGTAAGCAATATTATGCAGAGTGCCAAAAAGAAATGAGAAACCATAAAGAAAAAAACTGAAAGGCCTAAAGAAAAAAATAAACCTAGTCCATACCACTCTGTTCATTATTCCTCTCCATATTTTGTTTCCACTTCATCCATACATTACATCCATTCATTGCCTCTTGCTCTTTAGACTTCTAATCTTTGCCCTTTTGAGGACTTCATCTACATCATCCAAGCATAACATTTACAGTGTTCCTCTAAACTCATTCACTTTCTTCATATATTTTGTTTAGCAATTTAATTCCCATTTATTTTCTTCATACAGGTAGCCCCAGTTAATGACATCAGTTGGGAATGCAATTGCCATTGCAATCATAAAATGCAACATCATGTGACTGTGCCACTTAGCAATGACAGTTCTGGGACTCCTGATTGCCATCGTCAAACAAATCATCACAGATCATTAAATGAGAAGGTCACATGGTTATTTCCTGCCAGCTTCCCCACTGATTTTACTTCTCAGAAACTGGCAAATAAGGTCACAAATGGCAACCACATAACTGCAGGATGTGGCAATATCATAATTGTAAGGCATTGAACACTTCGATCAGAGTCAAGTGCTAGAGGGATGTTGCAGTGCCAGAACTCTAAGGACCAGTCAGTACTATTGCAAGTTCAAATCATCTCTAAAATCAAAGCGCCTCAATGTACTTTTTAAATAATAATCACTCACTTTTTAAAAATTAAATCTATATTCATTCAGCATTCATTTATTCTTGACATTTTCACTTTAGCCTTCCATTAAATACCTTCACATTCAGCTTACACATTTCCTACAACAGACCCAACATTCAATTCCATATAATACTGTGGGTAGAAAAAATGCTTCTAAAGAACCATTTTTGCTATTTTTTAAGATACCTTCATTCCCTACAACAGACTAAATACTATATTCACTACCTTTTGCTAATACTTTCACATGTTATTTCTCTGCTTATTTTCTACCAAAGTATACACATTCATCTCTTGTCTTTTTTTACCATATAACGGTATATGAATAATAATTCCTTCAATTTTCTTGGTCAAGCACAATACCTTGAATTTTCATACATTACTTTTTAGCTCCATGTTCTTTGTTGCATCACCCCATTCAAATTTTGTAACTTTCTTTGCAAATTATTTGGATTCCTAGTCAGCAATGTGCTACCATCTGTCTATAAAAATACACATACATTCAAATCCACAACCAGTACACTTATGTCACTACAAACATTATTTATATATTTATCCATAAGTACATTATGTTCTTGTCTTAGTCCATGCTCAGTGATAAGTTTTCTATTAAGCAATCCATTCTCAGGCATGCTTAACTTCCATACATTGTTCACATCCCATTCAGTAAGTAACATTCAACTACATATTTGCATAAAATATTCCATTATTCCAGACTGTTTGCTTTATCAAATGCTTTCTTTAAATCAACAACTGTATAATATTTTCCTTTCTTGCATTCATTCATTTTAATACATTTTAATGAAGAGCCAAAATCCAGTTTGTATAACATCTATCCAGCATAAAATCAAATTGTACTTTCTAAATTTTGCTCATTGTTCCCTCTTGTAACCTATACATCAGAATTCTGCTAGACAGATTTGCAGGTGCACTTAACAAGCCAACTTGCTGTAATGTTTCTATTTGCTCTTAAGTGCTCTCCTGTTTGTGTAGTGAGTATGTTAAATAAGGCAATTGTAATTTTATACATTTTTCACAGCCTTTATAATTTCCTATGAGGGGATGGATTTATATGAATGCTTTTGTTTCAGTTACACTTGAATATTTCTCTGTTGTTCCCATGTAAATCACTTAAATGCTTCTCTTAGTATTTCCTCGTTTAAGTTTTGTCTCAAATAATTTTTAAAACCATTAGTTGTGTCCTTGTTTAGGCCTTTTTACTTAATTCCAAAATGTTTTATTTCCACCAAAATCATAGCATATTTTCTCTGCCCTATTAAATCATAGCCATTTCCTTTTTGCCATCTGCTGTTGGTTCCTGTCAGACCTAATGAGTTTTTCTGTTCTCTCTCATTCTCATTCTTCCATTCATGTCATCTGGGAGAAGGTTTTATTTATTTTAATTGGAGGGGAAGTTAGTGTTTTGTTGTATTCTGCTAGATCATATTCATTAGAATGTTGCACTGTTTTCTTTAACATGACTGGTTCTTCCATTATTACCAGTCAATGGAATAAGCAACCTACAGATTACTGCTTTCATATGCACTCATAACAATCTTCATTGCACTGATTTCTCTTTTCTAATATATACTTTAACCATTCATCATTAAACCTTAATTTGCATGCATGTATCCACCAATTATGTCGTACAAAATTGGATTACTTTAGTTCAAAACTATTATATTCTTCTTCCTTATCTTTATTTCAGAGACACACAACCTATTTAGTTTTTTTTTCTATTCTATTCTTTATATTTCTTTCCCCTGTCATGATTTAGTTCAATGAAGGTTTTCATGTAATGTCTATGGAGATTCACAATCATTCAGATCCCAAAGGTGCTTTTCCAAAAAGCAACTTTTTTCTTTGAAGATGTTTTGCTTCTCATCCAAGAAGCTACTTCAGTTCCATATTCATATAATGCTTTTTAGTAAGATATAGATCAACATGCCATGTGCATGACACATTTTGTTTTTCGTTTTGAATAGTTTTTATTGAACCATTTTACCTTTAAAAAACAGAAAAAAACACACACAAAAGAAAAAACAAGGCAAACATAACAATATAAAATAGTTATACAGCCTTCTGTATCGGCATTCATGTTTAGCCTTTGTAATTCTCCGTTCTGCATTGCCTTCCTATCAATTTTAACTTCTGTAATAGTATAATAACAGTTGTACTAACACTTGTAATAATATTAATTTTTCATATCACCATTTTATTTACATAGTGGTCAATATTTTAAGTTTGATAGTAATTAGTAACTTTGGTTAATTTTTATTCAATACTAGTTTAGAAGGGAAAAAAACACAAACAAAGACTTCTATTTTCTGTTTTGGCTTCTGTTTTCTAACCACTTATGACACATTTTGATCATCAATAAGCAGAACCAAAGTGCAGTTTAACCTAAGCTTGCTTCAATACAAGCTAATTTCTCCAACCAAGAAACTACCTAGCAAGCCAACATACTGTTGCCAGATTTCCATCAATTATGACATATGTGGAGCATATTCCACATATACAAGATGCTCCAAAATGAAATAGCATGATACTGACTCAAGGGTTTTTTTAAAAAATTCCTATGGTTATTTATTTATTTATTTATTTATTTATTTATTTATTTATTTACTTACTTACTTACTTACTTACTTACTTACTTACTTACTTACTTACTTACTTACTTATTTATTTATTTGAGAAGAGCTCAGGGTCATAGTTTTATTGATTATTGTACAATTTGGCATTTGAATCTTCAAGCACATCTGTTACTAGGAAATTATGTAGGTATTATAATTACAGAAAATTATTCATTAGTCAAATAACTGATTGAGGATTTCTACGTAGCTCAGTAGGGTGAAAATACTTAGCTATCTGTAATTTAAAAAGAAAATATTTCTGTCCATGTGCTATTATGATCATGGAAACATCTTCAGACAATGTTGGTTCCCTCGGTTAAAAAATAGAGATGAATATCTCCCCCCACTAGAGTCAGATACAATTGAACCCTTTGCTATCAGAATACACTCTTTTAATGGACTGTTCCTTCCTCTTTCCTATGCAGCTTCCATGCACCTACCAAATATGTTACAAGTGGCTGGGAGATAACAAACACACACACACACACACACACGCACACACACACACACACACACCATAATAAGTAATCTATAGTACGGGCGAGAGGAAGAGGAGAACTGGGAAATTCCTGTACTTTTTATACTACGTCAAATTTATCCTTTTGGGAAAGACACTGATATTTTTAATTCAACATTTTTTTTTTATTATGGCAATTTTGTTTTGGTTTTTTAAAGTGAGGAATATAAGTATCTGCAACATAAGAGTCTAATACAGTCTAATATGATTTAAAATATTTACATTTCAAGGATTTCAAGTAACTTATTTATTGAATAAAATACTTCTTAAAACTGTCAATGTGCTATGTGATTTACAGCCTAGGGGAAAAAAATAACATAGAAGTCATAACTTTGCAGGTTTTGTGATGCATGAAGATCAGATTTTTTAATGTTGGTTAATGCTTTACTAATTAAAGTGTGCATGTTAATTAAAGCAGAGGCTAATGTTAATTACCTATATTAATGGAATCTCATGTAGCACCTGCCTGAAGCAATGGGTTCAATTTTCAAAATATCTCAATTAAGGCTGAAACTTTTGATTTGCATCTAGTAGGGTTTCAATTAACTGCATTCGCAAACTTAAATAACACACTTAAAGGCATAATATCACAAATCACATGCAGCACTGAAGAATTGGTCGGTTTAATTAGTGAATAGGACTGTGAAAGCTTTCACAGTCAGTAAGGTGAAGGCCATAATGCTGGCACCGAGAATAATCTAGGTTCTTTAGCTATTTCAAAAGGGATATTAAATGTTTCATTCATGTTGATGGTGATGAGAGTTGTGTGACATATATGCCAATGTCTGAAATTTGATGCCGAAGAATAAAATTAGTGGACATTGCTTTCACATAAAAGTATACATTAGAGTGCAAAGTCATTCACCAATTCACCAATTTAGTCTGTTCTTTTGAACATGCTTTTTATCTTCTTTCTACCAAGTCTACATAAATTGCTCTATTCTAGATCATCCCTGCATTATTAAAAATCTGAGGGCTCATGCAATCTCTCCCTTCCTCACTAAAATTGAAATAATAGCCTGATTTACCCATATTGCTATTTCATAACCATCCATTATAATGTAGGGTTGTGTGAATTGGCCAATTAGCCAATAAGGCTTGTCCAACAAAATATTTTTAAAGTCATAGTTTAGTAACATAAGGGAGATGTGGTGGCTCAGTGGCTAAGATGCTGAGCTTGTCAAACAGAAGGTCGGCAGTTCAGCAGTTTGAATTCCTAGCACCATGCAAGTGTGAGCTCAACTAACTTGTCCAAGCTTCTGCCAACCTAGCAGTTTGAAAGCACATAAAAAATGCAAGTAGGAAAATAGGGACCACTTTGGTGGGAAGGTAACAGCGCTCCATGCACCTTGGGCATTTAGTCATGCCGGCCACATGATCACGGAGACGTCTTTGGACAGCACTGGCTCTTCGGCTTTGAAATGGAGATGAGCACCAACCTGTCAAGTTGGGAATGACTAGCACATATATGCGAGGGGAATCTTTACCTTTAGTAACATATGCAAATACAATCAATTACTATTTCTGCCTTTTCAAAACTTAAGGCCTATCTGGACCATTCTCCCTGTAGATTCAGAAGTATTTAGTGACCCAGACATCTTCTTTGACCAATGAGTCAAACTGCAAAATCTACCCTTAACACTCTCTTTATAAGTTGATTGTTGAGAAAATGAATAAAGTGGGTTACATCCAGAGTAACTAAGACGATGGTCTTCAATAGATCAGCCAACTTTTTAGTCTCTAGCTTCATTTCCTGCACTGTTCTTGCAGATTTGCAAAGTGGTTGCAGAAAGAGGAAAGATTGGCAAAAATTGTTCTATTTGATCAACGTCTATTTCACTATGGTAGCACAGAGGTAAGAATGGAACAGGTGGGACAATTGGGTAGGTAAGAAGAGGACAAAATGGGAAATCAATGTGCAATAGAATTTTGGGGTGTTGAAAAGAAAAAGAGATCTAGGTGTAGAGGAGGTCTGTGGCCCAGCAAAGCGAGAGAAAATGATGGCATGCAGGCAGCAAAAGGAAACAGCCAGTGAACAAAGGATCCTTGTTAATACAATCAGAGAGAACATGTGTAGTAAAATGCAATCAAGTGTGAGATGGAGGGGATAAAGAGAAAAAGGGTAGAGAATTGTAATAATGCAAAAGAGGGAAAGTAAATTTAAAAAGCAAGCACTTGATAATAAGTGATATGTTGAAGAAGACGACAATTATAAATATGTATTGAAATCAACCTTTTTTAAAGGCAGTAATAAGGCGGAGATCAGATAAAAACAATTCAGAGAATGATGTACTCACTTACATGCTCACTGAGCTCTAGTATCTGTGTTTGTCCCCTTCACTTCAAAGAGGGAGATAAGTACAAAGCAATGCACCACAGAGACCAAAACAGTTTTATTAGGACGGGCAACATTCTCCTTCTGTTGCCTCAGACATTAAAAGCAATAACTCAAAGGATGAATGGACCTGTTTGTTGTTGTTTTTTTGCTATATTTCTGATCTTAACTCCCTAGAGCATGAACTGTATGAAAAAGCAAGATGAGGCAAAGCAAAAGAAAGGACAGCACTATGGGCTCTGTCATGCAGCTCTTAGCCCTATTCCTAATGTCCATACATTAAGCACAAATGACCGCAGGAAAAGCCCTATAGGTGTTGGAAATGAGACTAAGAAACTGCAATTTTGGGATGGAACAGGGAGGTAGAGCAGAGACTAAGAAACTACATTTCAGAATACTGCATTAGATATTTTACTTCTAATGCCCTCATCTAAAATAAAACATTAAAGGACAATCTATAGTTTTTCCAGCATATAAAAGTACATGTGAAGCAGGCAAGAGCTGAATCAGGGGTGAAATTCAGCAGGTTCTGACAGGTTCTGGAGAACCGGTAGTGGAAATTTTGAGTAGTTCAGAGAACTGGAAAATACCACCTCTGGCTGGCCCCAGAGTAAGTGGGAGTGGAGATTTTGCAGTATCCTTCCCCTGCCATGTTCCAACATTCTTCCAGCTGCAATGAATTAAGGAAGTTTGTATCTGAGCTATTTCTGAATGTTGCTATCTTGGACATAAATAAAAGTTTCATTTTTCAATAGCTCCTGCATAGCTTCACCAAAGTCATCCTCTTTACTCACTACAACTAATTCTTAAAGGAATGAAAAACCCACCCATTCCAATCCTTGCTGGCTATTCCCAGCTTTTTCATGCACACGGATACTTTTCCAATTCTTCTTCCTCTGACTGGATCCCTCAGCGAAAAAAAACCTGATACCCAGGGGACCCCAAGTATAGCAATCACATGCACAGCAATCAGACATAAATCTACTTTCCGACCGATGCTGCTAGACATCTCCATTCATCAACCTCTGTCCAGGCAAGTTCTCCAATTAAGCTATCATAGTGTCCCTTCCTGGTCCCATTCTGCCACCTTATTTGCAAGCATCTTGATATCAATAGTGGCTGCCATAGCTTCTCCTTATCTCCTTGGTTACAATGCTGCAGAGGAGGCCGTTCATTTTAGAGCACAGAATTCAGATTTCATGTCAGATCACACACAGTATGATGCTTATGTTAAAGTAACAGGGGTTTCTTCTTTTGTTTCCTACCTGTCCTTTTTTGGAGTTCTGCAATGAAACTTGCTGGTGTGCATTGAGAGCACTCCAGCAGACACAAATAAAAGGAAATGAGGATCATATACAGCCCCAGTACTGCAGATTTCCATTCCTATCACAGAGAGAATATATTTGTCCAACTGCTCCTTCATACATAACTTCAATATTTTTTCATTACTCATTGGTTTTTGTTTATTTAAGTAAATGAATATATCACAGAATCATAGTTTGGAAGTTTCTGTAATCACAAAAAATAAATTATACTGACAGTTGTGGCATTTGCATTGAGTTCTAAATAAGCAATGTTTTTAAAACACATTTCCTTTTCTCAAGTGTATTTGCTGTTTATCATTACATAATTTTTTTTAAAAAAGAACAAATCCTATAAATGATTTTGCACATTAAGCATTTAATTTTATTTTAAGATGAATAATATATTAATCATTCGGTATATGGGCTGTTCAATCAGTGTCTGGTGTTTAATATGACTAAGATTAATCATAGATACACCAAGACCACAAACTATTTTTAGCATACAAGTAATATGATTTGAAAGATTTCAAAATCAGTTTCTCAGCCAAATAAATAAATCCAATTTAGATAAGCCTCTCCTAAGAAGAAATCTCATATGAACATAGACTAGCAATGGTGTGGAAAAATGCCAGAGAGAAAGAGGGTGTGATTAAGGGAGAATATTTCATATGGAAGCAGGGAGAATAGGTAACAAAGATGTACAGAACATCAATAGTTTTGTGAGACATTTTTGTAGCGGCCAAGTTATTCCCATACAGCTCCGCATTTTTTTATTTTTAAGCCTGCCTGTCCGTTTTGAAAGAAATCCTAAATGGGACTTTAGAGGTGGTGGATAAAATGTTAGATTATCCAGCACTTTTAAAGCTCATCTACCTAATCTCAAAAAGGATAGAAAAAGAAGGGACTGGATAGAAGTCTGCCTCTCTTTGATTTCAGAGGTCACATCTAATCTACCCAATAATGTTCCATTTGGAGTTTTCATCAAGCAACAAATTGTCAATCCTAATTTTGTAACAGTAGTAACTGGAATCAGACAGATTCAGCCTCACCACCTCTAAAAGAACATCTCTTCTATGAACAGTGGGAGGTCAGTTCTGAATGTTAACTTACCTTAAGTGAAATTAGGATGTTGTGTGCATAGGTGTACAAGTTACTGTGAATTGTATGAAGGCAAAGTAGGAAGGTATTTTGTTTCAGGTTTCACCCAAACCTCCAGAAAGACTGCCTCGATGAATTTATTTAAAGATGATTTTTTAAAAAAAAACAAAATTTACAAGGAAAATGGAAGTGAACTAAAGCATATTTTCTTCAGCACAGCTTCCAGGGAGCCCAGCAAAAGGGAGCCCTTTTGCTGGGCAATCAGTTGGAGTCAAACAATACAGAATTACAATAACAAAAACTTCACCTCTCTTCATCTATAGTCTTGCGAGACTGTACTTCTTAATGCACATGAGTGCCCAGCACACTATTTGCATTATGAACTTGGTCTGAGCTCAGCAGAAGACAATTGCATTAACCAAGTGGTTTCACTTCAACAGAGCCAGTGATGAATGATAGCAAACAAATACACACATAAACAGAATTATTCCTGATGGTGAATTGGAAAGAGATGCTTCTTTCTAAACACATCAGTGCACACTTTTTTGAATTTTAAACTAACCTGTCCATTGCAGCTCTCAAAGTAACATAATTTTGCAAGGCCTTAGCCACCCCTACTAAAAGTTTTGAAGAGAAATAGTGCATCTGTTTTTGCATTTCAAAATGTTAACCTGTCAGTGCTTGGGGTAAGTTTAGCTTTCTGTGGGCACCTGTGGCAGATGTATAGGATTATAAATAATGACCTCATTAGAAGGGAATTTAAGTCTAAATGTTTAGGTAGGTTAGACTTAAATTGAAAAAGGCTGGATTAGCTTTTGCAATGAGCAGTAACAACCTGAAATCTGAGTCAACAGCATTATCTAAATCTGTAATGAACCTGGCATACACTTTTCATTTGTCTATCTGCTGTGTCTGAAAAGGAGAAAACATGATAATACAAGGAGTGTGACAATAATACCCCATTAACCCATGAACTGAACCCTATAGTACTCTAATTTCCCTATAGGAAAAAATATCAAACATGGCAAGAAACACTAGGGCAATGATGGGTAACCTTTTTGGTATTGGGTGCCAAAAATTCAAGGGGGCGCTAGCAGGCATATGTGCTGGTACCCATAATGCAAAGCGTGACCCACATTGCATGCATGCACAACCCCTCATGCTCCCCCCATGTGCGCCACACTGTTTGCCTCCAAGCTGAGCTTGGTATTTCCTCTGGGAGGCTGGGGAAAGCTATTTTTACCCTCCCCAGGTCCAAGAAAGCCTCTGGAGCCTGGGGAGGGCAAAAAACAGCTGTGGAGGCTTTCCTGAAACCTGGGGAGCGCAAAACTAGCCTCTCCCACCCCCCTGGAGGCCCCCAGAAACTGGAAATGGATTGTTTCCGAATTTCTGATTGGAGCATTGGGCTCGTTTTTTGCTCTCCACAGGCTCTGGAGGCTTTTCTAAAACCTGGGGAGGGTAAAAACAGCCTCCCTTAGCTCTCTGGAAGGCTGAAAATCAGCTGGCCAGCACGCACATGTGCATTGGAGCTGATGGCTCATGTGCCAGCAGATATGGCTCCGCGGGCCACCTGTGGCATACATGCCATAGGTTTGCCATTACGGCACTAGGACATTTTTATTTATTTATTTAGAAAATTTACATTGCTGCCTACTTGCACATGGTGACTCATGGCAGCTTACAAAGATATAAAAATAGTATTTAAAAGAAATAAAAAGAAAAATAATAAAATTATCTACCACCCATCACCCACTCGGTGACAATACACATTCACACTAGCCATTTAATGGGCTCCATCCTTCTCTGGGTTCCCCAGGCCCATTGACAGAACCAGGTCTTCAGGGCCTTCCGAAAGAGTGGGGGCCAGTCTAATCTATGGGGGAATGTTGCTTCAGAGAGAGGGAGACACTATGAGAAGCCCTTTTTCTGGGCCCTACCAGATGTATCTCCTTAAGGGACAGGACCTGCAACATTCTTTGCCTTCTCGCTCTGGTGGGTCAGGTGGCTGTGACCGGCAAGGGACAGTCTCTCAGATCACCGGGTCCCAAGCCATAAAGGGCTTTAAAGGCGATAACCAGCACCTTGAATTGCACCTGGAAGCAAATTGGCAACCACTGTAGTTCCCACAGAAAAGGTGATACATTTGCACACCAAGGTCTGCATAAAACCATGCAGGCTGCTGTATTTTATACCAACTTGAGTTCCCAGATGCTTTTCAGGGACAGCCCCATGTAGAGCACATTACAATAGTTAAGACAGGAAGTGACTAGAGAATGAATGACTATGAGTAGGAATTGTTGGCCTAGGAAAGGGTGTAATTGGCATACAACCTCCTGGCCCTCTTTGAGCAAGAATTGTGAATCCAGGAAAACTCAGTTGTAAGTCCAGGAGAAAATGCCAGGGTTCAATTTCAAATCTGGAATATTTTGAAAATACCTTCTAAATTGTGGCTATGTTAATTCTATAAGTAATTCTTTTTAGAGGGATTTCCTGTTTTGGAAAAAAATGACAATATTAGCTGATTAAAGAAAAGAAAAATAAGATCAGAAAACATTAACTTGGGAAGTTTACACAATTACGTTCAAGATTTTTACTGATTTGAAATTTTACAAATAAATTTGTAAATTACAAATTGATCAAATTATGAAGAAATTCAAATGCCTTTATTGTTTGGCACACAAAAACATGCACATATCAAAATTCACTTGAAGTAAATTGCCAACAGGTTAGTATAAAAATTGCTATGTTCAGATAAAGCACAGCAAATGGAATTGCATTACCATCCTTACTAGTCTAAACAAAGCTGATTATATGGAAGGAGATATTGGAAAGTAATTCCTAATTCCTTTCTAATTTTTATGTGTATTAATTGGATTGTTTTTAATACCAGTTTTATCCTTTATAAACCATGGTGCTACACATCAATATATATATCCATAAAGTAAAGATATAACTGTTAGTTTAGATTCTCATTTTTGTTGCTATTATTTTACTGCAGGTTTCAGTTTGACATAAAGGCATAAAGCATTTTTATTTTCAAGTAAAATTATATTAGCTACAATCCCCAGCTGTTTTAAATGTTGCATCATTTCCTATTGATTCCATTTCTAGGATAATTCTTCTTCTCCGCTCTCTGGTTTCCATAGCTCTTCAATCTCTCCCTTTTGAAATAAAAATGAAAAAATGTCTTTTAACAAAGGCATTTTATAATTGTCTTTGTATTCAGCAATCTAAATATTTTGTTTTATTTAAAACATCTGTTTGCATAATACCTCATAAATGTGCTAGTGGATATCATCCTCCTTCAAATCAGTTGTTGCCACTTTTATTTAATTTACCAAAGAAAATAAATAAAATTGCTGTTTAATTTGAAAGCCTTTCTACTGAGTCAGTATAAAATTATTTTTGTAAGGCCAAAACTGTTTCTTTGGTTCTTGTTAAATCAATCTAATTCTTTTTTTAAAAAAAATGGAGGAGTTATTTTTTTAAAGTATAAATATTTTATCATTGTTAACTTTAAATATATAGTTTCTTTTAAAAAAAATTCATTCTATTAAAAGTAAGTATACACTGTTAATAAAAACAGCACCTAAGTACAATCGCATTTTAATAGCTTTTGTTTGAGGAGCAACATTCATTTCTGTACTGGATAATGTTGCAAATTTTAAGCATTATTACAGCAGTCAAGCTAGAATTTGCTTGTCATTTTTAGGGGGGGGGGAAACATCAATGAAAAGAACACATGTTTAAAGTTCTTTGTTTTCCTAGTGTTCCCAGGGTTTCCTTGCATTCAAAACCCACTATAAATTCTGCTTTTTGTGAGAGCCAAAAGGAGTAAGTGTTTAACTTATAGGTTGACACAGCAGCAGAATTGGCAAACTGCTCTCTCTCACTCAAGAAATAAATACACAAACATTCTATGATATGTCTAAATAAGACAAGATTACTTTTTCTACCGAAGTAAATCAAACTACGTCTTTCTGATGCACTAACAGTACGAGAAGGAAATGATTATGGCTCCCTGCTGGGATCCTGTTATGACTGACAGGAAAAACCAACAACTTTGCCATTTGGGATGTCTTGTTCAGGAACTTTCTGGAGGATAGTAAATTGGCGTTGGCACAAAGACAGAAAAATAAAATGATTTGATTCAGCAGTTCTTCGTTTTGAAATCTCCTAGTGCTAAAGGAAGAAGTAAATATTCATCAAATGATCAAAATATATATATATATTGATTTTTATTCCGCGTTAGCAGCTCAAAGACAAGATTCCTGACAGAGTGGAGGTTGGGATTTGAATGATTCTCTTTGAAATAAGGATATAGGCCCTAGGCTGAGTGTTACTGTGCATTCTGGATTTCTAGGAAAAACAGTATTAGAGCCATAGGAGGCTAAATTTTTAATATTTAAGGACTCTATAGGACCAGAGCTCTCACTCCTTTTTGATAACTAAATTGTTGTTATTCATATGGAAAATAAAGCTTGTTGTTCCTACTTGCATCCCTCTGCCATTATTCAAGAATGACTCTTTTGCCCAATTTCTATGCTTCTCTAATAATTTTTTGATGTTGCATATGAATAATTATGATCTTTACCATTATGGGTATATGTCTGCAGTAGACAGAAGCAGTAGCTGAACCAGATAAAAGAGAGGCACTTTATTTATTCTTCTTATGCACCTTCCATTTGTGATTGCTTGCTGTGAACAACACAGTAATCTGAACTGATGGTGTGTGTGTGGGGGGGGATGGTCTTAATGTTACCTAGACTTTGCATGATAAGTCCAGTAGAAGTAAGATAAGCAATTAAATAAGAAAAGTTGTTTTAGAATGATCTGCATCCTTCACCACCCCCCCCCCCCCCAGGGACTAAGATATAAACTGCACCCCTGGCTGAAAGTAAGTAAATCAACTACATTAAAAAATATTCTATGAAATGCAAAATATTGAAAATAAGAAGACATGTCACCTTCGTAAACACTTTGCTGTGATGAAAAAAAGGGGTTTAGAATACTTTCTCTTGTATTAAAATTGCATTCATTGCTGTAGAAAAAGAAAGGGGATTTGTTTACTGCCTTCCAGTCTAAGGCACAAATAGTGTAACTAGCAGAGTGTTAACAAATTTCCCAGCTGTCATAGATGCTTACAATTCAGCAAACATCTTTAACTGCACAGCTTTAAAATTAAATTTTCCAAACATTACTGCTAATGCTTTAATGGTATGCAAATTGCCAAGAATTCAGCAGCACCAGAGAAGCTGACCTCTCACCAATATAAATAGTTTATTTTTAGAAGAGTTGTATTTTTTTAGAGAGGCTCTGGACATTACAAGGAGTACCGTTGACTGGATGTGTCAGTGATGTATCTTTGTAGCAGCCAAAGGAAAACCGATTTGGGGACATGTGCCAGCTTTTAATGTGAAAACAGCTTGAGTAAATCCTCTGCATGAATTTCTAAATAACTGCTGCTAGCAGGATGAATAAATCACTAGTTTGTTTTCCCCAGTATGGGGTTCCAACATGATTTGGGCTCCAACTTCCATCAACCCTATTATGCTGGCAGGGACTGACAGGCCTTAGAATCTAAAATAATTAAAGGCACCCAGTTGGAAAAGGCTGTATTTCGGCTGCCATAATATCAAAAGATAGTGTGAGTTGTTGCTGCTGATCATAATCAAGAAACTGTTATTGACGTCATTCTACATCCTGAAATTCCCCATCCCAAATGTGGTTGTCCTGCCCTATGAAGTTCTTCTTCCTTGCAGAATGAGAAATCCTGCCCATTTCACTGGTGTACAATACTTTGCTTTCGTAGATGATTTTAGCTACAGTGATACATTCTGGCCTATTTTGAGACAAAAGGTTGATTTGTGCAATATGAAATTCCATGTGTGTGTGGAAATTTTTTCTAAGTACTGGTTTCCAATTGCCAGGAAAAGGCTTTTTACAACTAGTTTTCCATTCAAATTTCTTGTAGTGGGATGGATTATGAATATTGAAACGCATATTTTTGAGCCAATATATCTGCAAGTGTGACACTGTCTTTTGATTATGTATTACTAAAAAGAATAAAATATAATGATGTGAACACTAGAGCTTTCTAACAACTGATATATTTGGTAGTTATCTGCAACAAGGAAGAGAGAGTATGCCTATTAAGAAGATATATGATCAGTGTTTCATAAAATGAATAGAGTTTTAAAATAATAAATGCTTTGAAATATTGGTTGAATCCTAACTTTTATTCTGATCATGAAAATGAGCCTCACCTAAACAATTTCACAGAATAAGCTTTTCCAGTCTCCTTTTATTTTATTTTTATTTTGCAGCCGCAGTTTGCTATCTGTTCCTGAAGGCTGGAGAACTTTTCCAGACATTCATTCTATAAATTTAGCAATTTGTTCATTTATCCATTCTATAAACAGTTATGTACAATGGCATGTGATTTGGGAAGCTGCAAAGGAATTGATAAATATAAGATGCTTCTCCTAGGTTTTAAACCTGGACTTTCTCTTCAGTAAATCTCTAATGTTGCCATAAGATTTGGAGTATTATACTAAGTCTACAACAATGTGGTCTTTTAGTCTTTTACCTTTCCCCCTAGGTGTTTTGCAATTCATATCTTGTTCATCCATGCAAGAAATTCTTACCACAGATCTTTGGGAGACAATGATTTGATCACAGCTGCACAGTAAATGTAGCAGAGTAATGGATTTGCACTCTATCACACCGAATATTCTTACTGTAGCAATTTGTGATAGAAATGTTAGAAATGAATAAATATTAAATAATAAACCAGCTTCCCAAATTCACATCATAAAATACAAAGCTTGTTAGACAGGATCAGAAACATTTCATCTGAGAGCAGCCATTGTTTTGGAAAGAGATGTTTATTTACTTACAATATCTGCTAGCTTTCTTGAACACTGGTAGCAAAGCAGTAAAGCAGCAAAGTAGCACTCTACATGGGGCAGACTTTGAAGAGTATTCGGAGACTACAACTCGTCCAGAATGCAGCTGCGCGAGCGATTGTGGGTGCACCTCGGTACACCCACGTTACACCTATCCTCTGCGAGCTGCACTGGCTACCGATCGGTCTCCGGATACGTTTCAAAGTGCTAGTCATAACTTATAAAGCCCTTCATGGTATTGGACCTGGGTACTTGAGAGACCGCCTGCTGCCAATTACCTCCCATAGACCCGTTAGATCGCACAGGGTCGGCCTCCTTCGGGTTCCGTCTACCAGCCAATGCCATCTGGCTACCACCCGGGGGAGGGCCTTCTCTGTAGCAGCTCCAGCTCTTTGGAATGAACTCCCTGCGGAGATTCAGACCCTCACCTCTCTCCAGGCCTTCTGGAAAGCCGTTAAAACCTGGTTGTGCCGGCAGGCCTGGGATTGATGAGTTCCCCTCCCCTCTCGACTTTGTATGGCTGTATGATTCTTGTGTATTTTAATTACGTGTATTGTGTTTGTGTCCCCTTTCCCCTTCTGAGTTGTTCGCCGCCCTGAGTCCCTCCCGGAGAAGGGCGGCATACAAATAAACTAAACCTGAACCTGAACCTAAAAACATGGCAGACAAATAAATATATTTCAAAATAATTCTCCCAAGTGTTGGCAAAATAATATGGAAAGAATGATGTCAGTCATATCACATCAGTGATATTCTAGGACTGGGTAAAAAGTATCTGTCTGTCTGTCAACCACACATATAGTAATCTATCACATATCAATAGCATTAATTATGAAGGGTTGTATCTGGGAAATATGACTTCTTACCTATGCTGTCTGATTGAAAGATACATACGCTCTGTGCATTTATTCATTAATAACCCATTAAAGGATATTTAAAAGTCTGGTATCTATTTGTTTTAAATTTCTACTTTTGGAACCAATCTTGAAAGTATGCTGACATCAAGCCATGTAGCCAAACCTAGCACTTTGGATTGCATCTAGAAATGTATTGTTACCCAATGCAGGGCTCACAGAAGAGGTGTGATATGACCATGCAAATAAACATCAGTCAGCAAATTGGTCATTGCAGCTGGAGGGGTCTGGTTTCTTGGATGTATAGGGCCGTTAACATAATATGGGAGAGGGTGTTGCCAGCAGCCTTGAAGGAGGTAGTGGTAGATACCCTTTCCACCTTTAATTGTTCCTTCTGTTTGCTCCCCTGTCATGCCAATAAACCTGATATTCTCTGGCATTACCATCAAAGTTTTGTGGGATAGCACAAATCCATGATTTGGGGATCTTCCAGATTGGGATTAGAACAGTCTAATCCCAAACCCTATCCTCCTATAGAACAACATGGCTTTCTCTGAGGTTCAACTGGTGCATCAACTGTGGCTTTAACTGGGACAAGAAGATCTTGCTTCAGTGATCCCTATCCTTGCCATCACACATTTAGACTCCTGCAATATAGGGATGCCTTTTAAGAAGCTGACAAATTACATCTGTGCTGTGGGTACTGCATAGTTTATACCCTATCAAGAGTGCTGCTGCTAATGTAGAAAACCTAATGGTTTAGCACCAAATTATCTGCAGGACCTTATTCTTCCATTGGAATTAGCCTGGCAAGTTCAGTCTAACCATGAGAAGCTACTAGCAGATTTCCACTTTAGGGAGGTGAGGAAGACTGTGGCTTGGAGGAACTGATTTTCAGTGGCAGCACTGGTCCTTTGGAATGACATCCCATAGGAAATCAGGTTTACTTCAACTTTGACTGCTTTCCAGAATCATCTCCAAACAGATGAATTAATTGATTTCCCCCCCAAAACACCAAATCTTATTTCTCACTAAAATGATTTACAAGTATAATTAGCAGACAAGATGCAAAAACAGCCGAGTAACCTATAATATCTTTATAACTTTGAAATATCATTATAATGTGCATGGTTTTTATTTTTTTTTCTTGACTTTTGAGCTTTGCAGTAGCCTCTGAAGATACAGAAGTGATTTTTTTAAAATTAAAATAATCAATATGTACTTGATGTTTTCAGAACCTCTCTGAAATTGTAATGATATCAGTAGAACATGAGCTGTTGGCATGGGGAAAGAGTCTTAAGTACAGTGGCCATGTGATAGATAACTTCATATAAAAATCGAAAAGAACTCTTTGAGCCTTACTTCTGCTTAGATTTGTGCACACTATAACATTTGCAAGTAGCTGGGTAAAACATTACATATAGTGTTGAAAAAGCAGTTGATAAAGTGGAGGACAAACAAGCAGGTACTCCTTGATTAATGATTCTAACTGGGGCTGGAAACACTGTTGTCAAGCAAAGTGATAATAAGACGAAAAACTATGCTGCTTAGTGACAACAATTCCAGCAGTTCTGGTTGTATTGTTAAGTGAGGGCCATGCAGCTCTTTAAGCAAGGATCTCATGTGACTGCAGCTGACACTGTGATGGCCATAAGAATATTCAGCATATCCAAAAACAATTTTAAAATAGGGGTCCTTGGTGCTCTCTGTGCTTGGTTGTTTTCTTGCATACATTTCATTACACAATTTAGGTGCAATGTTGATGATGTTACCTAAGTTGTGTAATGAAACGTTTGCAAGACAACAACCAAGTACAGAGAGCACCAAGGACCCCTAGTTTCCCCCCATAAGCTGCAAATATTCTCCTTTATTAATTTAAAAGCAACTTGGGTCTGAATGTTGGGAAGCAAAGATTTTAACAAATCTGGGAGCCAGGGTGATCAAGGTTTTAATGTTCTTATCATGACTTTCTGTAGAACAGGTTATTTTTAAAAAAATGAAAATAAAAGGAGTATTTTGGAGTATGAAAAAAATCCCTAGATGAGCTATGGTGTAATGTAAAAACATGAAAAAATATGATAATTTCAGAAGTTAAAAAAATCCTTTAATGATTCATAAGTTACCTGAATGGGGATCACATCATGGTATAAGTTTCGGAGAGAAACTTGTTACAAGTTTGTACTGAATCCCTAAAAATAATGCTTAGGCTCTACTAATATTTAAAATTCATAAATTACAATCAATAAAATATAAGTAGATAACCAATATGAAAATCCCAAATTAGCATTCAACTAAAGAGAAAGCCTTGAAAAACCAGGATTTTTTATGGGCAATGAAAAAATATCCGAATAAGTATAACATTCTACAATATGGAAGCCCTTGCAAAGAATGTCTGGCTTTGTATCCTCACAGCAATACATCTAGGAAACAGAAAAAGCAAAGAAACTGACTAGTGAGTTTAAACTAGAATTAGAAAAGATTAAAATATTATATATGTCCTCTACTTTGTCATTTTTCATATCATTAGATTTGTGAAATCTAAAGAATAACTTTTTTATATGACTTTAAAAACTCAGCGCATTGTTTGAAGTGAGTTGAATAATTGGTAATTGTACTTTATACATAACAATGCTACTCACTTTCTGATTTTTCCCTCCAGTTTTCCTTTCTAAAAAAATGATTGAACATTAAGCTAAAGCTAAAGAAAGCCATGTTTTGTATTTTTCTCTATTGAAGGCTAGGAAAAAAATACACACAACTGAGGCAATTCCACTTTTGAGCATTGGATCCAGATGAAGCCTGTTCTTTAATTGAGTTTGTAGGAATTCTGAGATGAGTTGTGGTAGTTCAGAATATCATGTTATTTAACTGAAGCAAAATGGTTTAACTGATCTAATTCAAATTCTTTCTGTCTGATTGCAATCTATTGCTCTAGATCGCTCTGGCATTCTACTGATTTTGCCACAGCAGCTTTGTTACTTGTGTGAAACCCCATGGCAACAAGAGAAATATTGAGTGCAATGTTTCCAGTATCTCCAGTCAGACCAGAATACTCAAATCACCACCAGTAATTCCAACATTCCATTTCTAAAATATTCAGAATGATGGAATGATTTCAGGAGAAGAATCCTTTATTTTTCCATAACTTCTAGTCATTATTAATTTGTCTCTCATCCTATGCCTTGACTTTTGTGATATATTTAGTTAAATAATTGAACACAAAACATAGAATAATAGAGTTAGAAGGGGCCTCAGAGGACTTGTAGTCCAACGCTCTACTTCAGCAGGAGTCCCTATACCTGGGATGTCAAATTCACACCATCACAGCAGTGTCACATGATGTATCAGGACATTTCCCCTCTTTGCTAGACTGATCATGAGCATGGCCAGCACCTGACGCATCCAGCCCACGGGCCAAGCATTTGACCACCCTGCCCTATACCATTTCAGACAAATGGTTGTCCAATCTCTTCTTAAAAGCATCCAATATTGGAGCAGCTTCTGAAGGCAAGCTATTCCATTGGTTAATTGCTCTCACCGTTAGGAAATTTCTCCTTCAATCTAGGTTGCTTCTCTTCTTGGTAATTTTTAGCATTGTTTCTTGTCTTGCCTTTTGGTGCTTGGTAAAATTGATTTAATAGCTCATTGATTTTATGGAAAAGACCAGTGAGTGAAATCTCGTAACTTAATGCTTGAACCCTGACCATGAGCTGCACTGTATTCTGGAATGAGTATTGTAATTCCTAGTGACTATCTGTGTCTTCCTTTAGAAGAAACTACTATAGTGAAAGGTGGCATCCTAGGGTGATCTTGGCTATAAATTTCAACATACTTTAAAACAGGAATCCCCAAACTTGGCAACTTTAAGATTTGTGGACTTCAACTCCCAGAATTCTCCCAAGAGTTGAAGTCCACAAGTCTTAAAGTTGCCAAGTTTAAAGACCTCTGCTTTAAAACATTGGTTTTAAATAGTACATTTTTCAAAACTCTGCTCTTTCTTTCCTAACTGTCTAATGTTGTTGCAACTTGTGTAAATACAGTCCAGCCCTGTGAGTTGTTTCCAGGATAGTGGGAGGATAAAATCCCATCTACTTAAATCATACTTCAAAACTGGGAAAGAAACCAGAACAGATTTCCCCTGAAATGACCTTGGACAGAACTGATAATTTATGAAAAACCAGATATCATTCTTGGTAGGTTTTTTTGCAGGGTACATAACTACTATTGTGGATGTTTTATTGGAAAGTTCTCCTGAAAACAACAACAACAACAACAGGCAATTTTGAATAACACAAAAAAGGCCTACTGACATCTGTGAGTCACAAGCTCCAGAAGTTTCTTCAGGAAAAAATAAATCTGAGGACTAGCTATAGCCAATGCTTTGTTTGAATGTGTTCAGTATTTGGCTGCCTAGAAAAATGTAAAACAGGAGCTTCGGAGTTGACTGTGTCTTTCAAGAGTGGGCGTTAGAGCTGATAGCTCTACCAGTGCTTTATGTCTATCCGGTAGATGCCTTTGACAGCTATTTTGTACTTCAAAAATCCAGCCCACACACCCATTTTGTGACAGCACAAATTGTCAAACCCTCAACA
This sequence comes from Thamnophis sirtalis, assembly GCF_051295495.1. Classification (NCBI taxonomy): domain Eukaryota; kingdom Metazoa; phylum Chordata; class Lepidosauria; order Squamata; family Natricidae; genus Thamnophis; species Thamnophis sirtalis. Next base: position 122,793,447 of record NW_028261381.1, read on the forward strand.
TGTCAAAATTCCAAACGTACCCACAAGCCTTCAGCTAGAAAGCCTGAAGACCCTGCTCTGCAGTGACTGGCAGCAACTGGCTAAGACTTCTTCGCCATCTATTCCTAAGAAAACCAGTAACAGAACCTGGATTCTTCTTCACTCAAGGCAAATAATATACTTTCAGTCTGCAGCCCTCTCCTCCACCACCTCTTCCCCACTATGTATTTTGTGGAAAGAAGTCTTTCTGTACTTTTAACAAACTATCACAGCATTTCTCTGTACATCAAATAGATACTTGCCATAGACTACCTGCCCTGTATCAGTGGGGATGGAAAGATTTCCCTTGTTTGATCGTGGTGATGATATGCAAACTATTAAACATATTGTGCAAGGTAGCCCAAGACATGCATTCTCTGATTTCCTAGAACATGGGCAGCAAACTCATAGTGTCACGTTGTGGTCATGTGACCAGTGGTTGGATTGCTCCCAGCATTACTGCCAGTTCGGTGCACACAAAAATTTTGTGTGTGCACGCTAACTTCGCTCATGCGTGCATATGTATTTGCACAAAAATAGGTCTGTGCATGCACAAAACATTAAAACAAGAAAAAAATTAAATTTATGCAATTACAATTCTTCTGTGCATGGGCAGAACCAGAAATCAAGATGGCAACCCCGTAGGAGAACTGGTTCAGGGGCGTGGAAGGCCTGGGTTGCTGCTGGTTTCAGTGACCCAGGCTGCCAAACCACTACCAGTTCGGCTGAACCGGTAGGAACCCACCTCTGCATGTGATGTATCACAAAATTTTCCCCTTCACGGAACTGGGGTGGGCATGTCCTGTGTGTGATGCATAAAACCCGCCATCTGCCAGTTTGACACCCCTGCCTTAGAAAATCTGCACAAAAATTCTAACAAATTGAACTGATGTCATGTCCCTTTATATTTGGATGTGATTTTGTATGAAATAGTCTTTTTGCACAAATTGCTTACTGCCAGAGGCAAAACAAACCCAAAGTTTGTTAAAAGTACAGAAAGACTTCTTTCCACAAAATACATAGTGGGGAAGAGGTGGTGGAGGAGAGGGCTGCAGACTGAAAGTATATTATTTGCCTTGAGTGAAGAAGAATCCAGGTTCTGTTATTGGCTTTCTTAGGAATAGAACATCAGAGGCAATTGCATGGATTGCTGAATTGCAATTGTTAAGACACTGCCAGACCCCCACAGACATTTTGAATATAATTATGTGGATTGTGTGCATAGGTTTACATATGTACAGCAATCCTTATCATATACATAATGTTAATAATAATAAGAGCAGCAGCAACAACTCTGAGTGACGTACCATCTTGACGTGATTGTGGGGTAATGGGCTCTGGGGAAGAGGAGAGCTATGCCAGAGATTCTGGACAGGTCAAATCAGAGGAGTCGGACAAAGAGTGTCTCTCTCATTAAAATATGGAGAGACATAAATTCTAGAAAGCCATTACAGGTCGGACATCACCAGGGTTAATAAGGACCACACCCAGAGGTATTCAGCATGTTCTGACCAGTTCTGGAGAACCAGTAGCGCAAATTTTGAGTAGTTCAGAGAACTGGTAAATACCACCTCTGACAGGCCCTGCCCTGCAAACAAAGTAATAGCCAAAAGCAACATGGGTTTGTCAAAAACAAATCATGTCAGACTAATCTTATTGCATTCTTCGACAAAGTGACAAAATTAGTGGACCAGAGAAATGCTGTTGATATAGTTTACTTGGACTTCAGTAAGGCATTTGAGATGGTAGTAGGTACCATAGCCTACTACTAGATAAAGTAGAAGTATGCAGTGGAATACCCCAAGGCTCTGTTTTAGGCCTAGTACTCTTCAACATCTTCATTAATGATCTGGATGAGGTAATAAATGGGGAACTCATCAAATTTGCAGATGACACCAAGCTGGCAGGAATAGCCAACACTCCAGAAGATAGGCTTAAGATACAGATCTTGATAAACTTGAACATTGGGCACTAGCTAATAAAATGAAATTCAATGGTAAAAAGAGTAAGGTTCTACATTTAGGCAAGAAAAATGAAATGCACAGGTACAGTATATAGGTGGTACCTTGCTCAATAGTAGTAACTGTGAAAGGGATCTTGGAGTCCTAGTGGACAACCACTTAAATATGAGTGAGCAGTGTGCAGTAGCTGCCAAAAAAGCCAACACAGTTCTAGGCTGCATAAACAGAGAGATAAAATCAAGATCACGTTAAGTGTTAATACCACTTTATAATACCTTGGTAAGGCCACACTTGGAATACTGCATTCGGTTTTGGTCGCCACGATGTAGAAAAGCTGTGGAGACTCTAGAAAGAGTGCAGAGAAGAGCAACAAAGTTGATTAGGGGATTGGAGACTAAAACATATGAAGAACGGTAGTAGGAACTGGGTATGTCTAGTTTAATGAAAAGAAGGACTAGGGGAGACATGATAGCAGTGTTCCAATATCTCAGGGGTTGCCACAAAGAAGAGGGAGTCAAACTATTTTCCAAGGCACCTGAGGTTAGAGCAAGAAGCAATAGGTGGAAACTAATCAAGGAGAGAAGCAATTTAGAACTGAGGAGAAATTTCCTGCCAGTTAGAACAATTAATCAGTGGAACAATTTGCCTCCAGAAGTTGTGAATGCCCCAACACTGGAAGTCTTTAAGAAGATGTTGGATAGCCATTTGTCTGAAATGGTATAGGGGTTCCTGCCTAAGTAGCGGGTTGGACTAGAAGACCTCCAAGGTCCCTCCCAACTCTGCTATTGTATTGTATTGTATTGCCCCATCTATTCTCTTCGTCCCGAGTCAAACAACAACAGAAATCCTATCCCCTCTAATGTTTTTTGTAGCAAGTGAGGCTCCCAATTGTATAAAATTTCTGAACTATATATAGAATCCTTCCTTCTTAGGAAATAGGTACTTTATATGGGTAGACCAACTTAAGTTGCAAATTGATGCTTCTTTATGAAGCTCATTGTAATTATAATCAGCACGTTAGGATTTTAGTGGAGCATGTTGTATGAAAACAATGCCATATTGGCCCCCAAGTGCTCTTGAACTCAACCTTGCCTCTGTACTTTTCCAGCTACCCAGGGATAAACACGGCAAACGGCCAAATGTATCTCCATATCATCTCCTGTGCTGAGCTCCAGAATCCAACTCCTCAGCACAGCTGCAATACATAATGTAGCTACATTCTAAAGCCAAAGAGAATTCTATATTCATTTGATCAGGAGATTGTCTAAAAGAAAATATCCAGATAAATGTATTTCATTGTATTTAAAGTTGAGGTTTCTGAGTAGTCTTTAGAAAGCTGATTGATCCAATGAGACCTCTCTGCTGTTGTATTTACCTTATTAATAAAACAAACAATAGAGATGCAAGATTGGCATATGAAGCTACTAAGTAGAACATGATCCCATGGATAAATGAATAATTCTTGGAAATTCAACACAAATAATTCTATAATCCATGTGCTGGCATTTACATGACTGTAATGAAAATGACATAGCTGTTAACAAAATGTTATAATGATAAACTACATATATTGCTTCAGGATAAACATAACTTTCTTAGCATCACCAGAAAAATTTCCTAAAGCCATTAGGGTTAGGAAGAGATTGTTTCACATAGGCACATAAACATGTGTTCCCAAATTGATAGTCAATAATTTGTGTAGAGGGATGTAGTGGCTTAGTGGCTAAGATGCTGAGCTTGTCGATCAGAAAGATCGGCAGTTCAGCAGTTTGAATCCCTAGTGTCATGGAATGGAGTGAGCTCCCATTTCTTGTCCCAGCTTCTGCCAACCTAGCAGTTCGAAACCATGTAAAAATGCAAGTATAAAAATAGGAGCTACCTTTGGTAGGATGGTAACAGCATTCCGTGTGCCTTCGGCATTTAGTCATGCTAGCCACATGACCATAGAGACGTCTTCAGACAGTGCTGGCTCTTTGGCTTTGAAACGGAGATAAGCATAGCCCCCTAGAGTTGGGAATGACTAGCACATATGTGTGAGGGGAACAGGGGTGGGTTCCTGCCAGTTCTAACCTCTTCTATAGAAGAGGTTCCACAAATCTACAGTGCCATTTAGAACAGGTTCCAGCTCCCTCCCCCCGCCTGTCCGCACATCATCAAGATGAAGAGTGAGAGGAGGAATTCTGGGAGTTGAAGTCCGCAAGTCTTAAAGCTGTCAAGTTTGAACACCCCTTTTTCTAAACAGTTAGGGGTGCAAGGGTCTTGTAACTTGACAGCTTTAAGGCTTGCGTGCTTCAAATGCCAGAGTTTCTGAGCCAACATTTTGATTGCTAAGCAAGAGCGTTGTTAAGTGAGTTTTACCACATTTTACAAGTTGGTCATGCCCACCCGGTCACATGGCCGGTAAGCCACTCCCACAAAGCAGACCACATCTACAGAAGAGGTTCTAAAAAATTTTGAAACCCACCACTGGAGGGGAACCTTTTCCTTTACCTTCATGTGTATAGAGGAAGGGAGGGAGGTTTGATCTACGGGTTAAGGTACCGGACTAGAGAGTGGGAAACTATGCATTCAAATCCCACCTAATCAATGAAAGCCTGCCTGGGTGACTGTGGGCCAGTCATTCTCTTGCAGCCCAACCCATCTTACACAATTGTTTTTGTGGGGAAAATAGGAAGAGGAAGTGTTTTGGATATGTTTGCTACCTCGAGTTACTTGTCAAAATAATAAAAGAGGGATACAAATAAATAAATAAATAAAATATATTCAGATATTGTTTTCAATGAGCTTCCATGTTCACTTCAGCTGAGAGGATTGTTTCACAAGTTTCTAGAGAATTCCTTCTGATATTAGTTGAAAAATCCTGGTGAAGAATATACCACGATCAATAAATCACAAAAGTTGGATTCACTCACCAGTGCTAAGCCAGATCCAAACAATTCCCATTATATATTCAGTTGGCATCAAAACTTCCACCATGCAAAAAAGCTGTGGAGCCCATGAATTTAGACAAAGGCTGAGAAAACAGGGTCAGCATTCAGTAAGTGGGCACAAATACATTCAGGATAGAACATTTAGATACCTTGGTGTGGTTTTCCACTCGCTAGGGACATGGAAGGCACACCTGGATCACACATTGCAAGTAGCCATTAGGTCCTCAAATGCAATCAAACATTTCTTTTGTACAGGTGGAGGTCAGTTAGTACCTGCTGCCTTAAAACTTTTTGAGGCCAAAACATTGGCACAAATTCTTTATGGGGCACAAACAGGAATCCTTGCAAAGAGAGATTTGTTAGAAACCATTCAAACAAAATTCCTGCGAACCATCTTAGCTGCCCCCAATGGAACTCCAAATGCCCAGTTAAGAATTGAGACAGGCATGCCTCAAATTCAAGTAAGAGCCTGGAAGATGATGATCATTTATTGGCTTAAAATGCATTTCTTTCCAGAGGGACTGTCCCCACTAGTGTTGACTGACAATTTCCCTTCCCCCTGGAAACAAGCAATTGATCACAAGCTGGGCTCTTATGGGCTCTCACCATTATTCTTACCTTACGTCCCTAGGCTTTGGGCTCTCACCATTATTCTCACCTAATGTCCCTAGGCTTTGAGCAAGCAAAGCAAGTAATAATCAATAGAATGAGGGACATGGAGTTCCAAGAAGAACTAAATAGGTTGCCTCTCCACAGTAGGGACAGAATCAAACAGGGTGTGTGGGAATCGGCAAGATATCTAAATGACCTGATATCTCCAAAACAAAGAATAGCTTTCTTCAGAGCCAGATTTAACATTCTTCCTTCAGCACTCCTCCAGGGCAGGTATAAGAGAACACCTATAGCCGAACGCATTTGTATATGTGGTAAAGGAGAAGTGGAAGATAATTCACATGTACTATTACACTGTGAGCTATACAGAGCTTGTAGGTCTGCATATATTCTTCCCTTATTAGAGAGATTGCCAGGGAGGGCAGACAATTTTTATCTAGGCTTTCTCCTCCAGGACATTAACCCGGTTACCACGTATGCAGTGGCAAAGTTCTGTGCTGCTGCAATGTCCATAAGAAAAAAAATTGGCTACAGAAGTATAGTACCATCTTGTACCAATTATCTGGACATACCTTTAACAATCTTTGGACCATTATGTTATTATCCACTTTCAATGTCAATACTTTTTAATTATATTTTAATATTAGTATTTTTTAATATAGTGTAAAAACAAATGTATATTGCTGGTCTTTGACCGTAATAAAGATTTCACTTACTTTACTTACATACAGGATTGTTGAGTTCAGGTGGAAGGTGTTTTTTGTTGATAAGAAGGCCCTAATTTGTTTATTTACTTGTTAGAACTGACACAGAAAGGACAAAACTGCAATATCACCAAATAGCTGTACGTTCTTAACTTGTTGCATGGACAAGGTATATAGCAAAATCCTTTCATGCTTGCTGTTTTGTAAAACTCTTCAGATTTTCAAATTATTTCTCTTTTTCCCATGATTTGATCAAGCAAAGATGCTTGATAATATCACTGGTCCTAGGAAAAACATTGATTTGTAGTAAATGAACATAGCTAAGACAGTTAATCAAGAAAGAAAATTTTCTCTAAATGATTAATGAGAGGAGGCATGGTTCATAATCTCCCCCCACCACTCTAATACTTCTATAAAGACAGCATCATTAAAAATCAATACAACAATTATTACAGTAATGCTTAATATCATTGTAAATGAATTCTGGCTGAGTTATTCATTTAGTCTAAAAATGGCAACTTTAAATAAGCATTTGTTATGAATTAAAACAAGGCTTCATTCCTTATTGTTTCCTTTTTCTAGGCAGAGGTTCAGCTATGCTTTCTGGAAGCACAAAGAGATGCTGTTGAGCAGATGTCCTTAAAGCTATACAGTGAGCAGTACAACAGCGGCAGCAATCGAAAGGAAGAATTTGCGGATATGTCAAAAGTTCACACAGTGGGAAGTAATGGGTAGGGAACTATTCTTTTTGTTGTTTTATTCTCAGTGATCTGTATCTTCTTTTTTAAAAACATGATCTTCTCTTCCTCACTTCTATGTTAGCCAGAAAGATTTTTCTTACTAAGCCAAAAGACAGGAAACCCATCATATTCTCTCTCTCTCTCTCTCTCTCTCTCTCTCTCTCTCTCTCTCTCTCTCTCTCTCTCTCTCTCTCTCTCCCTCTCTCTCTTTCTCTCTCTCTCTCTCCATCCCTCCCACCCTTCTCCCTCTTTCTCCTGTAGAATATCAGTCTGCTGCAATTCATTTCCCAAAATTACTTGATCACTGAACAGCAAACTAACTACAGCTGACCAAGTTTGTTTAAAGGTTTCATCCTGGAATGCATTGATTGGTATTGGTCCATTATTTTTATGCTTTTACTGTGTTCTGCCTCATTTGTACAAAATTAAATAAAACCCAGCATTTTGCCCAGCATCAACCTAAATATCTGTCTTTCACAAACTCCCCCCCCCCTCGCCCCAAACAATGGTCAATCTGATGTCTCCGCAAAATTGACAATTCTGGCATGTCAAAGATTACCTGATATAATCTAGTAATTAATTGTAATAATCACGGCTTCTAGTTGCAATGCAGTGCTGGTGACCTCTGGGCCAATAGCTTTGAAGCAAAATGGGATTAATTATAGACAAAATAGAAGTCACTTCATAATCAGGAACTCCTAAAATATGTAGCAAAATGTAGCTTTTAAATTCATCTGTGATGCTTCCAAATAAGATAGATATAATGTAATGGAAAATAGAAAATATATATATTTGTGTCACAGGACAGCCTTAATTTCTCCCATGTGCAGTTCATTTATTGTAGGCCTGTTGAGATTCTTTTCATCTAAATTACAGTACAATATTGAACAGTGACCAGACTTTTAACAGTTGTTGCCCCCATCCTCTTTCAAATGTATGTGTATGAATGTATACATATGGGAATGTGTGTATATGATATTACTTCAATATATTGGTACTCTTAGTGTAGCTAGAAGTCATTTGCTCCTTTTTGTCACTTGCAACCACACTTGCACGTTTTAAAGGCACCAAACCAAAAAAATAATAATTTATAATATCCATGCTGGAAGTAATCCAGCATGGGTAACTTATGGTTAAAACTATCCATGTAATAAAGTTATTTACTTCCAGCATGGACATCTATTGTCGCAGATGCAAGCTATTCCAAATAAAACTGTCTTTTGCAACTGAGTTATTGTCAACGTTTGGGATTGCACTTATGGCCCCTCTTACCATTGACACTGTCTTTGCTTTCTTTTGCAATAATTGTTCAATAATTGTTCAATTTGCCGATCTTTTTATTTTGTGATTTTCTCCAGTTCTTTCTCTTCTATTCCGCTATCTCCAGGTACTGTCACGCCTGCTATCCAGATTTTTTTTATCTTTCTTATTGACTATTATTAAATCTGAAATGTTATGTGGCAGCTGCTTGTCTGTTTAAATTCTAGAGGCCCAGACACCTTTCACTTCTTCATTTTCTATTATTTTTTCTATTTTGTAGTCCCACCAGTTCTTTTGTTTGCAAGCAAATAATATTTCTTGCAGTTACTCCAACAGACCATTGTTGCTACTTTGTCATGCCATTGTTTATAGTCTGTGCAATCATCTTGCAGCAGCAAGTATTGCTAATATTATTATAGAATGATACTTTTATTATCAGAGTATGCATATACTTGTTACTTATAGTTGTTTGATGTGCATAAAGGTAAATTTGCATTGAATGGCTGTGCAACTTGAAAAACCCAACAAACCCAAAGTTTGAAAAATGCTATTATTGTTTCCCTATACAAAGGAAAAAGTAGCAAGAATGAATGTAAAATTCCTTAGGGAGATTAGTTCGTTCAACATGCTTCAGTAGTTTGAAAGTATAGAGTAGGTAGCAAAGAGCCAACTTTGGAAGGTACAGTAAACAGTATATAAACAGGACTGTACAAACAAGATTTTTCCTCTTCAAGTCATAATAAAATGAGTGAATAAGAGAAAGAAAATTTAATCTATGCTGATTTAGACAAATTTATGATAAAGTAAGTGGGCTTGAATAATAGGTTGTTTTGCACATATCTGAAATCAAAGAGAGATTGCTGATGCATTAAGATTGATATATGATGAGAATAAAGCTGGCATGAGAATAAATGGAAAGTTTGCTGAATGATTCAACAAGTAAAAGCAGACAATAAAACAATATATCCTTGGTTTTTAATGTATTTATTGATAAATGTATAAGGAATATTTGTAATAAGAGCAATATGTTACATATGTAGTAATACGTCTACATTTTTATATGCAGATGATCTGTTACCGGCTAAGATCAAATTAATTTGCAGTAAATATTAGATGCAATAAAGATCATGAATCTGAACATTTGTGTATCAAATAAATACCAAATAAAATAGAATGAATGATTGCGCGGTAAGAAATTAGAGCCAATAGATGAATTTATGAATCTTGATAAAATGTTCACTAAGACTGGGGGGAAAGATGGAGAAATTTGAAGTGTATAAATGCCAGTAGAAAGATAATGTGCAAAAAAAATGTAGTCTGTTGTGAGGAATTAATATTTGTGACCAAAAGCTAAAATGGCTATGTACTAGAACTTGTTTCTGCCCATTTGGGTGTATAAAAGTGAGAGGGAGATATATTAGTAGAACCATAAAGGTAAATTAGATGTAATGGGAATGGGTTGCTTAAGATGCATGACTGGTAAAAGAAGAGATCAAGAATGAATAAGTGCTGAATGAGAAGCATAAAGAAACAAAACATAGGTATGAAGAGGTATATTGATGTGGTAGAAGCAGGAATGTTTTGCAAGGATAGAAACATATGGAGAGATACAGTAAATGCTGCTGTCATGAACTAAATTCAGATTTACTTTTCTTTTTCTTAGCTTGTGCCTTTAATATGATTTACTATTTCTTACTCTTTTTTACTGTTTGCATAACATTGCTTACCTTGAATTATGTGCTGGGTCTCTCTGTGGGTGCTATTGTGTTTAAACTAGGGTTTTATATACTTAGAACTATCCAGTTCTGGAAATCAACAAAGAGGTGAAAAATCAGATTTCATTCTGAGGTCAGAGTCCTCTCAATCTTGGATGATGGCACAAAAGAACATAGATTAGATTAAAATAGATTAAATTAGATTTCACCATGGAACTCCATTCATGGACTGCTCTAGGAGTATTTTTATTCAAACTATTGCTAATGATGGCAGTTCAACATGGTGCACCAAGGCATCATTATAATTCTTGCACTGATTTCATGTTATAACTGCAAAAAAATAAAACCCAAATGAACAACAAAACAAAACCCTAGGCAGGGTTTGAGAGGTAATGCATGTTTCATTATTTGTCTGTACATAGCTAATAAAAGCCATATGGTACAATAATGTACAGTTCCAAAGAAATATAAGATCATATTGCCAAATGATTTTTGGTGATTATTTTTTAAAGTCAGTAACCAAATACATACAATCCAGTGATGTGCGGTGAGGTTTATGGCTGGTGAGGCAAAATGAAAGCTTTTGCCTGCTGTCAAGAAAGAGGCTTTTGGCCACTCCAGCGCTATGTCCGCCATAGAGGCTTTTGGACGCCCCTGTGCTGTGTCCGCCATAGAGGAAAAACTTCCTTAGACCAACGGAAGACTTTAAAAGCAGAGAGGACCTATGGAAAGCTTCAAAGTATCAATGCTGGATGGAACCAAAGCCGCCCTGCTGCCCCGGCGCTAGAGGCAAAAGCCATCCTGCCACTATGTCCAAAAGCCCTGGCTTGCTGCTATGTCCAAAACCCTGCCGCTATGTCCAACATAAAAAAAGTGCCAGCCTGCACGCCAGCAGAGGCAGTTAAAACACACACACACACATACACACACATTACTTATAATAATAAATTACTTACAAATTACATTAATTTTGAATTCCTCCCCCTCCCTCCGACCCACATACCTTTTCCAGCTGTTTCACAGAGGATTTCAACTCTGCTCTTCTCTGCCATGATGAAAATGTAAAAATATAAAAGGAAAAAGGCAAGAGCTGCTAAGGTCAGGCTCAATTAGCTGCTGCCAGAGTCCCCAATGGATGACTCTGCTTAACTGTTTAAAAAAGCCTCTAAAAAAAGTGCCCTCTACAGGAGGAGGCGAGAGAACCAAGTGCCTCATCTACATAAGGAATTTTTCGACTTTTAACCCTTGCTTAACTCTGCTCAAGTGATCATAAAGATAGACTAAATGAGGCACGTGGTTCTCCCGCCTCCTCCTATAGAGGGCACTTTTTAAGAGGCTTTTTTAAACATTTAAGCACTAAGCAGAGTCATCCACTGTGACTCTGGCAGCAACTACCTCAGCCTTCCTTTTAATGTTTTTTTCTTTTCATGATGACAGTGGTGAGGCCCTGCCTTCTCTGCCTCCCCTGACTGCACGTCACTGATACGATCAGAGCGATGCGAAGGTGCATCTTCAAAAAATTTTAAGCATTATTTATCAAAGTGGTAATTTGTTAGTCCACTCAGAAAGCAGGAGAACACAATCAAATCAAAAGAAAACTAAAAGAGGATATAGCTGTAAATAGATAAAAAGAATATTAATTACTGACTACAAACTGACTATTATGGTAGTCAGTTTGGTTTAGTAGTTAAAACATCAGGCCAGAAACAAGGAAATTGTGAATTCTAATTCTGAACAACAGAGCCAAGAAGTTGAATTCCTAAAGATTAGAAAGGATGCAAGAAGGAAAATAGAAGAGTCATATTAGTTGATAATACTCTACTACCAAGGACATAAATGAATTTGTTGCAGCTGATCCTACCAGTTTGTAGAGTCTGCACTCTGCCAGAAATACTGATTAGGAAATCGATGGAAATTAGTCCAGTGATAATTTCTGTTCATCCATGTGCTACTATGATGAACAGCTACAGCCTATCAATATGAACTTGAGTCTGATTTTAGGATTTGATCCTATAAACTCATTCTGTGCTTGAATACTTTGGAATTTGAAAAGTATATTTTAATATATTCAAAGCAGTTTTAGGTAGAATTGCATAGTATGAGAAATATGTGGGGGAAATGTGATGGGGTGATGCAAGAAATTCAGAGGTGGTGGGGGGGGTGAGAGCTTTTTCATTCTGGATCTGAGAGATCACACAGGTGGCTTCATGCCTATGATGGGCCTGGAGCTTATAGTCTCACAGTAAAGCTTGGTGCCTTAACCACTACATGAAACTGACTTCCAGGCAAAATTTACAATTCATTAATGTTTATTTGTATACATCTGGAAAATTAATACCTCCATGAAGCTTCTTTCATTAGCATTTATCCAAGCAATTCTCAGAATATTTTTGTAAGCAATTATTGAAATGGATGATAATAATTATTATTAAATGAATGTCTATGCCAGCAGCATATAAAGGCAGATGGCTTGGTTATCATGCCCCTGCTGGGCTTGTCTTTAGATATGAAGGAAGTGGTGGATGAGCTATCTCGGGGCAATAATGTTGGTGTAGGTGATTCCAATGAAGCCATTCTAACTGAAACAGGGTAGCAATCTCCCCAGGATTCCTTGCCTGCACCCACTGATAGATTCTCAGACTCTGAAGTTTAATCATGCATAGTCATGTAATGAAAATCCAATAGCAGAGAGCTGAGATTTAAGTATGAGTGGTTTATTAAAAAAAACCCAGATGAGCAGACTCTAATGAGTGATGTGCATGTACGTTTGAACCGAGGTTCTGTGTTGCTAATTAATTGGCCTTGTTCCCTGGGAGAATGCTAAGAATGACTTCTCAAGCCTCATGTTCTGTTTGAACATAGAACCATCTTGCCCCTTTGCTGTTCAAATTGATGCTTCTGATTTTGCAAGCTTCGAGAAAACATGTTTTGCCTTGTATATTTTATTTAAGGCAGCTACTACCTGGTCCAAAACACAGTAATGTGAGCAGTCACGAGGCCTTCTTGCCATATGCATCTGTCATCACTGCTGTTCAAGCTACCAATTAGGTACAACTGAATGTATCTCAAGCCCTTCAATGAGACTGATGATGACTGCCGGTCTCCAATAATTTTTGCATTCTCTGTACATTCAGGTAGAGTGAGTGTGCTCCAGGTCCCCTCAATTAAATGTCACCTTGTGGGATGGAAAAAGCACCCTACATCTTTCATGCGTCCTGCCCACTGGAATATCTCCCCAGTCATACATGTAGTGCCAGAAAAGAAGGGGAGGGAAGACTCTTTCCAGCCTTTTGCAGGAATGAGGTAGGAGAATCAGAACTTGCAGGGGGGAACCTGGAGGAAGAGATATTGTGAGAGTTGATTCTCATAATAGCTAATAGAAACTAGTAGCCAATGTATGAATAGTATTGAGAGATAGAGTGGCTTGTCTTGTCAGAAGAAAAAGGTTTTGGAAAAAAACTCCCAAATATCAGAATTAGATAAAATATTAAATTTGAACAATTGACTGGTAAACGTAATTCCATGTTTTGTTTATTAAGTGGTAGTCACAATATTATTTTCTCATGAGAAAGACTCATGCATTTTCATTTTATATTACAAATTAATGCCCACACCTTAAAAATATGTTTGCATTCAAAGGATTAGGTGTGCAACACTGCTTTCATAATTACATATCCGTGAAGTTAAAATATATTCCTTACGACTTGATTTTGCAATATAGACAGAGAAATTAAACAAACTTTTATTCATATTCTATAGCATACTAGGCTGCTCATGTTGCAGTTATTGTAACAACATAGGGAAGCTGACCTGTATGGAATCAGAAAATCCAATCTGCCCTGCTCAGCATTGTCTACATCAAAGATGGTATTCCATACATTGCTGAACTCTGCTCCAAGTAGTGGGTTCTGGGAGTTGAAATATAGAAGCTTGTGGGTTTTGCATTCATATTTATACGAATTGGCAATGTATCATCAGGATTGAAGACATTAGCACAGAGATAGGACACTTTTGGAGCCTAGGAGTGACATGTTACATTTTTTTCAGGGAGAGTGAGGGCTGCAACAGGCACGATAATTTTAAACTAAACTAATTTTAGTTTAGACCCGTGATGGCAAACCTATGGCACATGTGCCACAGGTGACACGCAGAGCTCTATCTGCAGGCATGCAAGTCATCACCCCAGCTCAGCTCCACCATGCATGCATGCACACCCTCTAACAGGCAGCTGATTTTCAGGTCTCTGCCACACATTCGGGGGGGGGGCACTTGCAGGAGATGCGCATGCATGTGCAGTGGGTGGGGTCATGCACACATGTGCAGAGTGGCGGAGTACGGGGGGAAGTCTGCTGGAGCAAAATGGGGCAGGGCGTACCATGTCCATGTGTGGGGGGAGTGTGGGGGTGTTGCATGTGCATGTGCAGGGCACGGGGTGTTGTCATGTGTGCATTTCATTATGGATGTGGGCTGTTGTGCTGTTGCACACACTCTTGGCCTTGCACATTGCAGAGGTAGTATGCTGCCATTTCACACTGGTTCGGGCGAACTGATAGTGGCGGTGGTGTGAGGCTCCACCCCCCAGATGTCATCAAGAACTGCACATGCCCAGACACACACGCTCCCGCTACCGAACCAGTAGTGAAGAAAATAAAATACCATTACTGCACCACTCCTATGTTTCCTTGATTACGGTTTTCAGAATTGGTTTTCTATTACAAGAACTAATAGTGTGGTAAGTGTGATAAGGATAATCTTCAATACTTAAAAAATAGGCATAAAATTAAATATTTTGCAGCGTATAATAAAGTATCAGATGACAATGACACCAAGTATTGAGTACAGGAACATGACTGAAACCATACGTTTCAAACTTTATGCTATTGTGGCTCCATAAAATTATTTTTAAAAAGTAAGTCCCATGTCCTCAATAAATAAAAATAATGGTTTCATTGAATTTAAGGAATAATAAATTCAAGAAAGAAATATGCCACTTGCTTTAAATATTTACATTTAATCTACATATCAAATAAAATAAGGATCATACTTTACAGCTTTATAAGATAAAACGATTACCCTGAGAATCATCACCCATCCAATAACATTTAAAGCCATATTGAAGTTACATTGTGGCAATGTTTTGCAGAAATCTTGTGTGTTGTTTTCTAATATCATATTATTAAGTTTTCAGAGCTGGCTTACATAATAGTAATGGGAAAATTTCAAGAACTGTGATATCAGACTCTAAGAATGGAAGATTTAATACATGCTTGGTTTATTTTGCCAATAATTTCATCAACCCAAAAATGGAATGGGTAATTATCCTAGATCTAATTCTCACCAAGAGCTGATGTTTGTGATAAAATGCACACAATATCTTCTTTGAATTCATGATATTGGTGGAACAGAAACTCAGCATGCCAGATATTTGTCATGAACCAAAGTTAATTTCAGCAAATATAAAAAGATGATGGGCACTTTCCCACAACACTCTAATCAGATAAAAGTTTGAGATATGAAGGCCAAATCAGTTTATATTCAGCCTGTATCAGTTTCACATATATACAACCCTCTGTATAACTTCATAAGCCTGTTGATATTTTAATACATAATAATCATTGTATCTACATTTAATGACTCTTTTTCTGTGTAGGCACTTTGTACATTTTATCCCTAATAAGTACATTTTTATATGCAACATTCTCTAAGGCCCAGATTTTAATATGTCATTTCTACATTAAGGATTGTGGGACAAAAATCACAGATACATCCAGTGGTGTTCAATATCTAAAAAACAAATAGCCAATTTTTGTGACAGTAGCTTGAAAAGGATGGAGAGCTTCTAGGATTTAAATAGGCTTGAGCACAGTAGAGTTGAATATGGGAGCGTGTTATATTTGAGGTGCTGCGCATGTTTGTTTTGGGTTATGAGCAATCCGGGCCATGGTACATAAAATGTACATACAAGTCTTTTAAACAAACAAACAAACTCCGGGTGCTATATATCTGGAACTGTATTTGCATCTATCTTGATTTCTCTGTTCTTCAGTTTACAAATTGTGTGTGTGTGTGTGTGTGTGTGTGCACGCGCGCGCACATATGCATATGCGTGTGTGTGTTTGTGCTGTATTAGATTTCACACCTGCCAGGGCAATAAATCTTAGCTGTTCATACACTTTCACGCCGTAGACAGGAACAGAACATATGTATGAGATATCTTGTTTACAACAAAATCTACCCATATTGTATATATGAGAGTTCTTGTTTACAACAAAATACCTAATCTACCCATGCTGTTTCTGTAAGATTCTGCTCTTGAGTATGTGGTGAAAGTGTCTGGACAGTCAAGATTTATTGCCATGGCAGGTGTGAAGCATGGACAGTGTCCAGTACTATGGAGTTGAAAGGAGTTTTGCTGTCATAACCTGCTTGAGAAAGTTTGTCGCACCATGATGGAAGCAGAGAGAAATACAGTCTGATACATTCCCACATAAGGGGAAATACATTGATAGGGTTGCCTGTATATTATCTGGAAGTTCAAAAATAAAGTTTCATGTGGTAGGAGCAGACAGATAATAATTACCCTGTTATTAAAAATATAATTTTAAAGTGTAATCAAAGTGTAGTGTTTTGTCGCTGCTGATTTTGGTTTTTGCTTAATTTAATTCAAAGTCCATACATGCCAAATACTTATGTTCAGGATCTTCTTGCTGCACCATTTACAGATTGGATTCGTTCTCTTCTGGCCTACAAACAATATAGTAGACATTACACATGAAATTCAAATATAGCAAGTGAATGAATTTTTATACAGTATACAAACAGTATTTATGGTAGAGTTGTACAGTACTTTGGATTTATTTCCCTAAGATGCTTTAGAATATGTTGGAGCATGAATATACCATTTGTCCAAAACTTTTAAAAGCAGCTACATCTTTTCTCAGGAACCTTCAGCTGGCCTTTAAAAATTCACATATTCTATATACTGATCCTCTTTCTTGTCCTTGTCCGTCGTCTCCTCCTCCTCCTCCTCCTCCTCCTCCTCCTCCTCCTCCTCCTCCTCCTCCTCCTCCTCCTCCTCCTCCTCCTCCTTCCCTTCCCTTCCCTTCCCTTCCCTTCCCTTCCCTTCCCTTCCCTTTACTCCCCCCTTTTTTGTATTGTGATGTTTTACTTATTCACTAGGCTTTCAATAGAGAATATTGTTAATCCTTTTAAGCTCCTTATTCTAATGATTTATTTTGTTGGAAACCGTTGTGATCCTTCTTTGAATTTTAATGATTGCTGGCTATTCAAGGATTCATTGTTTTGACTTCCTGTCCTTACCTTTGTTTCTAACATGTCTGTAGGGAACACCTGTCTAATACTGTATCTGGCCTTGGTTCTCACTGGCTTACCATCTTCAGTCAAGCCTATCTTAAAGTGTTGTGTTGAAATGCTAGCTATTCATGCATGAAAATATACTTGCAGAGATAGACAGATGGACAGCAAAAAGATGGCTAAATGGATTGAGTCATTTTTGTCTGAATATAGTTCTGGTGCAAATAACTGCTCATCATGATTATCACACAGAGAAGTTTGCTGAATATGTCGGCACTTTAAAAACCGTGAAGACGCTGTATTTATAATTCCCATTTTTTTGAAGCGAATGAAATCTGTCTGCTTTTGTTGACAGAACCTAGCATAATTTGCTGAGACACAGGTCATGGCTTATATTTGTGTTGCATTTTCATCCCTCCTGTTAAAGTAAAGAATCTTTCTGCAAAAGAGAACATGCATTTATGGAAAGCCTTATTCTAATATAAGATTTGAACAGTGCTAATCTATTATGCATAATGTGTTTTTTTCTTTATATGCAGCCTTTTGGACTTTGATTCAGAATACCAGGAGCTCTGGGATTGGCTGATTGACATGGAATCCATAGTGATCGACAGCCATGACCTGATGATGTCAGAGGAGCAGCAGCTGCATCTTTACAAGGTTAAATCTTTTGTTGCTGCCTTTACCTAGCTATAGAAGATCTGATGAGTTTGACATGTCTTTCTCTCACAGGATAGCTCTGTGTTCATTGTATATATCATGGTGTCTATTAGAATTCCCTCCCCTGTCCCCAACCTCGTTTCCATTCCCTCTGTGCTGACAAGCCTGCGCCAACATCATAATTGTAAGAAAGTTCCCTACATCACATTCCATTTGGTACAATCCTATAGGAGGAATATTTGTCATTGGATGAATTGAAATGGATGAAACTGCATTCTTAAATAGACTGAAACAACATGAAGAAAAAAATGATTGTAGCATTTAGAAAATGTGCTTTGATAGGAAGTATTTTCAGACTTTCATTCTTTTTAGTGAATCTATTGTGTCAGGATATACAATTCTTATATTAGTTATTTTGAAAGCAGAAGCGCTCTTTTTAAGAATGCACAATTGTTATGAATGAAAAACACAATCTATAAATGTGTGCATTGATTATGAAGCTTTTTATTTAATGCAGAGAGAAAGACAGGGAAAACAATCCTTTCCTTACCATTGCTACTGCACAGGAAGGAACTATCCTTCCTTCCTTCCTTCCTTCCTTCCTTCCTTCCTTCCTTCCTTCCTTCCTTCCTTCCATTTACTTTAACTTTCATTTTAGATTGTTCAATCCTGTGGTGGATTGCTGATGTTACACCCCGATATGGGCGTACCGGTGCCTGCCGGAAGCACCGGGTACCATTCCATTCCAGTGCTCCCAGCAGGCACCCGCCCTCCTTACCTGTATTTGAGCTCTTCAGTGCTTCCATGCACATGCATGGAGCATACGGTGCCTGCGCAATGCTCCGCCGAGCAGCTGGAGCGTCGCGGAGGCATCACAGAGAGTTGCAGGAAGTAAGGACATGTGCACGTGCTGTGCGTGTGTGCATGAGTGCTGTGCGAGTTCATGTGGTGGATGCCAGGCCCCATTACACTGTGCCGGCTGCAATGGGATCCAGAATCTACCACTTGTTCAATGTGAAATGGAAGCAGAAAGTCAGAAATGTAGATTTTGTCACCAGAGAAGGCTTCATATGGAACTAGCAGAAAGTTGTAAATTGTTCTCATTTAGGCAACTTTTATTACACTAATTTTGACAATTGTCATCTTTGATTTGCATTGAGCATATGGCATATCTCAAAGAGCAGACTATGAAACAACAATAATAATAATAACAACAGCAGCAGCAGCTAGCCACCAAATCAACAACAATGTAGCATAACAACCACTGATTTGCTTTTAAAATTTCTTCCAGAAGAAATTACAGATTCAAGGTTAAAACAAGGCATTGCTTTTTTTATTTATCAAGTATGGTTTAATTATTTTTGCATTTTTTCTATATGGTTATGTTGAAATAATTTGCACAAAATGTTTGAATGGAAGAAAATTGTATATATTTAAATAAATAAATAGGTAATCTAGTGTACTGGTTTTTTTTAGAGCTGCTTATAAGTATATAAAAAATGCTGAGTATTTTTTAATATTTGCCTTTTTAAAATGAAAGTGCTTATAATTTAACCAATTTTTATACCAGATGTAGCCAGTTTGGTACAATGTTTAAGGCATCATGCTGAAAACAGGGAGATCATGAGTTCTAGTCCTGCTTTAGGCGCAAAGACATCTAGGTGACCATAGGCCAACTCAGTGATGGTGAACCTTTTAGGCACAGAATGCCCAAATGGAAGATGCATGTGCGCATGTATGCATGCGTACGCCAGAGCAGCAGAAACTCGATGTCCAACTGGCCAGCACACATGTGCGCCTTGGAAACCCTATGACCAGCTGGTCAGCATGCAAGCATGTGTTGGAAACCCTGACAAACAGTTGAACGGTACGCATGCACACATTGGAAACCCGACGAACAGCTGGATGAGCTGGGGTGATGCCATGGAGCTCTGCATGCCATCTCTGCCACACATTCCACAGTTTCGCCATTACAGGGCTGGTTGCTTTCTTTCAGCCTTAAGAAGGAGGCAATGGCAAATCATTTCTCAAAAACCTTGCCAAGAAAGTTACAGGAAATTGTCCAGAAGGTTGGACAAAATTGAATAGAAGAAAACATTTTTTTCCAATTATATTTCTGGTTATTTTTAAAAGTTTCTTCAAGCTTTTTTGAGTGTAAAAGGCTCAGGCTGCCATCCAGGGGGAACCTGTCCATCACCATCTCCGCTCGGCCATGCTTACATGCCACTAACGCTGCCACGTTGATGTTGCCTCTCTGATGTCGATTGAGCCTGTGGCTGCAGGTGGCTCTTGTACTCGGGTGCAACTGCCTACTCTGATTTAACTCTTTTGCTTGGATGTGGCTAACCAGGAAAGAGGCTATGGTGACACTGAGTGGGAGTGTGGCTGAGGGTGTGGTCATGGTGATTGGTGATGGTGGGTGGGTGTCTTCTGGGTGGAGTTGTGGGTGGAGCTGGTGGGGTAATGGTGTGTGTGTGTGTGTGTGTGTGTGTGTGTGTGTGTATACACCCATATATATAGAGAGAGAGAGGGGATGGTGTTAGAACTTGGTTAGAAATGATTTGGATTTGATTACCTTTGTATCATTGTCATTTAGTGCTGGTTATCACGTAGTTTCTTAGATAGAGATAAAAGTTTTTCACCAAACAAACTGAATCTCTGTTTGTATGCAACGTGAACGCCGGAACGTGACATCTTAATTTTCTTAGCTTTTTTGAGATACAATATCACAATAGTAGAGTACATTAATCGCCAGCACTATCTATAGTTGTTTGATATGTGAAGTGAATGCTGTTGTATGACATCTCTCTGGGCAAATGCATGGTAAAAGCCACTTTGATGTCAAAATGACATTGTGCACATCATGATGTCATTGTGCAAATGACACAATGCCCCTCTTGCCCAGGAGCATAATTGGCTGAGAAAGAAAGCACTAGGAAACAGTATTCATATACCATAACCCAAAGAGTTTCAGCCATCTTAGTTCAATTGAATGTATACCTAAAATAATACATTAAGAATATAAACTATATAAGAATTTCTATAGATACTCCTATATACATGTTCACAATAGACTTACGTTTTGTACTTTTTAATACTGATGATTGTACTTCTCAAGTTTCATATATTAAGAAAATATTCTAAGGATCAAGGTGAAATAGAATCAAATGATGTAGTATACCCACATACTACCAACATTGGGAGTCCTTATTTAGAACTCCCAAGATGAAGTTTAGCTCCATGAATGATTTCTAAATGTTCAAAAACTAATTGTGGATAGCATCACTTGTAATGGAGAGTCAGTTTGGTATAGTGGTAGAGGAGAGAAACCAGGAATTCTAGTATTGCCATGGGGATAAAGCCAGCTCAGTGATCTTGGGCTCTCTCAGCCCTAGGAAGAAGCCAATGCCAAACTACTTCTGAAAATCTTGCCAAGATAACTACAGATAACTAATACTGACTTGAAGGAACAAAAAAAGCTGGTGGGGTGGGGACACCAACCATAATGTTCCTTTCATAGGCCATCTTGGAATTGCCCTGACAATTCTGACTTAAAGGCACACACATACATTACTTAAGAGCTGTGGTGTCACAGTGGTTAGAATACAGTATTACAAGCTAACTCACTGCTCACTCCAGGAGTTTGTTTCTGAGCGGTTCAAGATTGACTCTACCTTCCAACCTTCAGAGGTTGGTAAAATGAGGACCCAGATTGTTGGGGGCAATATTCTGACTCTGTAAACCGCTTAGAGAGGGTTGTAAAGCACTATGAAGCGGTATATAAGTCTAAGTGCTATTGTTATTACTTGTGTTAGAACAGGCCAGTTTCTATTCAATTCCTTTTGATCCACAAATTCTTTTTGGATCATTACTTAATATTCTTGTGTCTCTGTAATATTGACATTTAGGTACTGTATATGATAAATGATTAAAACAAATTGCTCAAATATAATGAAGCTGAAGTTCTTTTTTAAAACAAATACTGTACTATGTCTGTAAAATAACTCTAGAAAATTTTAAAAGGGTACTCTTTGACTGTAAAATGGAGACATCAAATGTACATGAAATGAAATCCATCTCAGATTCATAGAAAATATGCCAGAGATACTTAAAGAATATTCAAATACCAGCAAACACTTAAAATAATCAGATATTGAGTGATTAGATTATTTTGGGTTAAAAATAGCAATGTAAGATTTGATTTGGGAATATGATGTTACATCTGGAAGGAAGCTGATATGAATATTCAGTGATAGCAGAGAAATGCTGCATGCAGTTTTAGTCATAACAGTCTTTACTTCAGGAATAAGTTTGAATTGCACTGCAAAGTACTATAAACAGTTGGACTACACAACGATCATAATTAGAAGACAAAAGGTAATTTAGAGCATGCAGGTACTCATATAGCATCTGTTAGTAACTCTTTAAAAAAGATGTATTTGCTTTAAGGAAGGGCCAGCAGGTGCTATTTCTGCACTGCAAATGCTCTAAATCATTATTTTTCCTTTTGAAGTTGGATTGTTGCATGGTCCTAACAGAAAACTTGGATATTTTTCTTTCAAAGAATTAAGCTATGGTGATTTTGTTACTGTCTTAACGTTAAAGACATCATAAAAACTAAAATAAAGCATATAATTCAAGTCAAATCAAAATTAAATATAAAATAGAGACTATAGTGTTTGGGTACCAAACATAGTGGTTATGGATTCCAAGCACCTTTGAAAAGTCTCCAAATATTTTTAATGGGATAAATAGCAAATTATTTAATATAAAGCAAATATAAGAATAGAATAGAATAGAATTCTTTATTGGCCAAGTGTGATTGGACATACAAGGAATTTGTCTTTGATGCATATGCTCTCAGTGTACATAAGGAGAATAAAATACATTCATCAAGAATAATTAGTTACAACACTTAGTGATACTCAATATTACTAATAAGCTTTCAAATTGTACTAATGAACAAATAAAATATAGAAATTGAAAGACTCAAGCAACATGGTTATTAGTAACTAGGAAGGAAAAGAAGAAGAATAGTAATACAGTCTTAGTAAATTATTTGACAGTATTGTGGGAATTAGTTGTTAAGCAGAATGATGGCATTGGGGAAAAACTGTTCTTGTGTCTAGTTGTTCTGGTGTGCAGTGCCCAATAGTGTTGTTTTGAGGACAGAAGTTGAAACAATTTATGTCCAGGATGTGAGGGGTTTGCAGATATTTTCACAGCCCTATTTTTGACTTGTGCAGTATACAGGTCCTCAATGGAAGGCAGATTGGTAGCAATTGTTTTTTCTGCAGATCTAATTATCCATTTGAGTCTGTGTCTGTCTTGTTTGGTTGTAGAGCCAAACCAGACAGTTATGTCAGATATCTGCACCAGATGCAGATGCAGATATGCAGATATCTGCACCAGATGCAGATGACAGACTCAATAATTCAATAATAAAGATGATGATGATGATCAACTAATAAGTCATAATATTTTTTTACTGATTGCATGGATAGATTTTCTCTAAGATGATCTCTTCTTACCTTGGTTCTTCAGGGCTTCCAACAGTGCACCAATCACCATTTAAGCTTTGTCCATTCACCTTGCTGTTGGACATCCTTTCTCTTTTCTTTTACCTTCTTTTCTTTCATCTTCCAAGCCTCTTAAGAGATGTACAATAGGTCTTCTCATAAAGTGTTCAAAGCATGATAATTTGAGTCTGGTTATTTTTGTAGTCATTAGCTTGGTCTTCTTCATATTTAATCTTACTCCCATTTTTTTCACTGTACTCAGCCCTGTAGATAGTTTGCATTCTGTTATCAATGGGATGCCAACAGTATAGAACAAGTCATTCCTGTTTCTTCCCTTCAGTTTTTTCGTGAAAACAGGCCTTTTTTTTTAAAGGGCATGAATAGCCTTTAGGAGGCTTGTAGAGTCCTCGGGGGGGGGGAACGAGCAAAAAATGGCCGGTTTCCATGAAAACGGCCCCAGTTTTTGTCAAAAAAGGGCATGCATAGCCTTTAGGAGGCTTATAGAGTGCTCCTGGGGGATGGGAGTCCAAAATTGAGCAAAAAACAGCCCGTTTTTGTTCATTTCTGCCCTCCCCAGCCCCCCAGGAGCACTCTATAAGCCTCCTAAATGCTATGCACTGCCATTTTGGTGAAGGGGCAGGGTTCCAGGAGGCAAAAAAATGCTGTATTCAGTGTATAAGACACACTCAGATTTTTCTGTCTCTTTTTTGAGGGAAAAAGGTATGTCTTATACTCCCAAAAATATGGTAGATTAAATAATAAGGGAAGGGAATAGAGCCGTGATGGCAAACCTATGGCATACATGGCAGAGGTGGCACATAGAGCTCTATCTGCTGGCACATGAACCAACGCCCCAGGTTAGATCTCCATGGCATTTCTTTCATGAGCTACTGTTCATGAAACGACAGAACAGAAGCTCACAAAAGAAAAAGATCTTGCCTCTTGCTGCACTGCCAGTGTTGGGATGCACCGCCTCCCACTGGCTGGTCTTCAAGTCTATGCTGCACATGCATGTATGTCCACGCATTCATACGTGTGCACACCTTTCAGTTTGGGCAGTTTAGGTGCTCAGTGGATAAAAGGTTTGCAATCACTGGAATAGAGCCTTACCTCACTCTTTTGCAGCCCCAGAAGTTGTTGATTTCATCAAGCTCTGTCTGGCTTATGGATTCCTCATCTACATATAGGTTTAAGATGATCGGGAATTTCCATTTCCAAAACACATTGTCCAGACTGGCAACACAGTCAAAGGCTTTTCTATGATCAGTAAAGCACATATTGAATTTTGGAAAGTATTCTTTGGATTTCTCAATTATCCAGTGTACATAAATAATGATGTCTCTTGTTCCTTTGCTTTTTTTTTAATGCCAGCCTGAACATGTGGCTTCTTCTTTTCCATGTAGGGATCTATGATATCTTAGATTATTTTAAACATTAGATGGTAGTATGTGAAAATAAATTTATTTTTTATTCTGGCCTCATGTATGAGTTTTGAATGCATGAATTAGGGAAAAAAGAGTACCTCTAATATAAAACTAAATACAGTATAATATAAAGCAACATGTATTACACAGAGAGATAATATTTGATGCAAGAATATTTCATTGATCTTCCACGTCTGGCATCCGAGAGGAAAGTTAGTTATATTGGCTAATCTTGTGCACACTTACCAGGCAGTAAATTGTATTACATTTTCCTGCAGAGTTTAAGCTTCACTCATGTTCATTGCTGGTTGAAGAGAAAAGAGCTAGCATCAATTCTTATAGGATTCCATCCAGTTGCCTAACTGGAATCCTATACCAACCAGGCAATTAACTAGATACAAAGTCATATGTGAGAATTTTCCAATGTAAGAACAGATATATTCTGAATTTGATCAGATTTAGAAAGTAAATGTGGAGTTCTTTCTCATTCTAGTTCTCTCTTATGAATGAACAAAGGGGATGACTGTAATGTATGAACCACATCTAGCAACACTTTTAGCACTAATAATAAAATTCAAAATTTGTTATGAGTCACATTACAAAATATGAAAATTTTAAGATGTTTACCAAATACAATTAAATTCCCAGAATTTGTGATATGTTCTTGATGAAAATAATAATAAAATGATGTGTAGGTATTTCAAGATGTTGTTGATGATGAAGATGAGCATGATGAGAACTAACTGCAGTCAATTTCAAATGATTAATGCCTCTTGTTAAAACATACCCATGTATTGATAGCTGGCATTTATTGCAAGTGGAAGATTATTCATTTCAAGCCTTGCTGGAGAAGTGATTAATGCTATCTGTCACCACGTGAGGGCTCACTTGACAACATAAATTGAGCTTTGAAGTAGAAAATGTGCATCTTTTTGGCACAAAATTTACATACCAGTCCTCACACTTTTCAGTGTTGGTCAGTATGGACTGAAGTTGTTTGTCCTGGTCATCTTCTTACAGAACTATACCATGACTATTTCTGTAGACAAACGCTATCTGATGAACAGTCTTTTTAATTCATGATACTTTCCTACACCAACCAGTTCATTGCACTTTCTCTTTTCTTGTGATGAGTTTCTTAAATCCACAGAATTTTCCTTCCAGATATTGAACTGATAAGTAATTGCACCTCTGAGCCAGCTCAGCAAAGCATCTCTGCCAGGTTACATGCTGTGTTATCACTACTGCCAGCAGTAATCTTTGCCTCTATGGAGTCTATAAATGAGAAAGATCTATAATAAAACAAGTACATTGCAAGACAAGAGTATGCATTAAAAGTGTAATAACAATATAGAAATAGGCAGACTGAGTATGAAAAAATGCTCTTAAATTCACAGTTCAGCGTACGTTCGCTGTGATGTTTTTTTTCAGATCTCATACTGATTCATATCAACTTCTCTGTCCTCTTGTTTTATGCTGATAGATGCAGAGAGCATATCTTCTTCTTTTTTAAGGCATAGTACTCAGTCATGTTTTGTTGCCCCTTAACTTAATCTTTAATTGTTTTCACATCCAAAGAATTCTCCTTCTGTTGCCTCTGGAGGGCATTAGAATACAATATTATTTTAAAAAGCAAGCCTGAAATTATTTGAAACCTTCAATCAGATGGCATTAGATTATAGTCTGGCATAAAAATGATCCTCATCACATGGACAATACACAGTTGGGTTTCTTGTTTTAATCTACTGGTTTCCAGCATGCCAAAGAATTGAATGTTGAGAAGTAAACATTTGACATTTCCTGCTTACTAGGTTGCCTAGCCAATAATGTTTCTAGTTAGAATTAGAATTAACTAAAATTAAAATTCTTTATTGGCCAAGTATGATTGGACTCGCAAGGAATTTGTCTCTGGTGCATAAGCTCTCAGTTTACATACAAGCAACAAGGATACATCATGATCATAATCATAAAATACAATTATCATTAATCATAAGATACAACACTCAGTGATAGTCATAGGATACTAAATAAAAACAATCAATATAAATTATAAGATACTAACAACTAAGTTATAGGCATAAGAAGCTAGAAAATAGGTAATAGGAAAGATGACAAGGCTAATAATAACACAGCCCTACTAGATAGTTTGACATCCCAGAGCAAAAGAGAATGTTGCGGGAATTAGTTGTTTAGCAGAGGGATGCCGTGCCCTGTACTGTTGTTTTGAGGAAGGAAACTGAAACAGTTTATGACCAGGATGTGTAGTGTCTGTTGAAATTTTCATAGCCCTTCTCATGCCTTCTAAGGCTGGGGTGTGTATTACAACAGTGAGTGCCTAAGTCAGTCAACCACTGTTTCAGACCCAAAGCTGCAGAGTAGTTGGCTATTTGACTGAGAGTAAGATAAAAAGAAGAAAATGATAGCAATATTGGTCAAACAATGTAACAAGTAAAGAGTTTGGATGTATCAACTTTTGATTTGCTAGTGTGGTAAAGACCGATATTAATATACATTTCATGATTATGCATATACAGCTCCATGTGAGTTTGTGTTTGACATCTGCATGAGTTTATCTTTTAATCTTCAACGAACACCTGCTTTTTAGTCATTCTTTTGATTTTAAAACACACAATCAAAATTAAATATTTTGGATATGTCTTGTTTATTCTAATAAACCAACATATTGCACAGCTAAATATCAACTAGATTTTGTTTGAATATCAAAAATATGGATCTGATCACACAAACATTCTATAAAGTTCCAGTGACAATTATCCTCAAGAAGTATTATAGGATCTGGCCCAAGCATAGAAACTCCTCTTATTAATCCTTTAATAGAAACCTCTGTATTGATGCAAGATTTCTGCCTGGAGAGTTCAAAATTTAAGCAAATGAGGATTTATTGAAGCTGTGGCGATTAGAAATGAGTGTACTAGATAAAGTTAATGATAATTCCTTACATTTTCCCCAGAAGATTAATTGTATGTTAGATTAAAACCCCATTAAATTCAGTAAGATGTGATTGTTAAAATTGTTAGCATGTAGGGAATAAAATTAACCAAACATTTCTTTACCAATATAAAAAATGTTGGCATCTCCTCTGACATTTGAAGGTTTGATTATGAAAACATTTGAGGTGCTTGAAATACATATTATATAAAATCTGCCCTGATTAAAACTTCAGAAAGGAGGTGTGCATGGTGGGTTAGAAAAATGCTGCTACTGGCATAATGATTTATAAAGAATGTGTTGATTTAATAACAGGAGAGCTTAAACACAAAGCTGTCCTATAAAAGATAGGTTGTTCCCTTGGCTAAATGGTATTAAAATTTGTGGAAAAAAGTGAAAGCTTTGTAAAGAAAGTTAGATTAAAAACCAGCTACCTGCCTTCTCCCCTGGGTGAGGTAAATAGTAGCTGGAGGAGAGAGTAATTAACATTGGACAAACAGGTTTACATTAAATGTATATAGAGTTGGAACCATATATCAGCAGGACCACCTATTCCCAAATGCGCCCATCAATTATGATCCTCAACAGGAACCGTTCTCTGGTTGCTTCTAATCATCACAGCTAATGAGAAATATGTTCTGGCATTTAAATCAATGGAACTTTTACATCTACTAAAATCTTTTCCCCCTATGATTGTAATTGTTATAGTGTCTCCCTCTCTCTTTTTGTCTTCTGTTCAATCATGTCCGATTCTCAAGGACTGACTGGACCAGTCCCTGAAGGGTTTTTTTTGGCAGATGTGGTTTGCCATTACCTTCTTCCTAGAGCTGAGAGAAAGTGACTTGCCCAAAGTCATGCATCTGGCTTCATGCCCAAGGCAGGACTAGTCTCCATCACAGTCTCCTAGTTTGTAACCTGATTTCTTTAATTGCTACACCAAGCTGGCTCTCCATCTCTTGTTTTATGGTAATGTCAATAATGTTCTATTTTAAATGTTAGAATGGCAATTTATTGGTTTTATTCTTTGTATTTCATGTTGAAATCAATGGCTAAGTGTGAGAGCTTCTTCTGTCAGGATCAGAAACAGACAGCCTGAGACTGGATTAGTTCATACTGAGACTGAAAAAGTACAATCATAAGACCTAGGAACAAACCATCCCTACCACCACCACGCGGTGGCTCAGTGGCTAAGACACTGAACTTTTCAATCAGAAAGATCAGCAGTTTGGTGGTTCGGATCCCTAGCACTGTGTAACAGAGTGAGCTCCCATTATTTGTCCCAGCTTCTGCCAACCTAGCAGTTCGAAAGCATGTAAAAAAGCAAGTAGAAAAATAGGGACCACTTTGGTGGGAAGGTAACAGCATTCCGTGCACCCTTGACGTTTAGTTATGCTGGCCACATGACCACAGAGAACATCTTCAGACACGCTGGCTCTTTGGCTTTGAAATGGAGATCAGCACCGCCCCCTAGAGTAAAAAAATGACTAGCAAATATGTGCGAGGGAAACCTTTACCTTTACCTTTTACTACCACCATCTCCAAAAGTTTCAATCTGGCTGCATCATGCAGGTAGAAAAAACAGTACAAGAATTTCAACCTTATCCCAAAGGTGCTTTTTTCCAAAGGCAATTGGACTCTCTTTGTTTTGTTTGAAGCCGTTGTGCTTCTCATCCAAGAAACTTCTTGGATGAGAAGTGAAATCTCTTCAAGCAAAACAAAGAAAGTCCAGTTGCCTTTGGAAAAAAGCACCTTTGACACAGCCATTGACTGAGAATTTCCATTGACAATTTCAATCTCAATTTCACTTTAAATAAGGGCTGTAATGTTGCAGTTACTGAAATGCTGTCATAACAACTTCTTTACTTTTTACATAAAAAGTTTACCCAAGATAAGCATCCTGGAATGTCTACTTGAGTCTGCTTCCAGTTGTAGTAACTGCTAAGAGAAGTCTTGTTAGTTTACCATGTTAAAAAACCATTCGTACCATTTGCTGCCTAATTTATTTAAAATTAATAATGATTTAAAATAATGTATCGAGTATTTTTTATGTATTTGTTTATTTGTTTATTATTTTTAAACAAATTTATATGGTCTCACACGTGGTAACTCACACACAGTGACTCTCACATGGTGATGACAGGAGGCTGACAAAACTAAAAATTCACCTTACAATAATTCTTTTTTAAAATTTATATATTAATCTGGACTTTGGAAAATAGTATCTTTCATTTTATTTCATTGATGAACCTGCAGATATGTTCTCCATGGTGTAAGTATGTTTGAGGTAAAACCTTGAATTCCTGCATCATATTGTGGAAAGGATAGGCTCATTAATAACTTCTCTAAGTCAAATATAGTATTCTTCACCAAAAGGCTTGCTTTTTGTTACTGGAGAATTAAGTAACAGTGAATAATAAATAACATCACTACAAATCCATTATTTTTCAACCTGCTGTTGTCTGGAAGAAACAAAACAATCAGAGCCACAGGTTTATTAATGCTGTACTACATTTCACAAGTATCAAAGATCGGGAGACTAACTGTCCACTGACCTAGACATCTTTAAAACTAAAGGTTTTTAATTAGTGGTTGTTGGGTTTTTGTTTTTGTTTTGCTTTTTAGTTCTCATATCTGTTCCTACAAAAAACTAAGACCCATGGAACTGGTCCAATGTAATTTGTTTAAGGTCTAATTTTTGAGTCCCCCAGAATATCCCTTTTTTTCTTGCTACAACTGGAATCAGGAATCAATTACTTCTAGGAAAGCCACTACGATGCTTTGTCACCTAACATTCTGTGTAAAATTAATATCTAGGTAGGAGGGTTATTTTTACTTATTTGAATAATTACCAATCATCTTAGAGGGAAGGGCATTGAATTTGACCTGTCATAGTATGAACTTTAATCCCATATTAGAAGGGTCAATGGATAATTGAAATAATATGGCCTCGGTGTCAATCTTCACAGTGACTGGATCACAATCTCCTTTAGTTTGTGGGGTGCTATGGAAGGAATAACAATCCAAATACTAACTAGTAACTATTAATAGCCTAGTAATCCACTAAGTGTAGTTGTTATGATATAGGGAAAATACATTCTTTTTGGTTTGTGTAATTGTCATTAGGAGGCTAATGATTAATGCTCTGTCATTGTTAAACATTAACATAATGATATATTTATCATATGAGGTTGACTCAGTCTTCCATCCTTCTGAGATGAGTAAAATGAGGACCCAGATTGTTGGGGGCAATATGCTGACTCTGCAAACCACTTAGAGAGGGCTGTAAAAGCACTATGAAATGGTTATTTTTTTGGTTCATGGGTGAGATTATAAACCTTATTAGTTCCTTATGGAATTTCCTTTTTATTGTTCCTACATACTATATAGTTAATTTTTTCCAGTATGATTGTTGACTATAGATAAAGCTTACACTTACCCGAAGAAAATCATAAGGATATTGATTCATAAGCGATTTGAAATTATGCAGTAATCAACGGAAATAAGCATGCCTTTGTAAAGAACAAATCTTGGTATGCTAATCTTATCATATAACTTCTTTAATAGATTATAGGGATGTTATAGACATAATCAGTGGTGGGTTTCAAATTTTTTAGAACCTCTTCTGTAGGTGTGGCCTGCTTTGTAGGAGTGGCTTGCCAGCCATGTGACTGGGTGGGTGTGGCCAACTTATAAAATGTGGTGAAACTCATTTAACAACACTTTTGCTTAGCAACCAAAATGTTGGCTCAGAAACTCTGGCATTTGAAGCATGCAAGTCTTAAAGCTGTCAAGTTACAAGACCCTTGCACCCCTAACCCTTTAGAAAAAAAAATCAGGGGTGTTCAAACTTGACAGCTTTAAGACTTGTGGACTTCAACTCCCAGAATTCCTCCTCCAGTCATGTTGGCTCAGGAACTCTGACACTGAAGTGTGCAAGTCTTAAAGCTGTCAAGTTACAAGACCCATGCACCCCTAACCCTTTAGGAAAAAAACCCCATAGGTGTTCAAACTTGACAGTTTTAAGACTTTAAGGTTTACATAGGACTCTTAGAGGCAGGTGGGGCGATTGGTGAGCCAGCCAATCAGTGAGCGGCGGGCAGGGCAAGCATGGTGCGGGTGGAGGGAGCTGGAACCGGTTCTAAATGGCATGGTAGATTTGTGGAACCTCTTCTATAGAAGAGGTTAGAACTGGCAGGAACCCACGCCTGGACATAATACATCTTGATTTTATATTCTATGCATGCTCATTAGCAGGATAGTTAAATAAATGGTATTATATTTAAACAGATACTTAGATGGCTTGAAGAGTTTTCATCAATGGCTTTACCAAACTATATTTTAAATAAGATACTCCAAGGTTTAATTCCGGGGTACCTTCAATATTTCTTTAGTGACTTAAATGAAGAAAAGGAGAGAATACTTGTTAAATTTGCAAATGACACAAAATTGGGTTAGAAAGCTGATGTTCAGGTAAGCTGGAGAAATGAGCGAACTGGAGCCAAGGTGGCGCAGTGGTTAAATGCAGCACTGCAGGCTACTGCTAGATCAGCAGGTCAGCGGTTCAAATCTCACCGGCTCAGGGTTGACTCAGCCTTCCATCCTTCCGAGGTGGGTAAAATGAGGACCCAGATTGTTGGGGGCAATATGCTGACTCTCTGTAAACCGCTTAGAGAGGGCTGAAAGGCCTATGAAGCAGTATATAAGTCTACTGCTATTGCTATTTTACTTGTCTGAGTTATAGTTTACTTGATTACTTTCAGCTAATTTCAATAAAATAAAAATAAAATGGTTAAATATAGAACAGTTGGCTTGGTCATGGTGACTATAAAAATTATTATATTATTCAGTTTCTATTATTAGAATAGAAATTGACTATGAGCCAGCAATTTGATATTGGTACATCCAATTTTAGACTGTATAAATAGGGTATAATGTCCAAATCATGGGAAGTAATCAATTTATTTTGATTTAGATCATAGAAAATTGAGATGAAATGTTATATAAAAAAAATCCTTCTCAATCAGTGAAACCAAGGAGATGGTGTCTCTTTCACTAGATGTTCAAACAGATGCTAGATATCTACTGGTTTTGGTGGGGTGCTTTAATTTGGATATCTGCTTAAATGGTCCTTTTCAAATCTATTATTCCATGTCTCTGTGTTAATGCTCAGATTTTATTGTTCATAATTCATTTAAATCACTTTGTGATTTAATGATGAGGTATATGGAAATGGAAATGAAGAAGAATGTAATTTTTATCCTTGTTTTTATCTAACTTCTTTTATTAATGGCAGATACAGAATTGCACTGCATTCTAAGTTTCGTCTCTGATAAAAGCAAATAGTATTAATTATAATTATATTAATTAATTTATTAAACAAATAACTCACACATGGTGACTCTGGGTGGTATAATAATTTACACACAAATAAGCACACACACACACACACAACTCCACCCCTTTTGCTTTGTGGTGGTGACAGACACAATTCAACAAACCACTTGGGCTCCATATCAGCTGGAGTCCTAAGACAGAACCATGTCTTCAGAGCTTTTTGAAAAAGTAACAAGGGTGGGGGGGATGTTATTTCTGGGGGAATGATGTTCCAGAGAGGGAGCCACTACAGAGAAGGTCCTTCTTCTTGGTCCCAACAGATGTATTTCCTGACCAGATGGGACAATGTTTTGGTGTATTACTTTATTATTTGCCCATTAAATATGCTGCTCTAAATGCATCAGAAGGTTGATGAGTAGATTGGATTCACCAACAACCAAAAATAAATACTTCTGAGAACCTTGTTCCTATCATATTTTAATTTGTAGTACAAACATATATGTTGCTAAGTAGTCCAGGATAAATTATTGCTGAATTAAATCTATTACTTGTACAGGGAATGAGCCTGTAGTGATGCATCATATGCTTGAGGCAGCAATCATTCGTGGACAAATTCACAGATCTGCGACTAAAAAGCTGTTTGATTATTTTCATCTAATTTCCATGTATTTTGGTGTGCTGAAAACAAATAAAATATTGAAAAAACTCCTAACGTCACGATTTGCCACAACATGCAAAATTGTCTTCAAATTTATCATTTTTTTAAAAAAAATGGTATTTTTTTATATTATGGGTTTTTAATCAAATTTAAAGTCCAAATTACTATTAATTAATTCACATAAGTGCATTTAAGATATAAAATGCCAAAAATACCTTAAAGGGTTTTTCCGAGTTATGTAAAAAAAATACCACTATAAATCTGATGGTCAGCAATATATACATAAGCTAAGCAAGTTTTAAGTCTGTGCTTCTAATGGTTAATCTTTCCTGAAGAATCCAGTGGGAGGGAGACACAGGGCAGATAGCAGCATCTCCGGTCAGTGCAGGGGGTGTGGCCAGCACTGTGATGTCCCGTGTACAAACACAGAGCTGCTCTCTCCTGCATGCCACACTTGTGCATGAATCATCATCAGGTTCTTGGTTCTAGGCTGTTCACACTTTTTCATCACAATTCATGTTAGCTCGTCATTCTTCAACCATTATGTTATGGCTCCGTGAAAGTGTATTAATTCACCAGACAGTTTCTGTTTAATCTGTGGTGAATATACAGTGTTGAAGCAACAGCAGAGCTGTGTATACCAAATACCCTTGTTTTCTGTGTCTATGGGACAGTCGAGACCGACAAAATCACTGGACCAAGAAGAGTTGGCAGCTGAGGGTGCTAACAGTCGGTGAAAAAAATGTCCTCCGAGAAACTTTGGTACCTTTCCATAAAGTTCTTCTACCACCTCTCCACATAAAATTGAGATTGATGAAGCAATTCGTAAAATCACTTCCAAGAGATGGAGAATGCTCCGAATACTTGGTCACCAAGTTTCCATGCCTGTCGGAGGCAAAATTGAAGGAAGGTGTGTTCGTCTGACCAGACATTAGAAGGCTTATAGTTGATCAAAAGTTTGTCAATACCATGACGGATCCTCAAAAAGAAGGATGGATTGCATTTAAAGAAGTCGTACAGAAATTTTTAGGCAATAACAAAGATCCTCACTACAAAAAGATCATTGGAAGAATGTGAAAGCATTTCAAGCTTTAGGTTGCCTGATGAGTTTGAAAGTGCATTTCCTCCAGTCCCACCTTGACTACTTTCCTGAAAATTTGGGAGCTGTGAGTGAGGAACAAGGTGAACGATTCCACCAAGACGTTAAAGAGATGGAAAGGAGATACCAGGGAAAATGGAGCATTACAATGATGGCAGACTACTGTTGGATGCTCCAGAGAGACATTCCAGATGCTACTCACAAGTGTAAATGCACCAAGAGGAGCATCACAAGGAAGAAGAATCGAGTTTAGTGTGTAGGTGAGCTCATTTCAGTTCAAAAAAGGATTTTCATGAAAATATTGTAATAAAACTTTAATTTTATAAGTCTATTTCCATTTATTTTGAGGTATTGCCTTATTTAACATAGTTACCTAAATTGTCAGGAAATGTGATGTCCTATGAGGAAATGGAGGTCATTTTCGGATTCAGCGCACCAAAAAACATAAAGATTACATGGAATAACCAAAACAGCTCTTGAATTATTATTATTATTATTTTTTTGCAGACCTGTGTTATGTCTCTTTCTTTTCACTAGTAGAATGTATGAGGATAGAGGATTTCTGTGCTTCTGAAGGTGCAGCTCATTTTCTCCTCTGGGTGTGCTGCTGCTCCATGTGTCTCTTTCCCAGCTCTGTGCGATGCTGTGTCCTGAAGTGGATCAAACAAACCATGGTGAATGTTTCCCTCATTTGCATCACTTCTAGACAGCCCCTGTCGTAGTCTTTGCTGACAGGAAATCACTGTCTTTGTCACCTTTCTTCAGTGATCTCCTTTTGGCAGAGATGGTCCATGTGACCAGGATTAATCACAACAACAATTCTGGCTTAGAATTCAATGACATGTTTTGCTCAGTGCTCCAATAACAGTGTAGGCTGAAATCAGTAGGAAATGACTACATTAATTTCGGAGTGAAAAGATAATTAACACTTAAAGAGTAATGTTATAACTCATGAAGCTATAATTCAAATGCATGGAAAAATGTGTTGTGGTGGTGAAGTGCGGGGGAATGGACGAGTTCTCTGTTTTATAGTTAGAAATAAACTTAAAATAATTTGGGAAACTGAACATGGAGGAGGTGAAATATATTTGAAGAGAACAGTGAACAGAAGCTATAATACTTCAGTGTTTGAAACTGCAGCCTGAAGTATGTGTAAAGTGCTTACTTAGATGATATGAATAGGATACGGGCAAACAAAAGCAGCAGTGTGCTCGGAGAATGCTGTGCTTAAGGAGTTTCCTTGGCAACAGAAATGCAGTTCCAAAAGTAGACAGAACTTTCCTCAGAAAACATGCTATTAATAACAACCTTCCGGAACAACCTGGAACAATTTGACTACTTGGCAGTGATAATGCCAAGTGTTCTGCAAATTAATGTAACACAACAGTTATATGTTTTCTCCTGGCCATAATTCTTCTGGAGCTGAAGTCTGGGTTCTGTTCTGTTTGTGGGTATAAATGCACGAAGCCATTCCAAATGTTAGCAAAGTGAAAGAAAGCTGGTAGTTCAACAAATGCCCTCCCTGTATCATTTCATCTTGAATAACAGCTTTGTCCAAAGAGATGATTTTATTCTAATTAGGAGGACAAAAAAGCTTACATGCTTAGTGAAGCCAGCAGTGAATGTATTTTTAATTTTACTAATTTACAAATGAGTAGACAGTATTTTAACAAATCCAGGAAGGCTGGGGGAATTTAGTATACATTTATTCATCCCAACTGTTTATCATCTCTCTGTGTATCACTCTATGTGTAAGCCGTACACTTTTTAATCTACAAAAAAAAATTCCCCACAAACAAGAATATTGGCAACATTTCTTCTTATTTACTGGCATGGTTACCCCCCACTGGTTGAGGGTGGCTTCTAAAGTTAACATTATCAGAAGCTGAAGTTAATCAGACGGCCCCTGCATATTCTCAACAAGTCCAAGAGCCAGCAAAAAAAGTATAAAATATGCTATCCATGCAGACTTTTCAAAATAGATCATGGTAGCTGTCTGCCAAGAGAATAAACTAATTTCAGATCTGCCTTGCCAAGTAGAATCATTAGAATTCTGTTAAAGGCCATAAGTTTACTAGACGGGAAAGGTAGGCTGCTCTACTGCCTTGACCTTTCCTGAATCCTTAGATCTAAAGGTTAAAAGTAATCAATATCTCATTGTGCATCCTGGTAATACGTAATAACCATCATGTTAAAATCTAAATGATTGCAGATCGCACTTAAGCATGTTGACCCATTTGGGAGCCTTGTTTAATTGCAATCAGGATACTGATTATGGTTTGCTAATAAACTTTTAACCTAAATGGCAAAAATTGCAGCCTTTAGCTTTTTATAAAATATGACTTCAACCTGTAACACTGTACCAGAGGTTGTGTTGCACATTAAACAGCCATTTCCTCTGATAAAGACCTAAATACAGTTCGTGATTGTTTTTCATAAAAGTGAAGAAAGGATATTTGAAATATCAGAGATAATACTGTTACCCTCGTGTTACTTTTTCAGTATACACACTTAACTTTTGTTACATATATTTATCCTGAGCAGGAGCATATAAGAACAAAGAGACTTTGGGGTCCATCACTAATTCTCAATTCAATCTACCTCACAAGATTGTTGTGGAAAAAAATTGGATCATGTACTAGTAGGTATGCTACATTGAGATCCAAGAAGAAAGGCAGAATATAAAGCCAAACACAGACAGATGTAATTCAACAAGATTATGATAATTGTTTTTTTAATAAAATTTTTATTTTCAAACAAACACAAACACACAAAACATATAACATAAAAACCTCTTCAACTACATACAGTGTGTCGATTGGTTACAAGGTCTTTCTGTGTCCTTTCCATAGTCATCACTTGAGCTTTATCAAAAATCACATATTGTCAATCAAATATCTTTGTATACATTATTATTATACTTCATTTGTTTGATTATCACTATTGTTTCTCCATTTTAAACAAAGTATTCTAAATATGTGATTTATATTATAATGTTTCATTATATCATCTTCAATATATCCAATAATAAATAATGTTTTATATCCTATTCTAAGTCATTCTATTATTTTAGCATTGATATTCTCTAATAATTTTCAATTCCATATTTTCCATTATTAGTATCATCAATCTAATATACATGTATACAAATTGTTATAATTGTTAAACATCCATTAAGCATAGCTATTATTACATCCTTTTTATATGAAACATATTAAATTTGAAGTAAATTTATATTATGGCATTTCATTACATCATCCTGAAATCATCCAATGATATGACATCTTTATATTCTATTCTATATGGAATTATTTATCTTTTATAAAAAGGTTTTTCAACATCATCTCCATCATCCTCACTTACAGTTTGTATAAAATTTCATATTATCAATCTAGCATATATAAATGCTTTATTATCATTATTGATCATTTATTTGACTATAGCTATTCTTACTTTGTCTTATAGATAGTACTCAAAATTTAACTACATTTAACTAAATTTTATTGTGACATTTCATTTCATCATCCTGTATCCTTCCAGAAATAGTGCAGTCCAATATCTCTTGCCATTTGTAGAATCTGTATTCTAAGTGGTTTCTTGATAAGTCTTATGTGGATTTCTCTTGACAATTTGTTATTCATTGCATTCTTGTAAAGATTTGAAACCCTCTATCTGTTCCTTTCATCAGCTTGACTTTTGTTATCACTGGTGCTTCTGCCGAAATTACTCTCATTGTTTCTGCCAAATTTTTTCTCCTTCTTCATCTATATTTTGACATCTGAGATAGAGTTCCAGTTCATCGATCTCTCCTTTCCATATTTTGCACTTATCATTTTCCTCCACTCTCGATTTGCTAACAGTGTCAACAATTTTCTTATCACTTTCATATGTCTCTGTGGTTTTTTGAACTTTGTCCTCAAATTTCATCCTTGTTTTATAAGTATTCTCAACTCTTCCCTGTATTTTGATCTATAATTTCAAGTCTCTTTTCAATTCTCTCTGTGATTATTAAGACTTTTTAAATTTCTAGCATAATTCTTTGCAATGTTAGTCCCTTTTATTCTTCATATTGGGCCATTTTTCCAAGTTATAGATACTGCCACTAAAACATCCAAGGCTTTTGCTAGGTTTCAAACAAATTCAGTAAAGTTTTTCAGGTCAAAGTCTGTATAGCCACTGACCCTTTCCGTAAACAAAGCCAATAGCTTTGTATTATCAGACGTTGTCAAGCCTCTAGCCTCTAGAGGGCAGTGTTACATTCTTTCCCTCTGTTTTGCCTCTTTTTCTAAGCTCCGAAGTCCAGAACAAAAGAAAAAAAATGTTTAAAGATTACGATCCGGCCGAGCCTTGCGAGGAAAGAAGCTTTTAATCCACAAATACAAAAAAATGAAAGTATAGAGGAAGAAGGGGGGGGATCAGTCCAGTTTAAAAGTAAAAGGCATTTGTAAAAAAAGTCCATCCATAGAAAACAAACAAAATTAAAGTGAAAAAGATAACATGATAGTTTTAAATCAGGGTTAATTTGCTGCTTACTTCCTTCTGTCTTCAATTTTATTTTAACTAAGTCTTTTGGGTTTTCTCTTCTCTAATAATAAGGATTTTTCTCACCATTTCGACACACTGTCTCTCCTGTTCTGCTTCTGTTTCAGGGGACTGTCCTAACTTTCTGGGGCCATTTTGACTGCTTCTCTTGTAGCTGGCAAAAAGAGCTTTCTCCTGGATCGATCAGGGACTTTGCGATGTCCCTGAGATCAGCAGGACCTGCTCTTCTCTATCAAAGTTCCTTCAGAACGGTTTAGGTCCAAAAAGGACCATCCAGCAACAGAGATATCGACTGCAATCCTGGAGCCCCAAGAATGCATGTCGTGTCGTCACGACATTAAGCCCCGCCCTCCAAGTTTATGATAATTGTTGAGGATGGCAATGCATGACCTCCTATCCATTTTCAGCACAGATGTAGCCTGTGCGCCTTCTACTCAGAATGTGTATCAAGCTTTGCATTTGTCTACAATGCAAAAGGGAAGATTCTGTGCATGAATGTTAGATGATTGGAAGGCAGTGAGTGAGGAGAGGTGATTAGGAAGATTAGGAAGAAAAGTCCTAGAATGGCCTAATTTATACTTCTCTCCTCCTTTCTCCTCTATTTTACCAGTGATAATATATGATGCTCTTTTTCTTTGATTAATCCCTGTGTGAACATCTTCTAATCAAGAAGCATGATCCTGACTGCATGGTAACATACAATATATGTAGAAAATAAAACTGAAATAGAGAGGAAAGAATTAAAGTGGGCCAAAGTGGTTTCTTCTTGGTAACCAAAATTCTTCATGAATCATTCATGACTAGCCTACCGGATTCTATCTTCCATGTTCCACATTCCACCGTTGATGTTTTAATCTTTTCAGTATAAAGATTAAATTGTATTAAAAGAGTTGGCAATCATAATTACATTAGATTACTCTAAAAGGTGATTAGTCTAATTTATAGCAGACACATCTATCAGCAGCTATTAGTGACATGTTCAGAAGTTATGCCACTGAGTATCAGATGGAGGACAGTACTACTGTTTTATGCCCTATTTCTGAAATTATCTAGTTTGCTAATGCTCCATTTTTCAATTTTATTTGTTCCTAGAAAATGTAGAAAGATTTGATTTAACTGTTCTTAAATTTTACAAGTTGCTATAACAACAACAACAACACAGAAAGAGGAGGGTAAATAGTTCAGATAAAGATCACCTTTGAAACACAAATCCTGGTCCCAATGTTTCATTGTGTTTCATACTATATTTGTGTTTGAATACAAGAAAACAAAGACATGTTTTTTTTCTCTCAGATTGTAAGTAAAAATATTATTTTATTATTAAAAGTGAAGAAAAAAAAACTGATTTCAGCTCTTATTGCTGAAATCATCCAGAAAACTACCTTTTTGGTGTAATGGGATGGTTTTTTTTTACCTTCTTGACAGTGTGTCATTTTCAGCAAAACGAAGTATGATATTTCATTGAATAAGTGTTTTTTTATGTGATATTTCATTAAATCAGTGTTTGTTTGTGTCTCTATGGAGATACTCTAAATCCATTGTTCAAGATACTGACAATGCAACCTATAAATGTCTATTCAGCAATGAAGTCCCATAGAATCCAGTCTGTCTTGCTCCATGATAAGTTCATTAAGCAAAGTTTGCCATCTGAAAATCATGACATGTTTGATATTTCAGATATCAATTGCATGAAATATGCTAAATGCTACTGTCAGCATTTTATGTGACTACTAGATAACCCATGAACTTTTGGGTCATTCTTTCAGAGATATTTCCTTCCCTAAACAGAGAAACCAAATGATTACTGGCAGGCAAAAGAAATCAGTGGCAGTGACTTCCAACTTCCTGACTTCTCCATTGATGTTGTTTATGGGAAGCTAGCAAGAAAATTAAAACCATTCTTCTTCCTCCTCCACTGAACTGCAGAACTGCCTGCCACTTTATTTGGGGAGGGCGAACAAACAAAGCAGTGGAATGTGAAAAAAAAACCTGCACCCACACTCCCCATCCTGACATCTCCCCAAGTGCCCCCAGGAAGGAAGAAGGCTGTCAACTTTTGGCATGTCCCAGTTAGCCCTACCTCACAAGCAGACATCCAATTGCTTCCTCATCCTTTTTTTGCTGCCCACTGCCATTAAAAGATGTTAAATTCAGCCTTGGCTCCAAAGTAGCCAATTGCTATCTATGCCTAGTCACCAGCTGATTGGGGACAGAGACCAGATGGGGAAATAGCCCTCTCATCCACTCTTGAACCATGCAACTTCCTGATTTCTTGGAAGCAGCCACAACTTTCCTAAATTTCATTCCCATGGTCCCAATATACTATAAGACAGCCATTTGATTTGTCTTGATTCAATCATTGTTGCCCTATAGCTTCTATTTTCACTGAATTGAAGGTGACAAACAAAGAGGCATGAGAGTTTTAGTATATATAGTTATAACCTTTTGTACTTAAAACTGATCGGAGAGTATTTGGTGACTACTTAAAACAATGTCAGATTCAAGAGAAAATACAGAAATTCAACAATAAGAATAAAATTATATTTTTAATGGCACCCTTTTGACCCGATGCCTTGATATTTGTTGGTACTATCATTTGTAGAATTCCTAAGCAATAAATACTTGGGTAAAAATATTTATTTCTTTATCATAAACTTGGACTGCAAGGTAGAAATAACAAACATAACCTGACATACCTTTGTTTAGTGAAATAATACCCAATAAAGGAGTTTTCTTCCTAAATACTTATCTAGATTTTGATGATGATGATGATGATGATGATGATGATGATGATGATGATGATGATGGTAAGAGATGCCAACTATAATGAAAAACTACTTTAAATTACTTCCAGAAATGATAATATTTGCAATTGCAGCTTGTTATGCAGAAGTAAGGAAAATGGATTTGGACTCCCTCGCCTATATCACTATTAATATCAGATTAGCTTTCCCAGAGTTGTTTCCAGAAGTAGGTCAGCATCACTAACATAATACCTTCCCTTTTTTTGTATTTTTGTAAAAAATTTTACATAAAAGAAATGATTCATTATCCTTAAAAATATACC
Source organism: Thamnophis sirtalis (assembly GCF_051295495.1). NCBI lineage: Eukaryota > Metazoa > Chordata > Lepidosauria > Squamata > Natricidae > Thamnophis > Thamnophis sirtalis. The sequence goes on from NW_028261381.1 coordinate 122,835,953, forward strand.
CTTACTTGGTGAATCACTATTCAACCAAATAAAACCTAACAAGTGGGGAATGATTTTGGATATTGTATAATTTTTATAGAAAATCTGATTTCTTGCAATAGTTTTGGAAGATGATTAGATGATTAAAAGAGCTTGTTCCTTAAATATTTGTTTCAGTTATAATATATAAACTTTTGATGCTTCAAAGCTGACAATGTTTTGCTTGTCTTTCAAATTAATTATTCATTTGACCACCAGGTGGCCTCCCACACTGCATTGTGTATTGTATAGTACTGATCTGCCTTTTTAAAACTTTCATAATGCAATAGTACTTATACAATGCAAATGTGTATTGCCTAGTGGAATTTCTTTGTGGGTGTCACATTATAGAGTTTGCAATGTTAACGTCAAGCTCTATGGTCCTTCTAAATTTACATCAATCTCCTATCCATGGAAGTTATCTGTTGTTGAATCAAGGGTAGAAAATTGAATTCAGAAAAAGATTTTTAAAGATTATGGCATGGCTTAAATATGCTAGCTTTTTACTTAAGTACTTAATTGCTTTACCCAATGACACCTAACTTCTGCCAGTATCACTTTGTTCAGCTGATTAGATAAAATGCAAAGAACAAAATCAATATAATAGCAATTCCTCAAATGTCAGTATCTAATGCCAATCACTGTGGCCTGAAAAATTACGTTCAATAGGCTCACAGTATTATCGGGGTAGCCTATTAATACTGTAGCTTCTTTGAAATATTTCTATCTTGCTTTCATTTTTTTAAAATGTTGGACATGTTAATACTTTATACTATAATATAAAATCTGTATGCAATCTTGTACAGTGCAGTTTTGCATATTTCAGTGTAATTTCTTCAATTGTGGAGGATGACAGTCTAAAATAATGAAGATTTAGGCTGATTTTCTCAGCTCACTTAATGGAGAAATGAGACACCTAGCATACAGTGGTGGGATTCAAATAATTTAACAACCAGTTCTCTGCCCTAATGACCTGCTACGTTGACATGGCCAGGTGGGTATGGCCAGGGTGGGCGTGGCCAGGGTAGGTATGGCCTGGGTGCGGGACAGAACTCAGCCTCCTGCAGCACTCTGCCAGTCAAAATGGGGCGCGGGGGTTAATTACAACATGTGGGCTTTGCTTTGTGACATATAAAGGAATGCTGGGAAACTCTATATTTTAAAGAACGTTTAAGAGAGGGGTGCAGAATAGCCCTTCTCTGCCTGAGGCTGTAGAGACCTGGCACCAATCAAAACACTTTTTGTGAAGCAACTGATCAACACTAACAGGGTAAGTCACTAGTAGATGAAACTAAGAGCAAACTTCACTCTCTTCTAGTACTGATGATGTTACCTAGTTTGGTAATGAAACATCTGCAAGAAAACCATCAAGCTCAGAGAGCACCTAGGAACCCACAGTTCAACCCTAAGCTACAAATTACCTTCTATTGATAAACACTTTTTGGTTAGAGGGACTCAGAGCCTACATTATATGAGATGGCTCCCAGTGGATTTCATTCTAAATTTTGATATGATTTCTGTAAATAAGGAATGTAGAATTATAATTGAGTATTTGATCCTTCATACATTAAAAAAAAAACCCATCCTGGAAGCCAAGGTGGGATGGGCGGGACCAGCCAGAGGTGGGATTAGCTGGTTCTCCGAAACCATTACGATTAGCTGGCCAAAAAGTTAACAACCAGTTCGCCTGAACTGGTGCGAACCGGCTGAAGCCCACCTCTGCCTAGCAAATGGAGCTCTTTTGAGTAAATATGCATATTATTCCAATCATTGTTACTTCTAAAGTATTTCTTTATGAAAGAAGCTTATACAACTTCTGTTGGTCCAAATAAGTGAAATTTTAGCTATCAAATTTAGCTATCTTTGTTTTCTATTTTTTGATCACTTTAAACATTAGAAGGAAAACAAGCACTACTTTTCCCTGCTGTCTTAAAACTATCAGAAACAAACCACCAATTTGTTAGTTGTGCAATTGTGTTTTAAATAACATATTATTATTCTAATTAGCTCCGGAGACAATGGAAACTTAGCTAATACCTAATTCCACAGTTTCAGATGAGAAATGGACATGTCCCACCTGTCCTGATCCATAACCTGGTTCCCTACCCTACTCCATTTATTGAGAAGAAGATGGAGAAAATTACATATAAATGTAGTCAAACATTTATGTCATATCTGGTTTTATGCAAACACACATCCAAAGAAAAGGGTATGATTTCACCAGACAGCTATTCAGATGACATTGGCATAACACATTAAGATACCAAGCTTTTTGTTCTCTTACCTTCAGATGACATGTGGATGAGTCTTCTGGAACCTGCCAGATTCTGTGCCTAGTAGACCTTAATATATATTCACCCTTAAATCAGTAAAAAATAATAAATGGAAAGTTGGAATGGTACAAACTAATACATGAGCTGCAATAATTTTACAATAATACATTAGAGTCCCACATAGGTCTCATAGCATGCTTAGAAAATGGGTTGCAGTCCTATGTTTTAGAATGTGTCCATTTAAAAAGAAAGAAAAAATCCAACATGTTAATCCAACATGTTAAAAACGAGAAAAATTAAGGAAACAATTGGTCCATTGCTAGGAGAAAATGGTAAGAAAGTGAAAAGCAACAGGGAGAAAGCTGAACCATTTAACTGAAGTTTGCATCTATCTTTACACAAAGGGCAAAAACAGTCCAACCTACCAAAAACAGCACCACAAAAATCAGATTAGGAACACAAGTTGAAATAGGGAAGAAAATGGTAAGTGAACCATAGATGAGTTCAAATCACTAGGACCGGATGGATTACATCCCAGGGTTCTGAAGGAGCTGGCAGCCAAGATCTCAAAACCACTGAACTATATCTTTCAGAGATTCTGGAGCACCGGGGAACTGCCAGAGGACTGGAAAAGAGCTGATGTGGTTCCCATCTTCAAAAAAGGAAAAAATAGATCCAGGAAACTATAGACCTATCAGCCTGACCTCAATACCAGGGAAGATTCTGGAAAAGATAATCAAGCAACGAATTAGCGAACACCTAGAAGTAAGCAAAGTAGTAGCCAGACACCAACATGGGTTTGTCAAAAACAGATCATGCCAGACTAATCTTATTGGAAAGTGACAAAATTAGTGGACCAGAGGAATACTGTCAATATAGTTTACTTGGACTTCAGTAAGACATTTGATAAAGTAGACCATAACCTACTACTAGATAAAGTAGAAGAATGTGGGTTAGCAGCATCACCACCAGATGGATTCGTTAACTGGCTGACCAACTGCACTCAACGTGTAGTCCTCAATGGAACTGCATCTTCGTGGAGGGAAGTATGCAGTGGAATACCCCAAGGCTCTGTTTTAGGCCCAGTACTCTTCAACATCTTCATCAATGATCTGGATGAGGGAATAAATGGGGAACTCATCAAATTTGCATATGACACCAAGATGGCAGGAATAGCCAACACTCCAGAAGATAGGCGTAAGATACAGAAGGATCTTGACAAACTTGAACATTGGGCACTATCTAACAAAATGAAATTCAATGATGAAAAAAGTAAGGTTCTAGAAAAACAAAATGCACAGGTACAGTATAGATGGTACCTTCCTCAATAGTAGAGGGATTAGTAGACTGTGAGAGGGATCTTGGAATCATAGTGGACAACCACTTAAATATGAGTGAGCAGTGTGCAGCAGCTGCCAAAAAAGCCAACACAGTTCTAGGCTGCATAAACAGAGGGATAGAATCAAGATCATGTGAAGTGTTAATACCACTTTATAATGCCTTGGTAAGGCCACACTTGGAATACTGCATTCAGTTTTGGTCACCACGATGGAGACTCTAGAAAGAGTGCAGAGAACAGCAACAAAGATGATTAGGGGACTGGAGGCTAAAACATATGAGGAATGGTTGCAGGAACTGAGTATGTCTAGTTTAATGAAAAGAAGGACATGGGGAGACATGATAGCAGTGTTCCAATATCTCAGGGGTTGCCACAAAGAAGAGGGACTCAAATTATTGTCCAAGGCACCTGGGGGTAGAACAAGAAGCAATGGGTGGAAACTAATCAAGGAGAGAAGCAACTTAGAACTGAGGAGAAATTTCCTGATAGTTAGAACAATTAATCAGTGGAACAGCTTGCCTCCAGAAGCTGTGAATGCCCCAACACTGGAAGACTTTAAGAAGATGTTGGATAGCCATTTGTCTGAAATGGTATAGGGTTTCCTGCCTAGGCAGGGGGTTGGACTAGAAGACCTCCAAGATCCCTTCCAACTCTGCTATTTTATTGTAAATTGGAATATGTACAGGCATGAAATCCTTTTATTTTTGCTACTGGTTCAGAACTGGGAGCACACATATGCACCTGCATGCTTCATTTTCATACGGCACTTCTGTGCATGCACAGACCCTTCTGTGCACGCGCAGAGCATCTGTGATTACCTCTGGGCAGGTGGGATGTGTCTCCCGATGCTGCCACTACAAGTTCTCCCCAACTGGGGCGAACCGGCAGTATACTATCTCTGAATATGTACTAACAAACTGGGTGGCTAGAGGGTACAGAGGGAGCAGCCTATCTGGCTAGGCTTATGAGTAAATGGGTGTTTTGTAACTGGCCACATCCACCTATGTGAGAAATTTTGCAAGTAAGGAAGGCTTCACTATTGGACTGTAATGGCCTCTAAATGATACTGTTAGAACCTTTGTTTCCAATCTAGGTATCCTGGGATTTGATTCAATGGGTCAGAATGCTAAACACTGTAGTCACTCTTCAGCAGTGACATTGTAATTTTTTCACTTAATCTTGAATAATTATCTCTGTTGGGAAAATCCATATCCAAATTTTGAATTTAGTATTTAAAAGCCTTTAATGCAAGAGGGAGGGAGAGATAGAGAAGGTTTTATGTTTCTGCAAAATGAAAATGCCGAATCCAAAACCTAGATTATATTTGAAGGTTTTGGTTGAATGTTTGGAGAATTCCTTTGGATACATTTAGCTCAATACTCCAGCACAATTATAATTATAAGAAAAAGTGTGTTTTAATATTGTTATATTTTGTAGAGCTGCTAATGTATCAGGAATAGGTCATTCCATGGCTTTCTATGCAGACATGGTGTCACAAAGATCTGTCAAGAAAATAAAATAATTTTGCCTTGAAGAAGGTCTAAATACTTATGTATCAATTGAACCAGGTCTGTTGGCTATCATGGCTGTATGTTTATTTTATTGGTTTCTCCTTTAGAGATGTTCCTTTCTCCCTTGCCCAGCAATTGTGTTAAGAAAAACTTAAATTTACATAAGCCATGCAAATGTATGCAGGTAATTTGAATAAGGTATAGGGAATTTTGTATATGTGCTTGAAACATGCAAAACTAGCCTGTGTAATGGTTGAAAAATAGAGGTAATACTGTTTCCTTGTAATGTTTCCAATAAATTAATACAAACACAAAGATTTGTGGAATCTAACAATTTGATCCTCTGAGAACTTAAATTGCTTTTGCACTTTTTCTGCATTATTGTACCCCTCCTGTCCAATTTATATGAATGTATGATTGTTGGTGAGAAGAAAATGGATTTGAAATATAAACAGACAACCTAGTCATATTATAAACCATATAATATTTTATGTATATAACTGGAAAACCTATGTGATGCCTTAAATTTGTGCCAATAGTGGAGACAGAATTTATGATTCATGAAGGAATAGTTTAAAATGTGAGAACACCATTGAATCATTGACAATGCATTTATCTCTACCGATCATTACTTGATTCTTTTATTGTAATGGACCAGCACAGCTACCTGAGATGTTTGCTGAAATGACACTTCGGAAAATGCATAAAGAAAGTAACTTTGACTTTGGACATCTTCAGTTACAAGTACTGTTTCCTGGCAGAATTCACCTGAGCACAAAGACAAATTCTTTCTACCATATATTTCCAAACTTGCAACACTGGATAAAAGTTAAATCATTACTTTCCTCCATTACTTTCCCAAGTTTGTTTGATATTAAAAAATGTGAAGGTGTGGTATTTATTGTGGTGTATGAAGTCAAATCTATAGATAGACACAAATACATTACATATCATATATCACATATATGATATATGATATATCTATATATAATGTTTTATATAGGGACACAGTGGATCAGTGGCTAAGACGCTGAGCTTGTTGATCAGAAATGTCAGCAGTTCGGTGGTTTGAATCCCTAGCGCCGCGTAACGGAGTGAACTCCCATTACTTGTCCCAGCTTCTGCCAACCTAGCAGTTCGAAAGCATGTAAAAATGCAAGTAGAAAAATAGGAACCACCTTTGGTGGGAAGGTAACAGCGTTCTGTGCACCTTTGGTGTTCACATGAACACAAAGATGTCTTCGGACAGTGCTGGCTCTTCGGCTTTGAAACAGAGATAAGCACCGCCTCCTAGAGTTGAGAACTACTAGGACATATGTGCAAGGGGAGCCTTTACCTTACATAGACACAAATATATTACATATCATATATCACATATGTGCTATGTGATATATCTACGTATATATAAAGTTAGCAGATAAATAATTTATAAAGGTAGTCCTTGTTTAATGACAGTTACTTAGCAATCATTCAACATTACAAACAACCTCCCCAAAGCTACTTATGACTCATTTTCAAAGTTCCAACTGTTTTTAGTTCAGATAAATTTATTTTTGCTGTTTCAAAAATGAACAAAAATATAAAATGAAATAAAGACAATATAGGAATTTCATTTCCTTCAAGTGGACAGTATCCAGAATAAAGCAGCAGTTCAAGAAATCTGGTTAAAAATATAATGGAAAGAAAACATTCTAAAAATCAAGTTGCTGAATAGCTACCATCAACTAGTAGATCCATGAGAGCTGTTCAGCTAAAAGTCACAGCAGACTTTGTAATGCAATGATGTAATCTTGGCTTTGTGTCATTTATATTCAACCTAAAAAAAATTTTTTTTCCTGAATAGGCAGGCTGACAACAATATTGTTCAGTGTTGGTTTTTATTTGGATTGCTTCCAAATTGTTCACATGCCTTCATTGAATCACATCATGCCTGCTTAAGTTTTCCCTGAATTCCTGCTTCCTCCTTGTCTCATATTTTATTTTGCTTTTAAAGCCTTGGTTATGTTTGTGAAGCTAACCAGCCTGGCCACAAAATTAGGATGTATCTTGCAGAGTGCATTCATTTTACTTTTTGCATATTTTTCCTGAGGTCATGTCAAGGTTAGTTTGAATTCCATCCTACATTAAGACTTCTTTCACAGCTATTTAGCTCTGCAGCCTACTCCCCGCTGGGGTCTGCCCCTTGGGCACGTCAAAGCTTCAGACCTGACAAATCACACACAGATGAAGCTGTACAGTTTTTTTAACAGTTTCATCAGTAACATTTGCCTATACAATATTTTTTTCTCAATATATTGAACTGCATTTTCTTGATTGTGGCATCGGGAAAATTTATTCTGTATTCAAAAGCATTGTTCCATGAAGAAATTGCTAAATATGAGGCACTAGGCAGTACAGTTAGAATTTACTCAGAGGCAAATATTTTAGAAATGAATGAATGTGTTTTCTGTTATGTCCTATTAGATTTTAAAATCAGATATGCAAAATGAGCTGGGATATCCTTCGTTGAAATGCACTAAGTGACATTCTTGAGCAACCCACTATCTTCCAGCCCTCATTCAACTGTTTGTATCCACAGATATGAATAATTCCTTAATTAGTCTTTATGACTCTTTCTAGATATTAATAGGAACCCATAAATTCTCATTATTGGTAGACATGTGGTTTAATGATTGCCATGAGAAATATTTGAAAAAATATTATTAAAAGTTTGTGAACACGGTAACTTGTTGAATGAAATCAGAGCAATATTCAAATTTATGAACAGTTTGTGTGTATAGCAGTTGAGATTTTTTCTGCTACCCCCTTAAGCTACTGTAATCAACAATTACTTAGAAAGTATATACCTCTGTCTTACTTCAGTATGGGCTTAATGTTATATGTTCATATGTGTTATATGTTCATAAGTATAGCAATAGCAATAGCACTTAGGCCTATATACCGCTTCATAGTGCTTTACAGCCCACTCTAAACGGTTTACAAAGTCAGCATATTGCCCCCAACAATCGGGGTCCTCATTTTACCCACTGGAAGGCTGAGTCAACCTTGAGCCTGGTGAGATTTGATCTCCAAACTGCTGGCAGCTGGTGATTAGAAGAAGTAGCCTGCAGTATTGCACTCTAACCATGGCTCTATTTTACATATATTTTAAAACATCTGAATTTAGCCAACACGGTTTATTTTTTATTCAATGCATTTCCTACCTTTCAAGTAAAAAAATGTAACAATAAAGATAAAATAAGCAAGTTATTAAAAATCATCAATATACCACTAAAACAATAAACTCATCACCTTAATTCAGCAATAAATCCATTTAGGAACAAATTAAAGGATGTTCAAGCAATTTGGTCACACCTGCTTGACTTTTATTATTTTTAAACATTTCTACTAAATTTTTAAAGTTTATTTTATATATTGAGTTTTTTTATCAGCTTGTTAATTTGATATTTGAAATTTCTTTTTCTTCTGAATGTCAGTATAAACGTTAAGAGCCTGTTGTGATGAAAATGTCTTTGCTATTGTGGAACTCAACCTGGACAATTTTGGGAACAACTAGCATGAAGACCTTCTCTCATGTTCCCACCAAATGTATTTGTGATAATGATAGGACAAAGAGAAGTATGTATTACAGTAATTTAGACAAGTAATTAAAACATAGATCAAGGAATTGGACTGGGCATCTTGAAAAATGGGTGCCCCTGGCATTCTTGCCTTAGATATATAAATGTACCTCTGGCCATTATCAACATCTAACATCCCAATTAAGGGCTGAATGTTAGAATATATCTACAAATATGTTCATGTTTTCAAGCAGAAGTAAATTCTTGTTCCCGATTTCCTTTTCAAAGAAAACAGTCTGGAATAGCTACGGGTTCTCTGTGGATGAGACTTCAATTTTTTTCCCCCCACTTTCATCCAGAACTGAAAAGCTTGGATGAGCATCATCAGCATATTGTTAGCAATAAACACCCCAAACTATTGGACAATATTTCCTAGTTGTTTCATACATGAAATCGCAAGCAGAATAAGATGAAGTTTATTAGGTTTAACTAAGTTTATTTTAGCTTACTTTAGTTTAGTATATAAGCCTAAACATATTCTTTGCTCTCTTGACATGTTTAGTTTTTTTGCCTCAATGTACTTGACTGGAGACTATGGACTTGGCCATCCTTCTCCCTTGTGCACTCCAATGTGAGAGTGGTCTCGGTTTCTGCTACTTATTCTACTTCTCTAAATTAATGATTTATTGTTTAAAAATCATAAAAGTGAACAGAAGCAGTAACACAATTCCCCAGTCAATCTCCTGTCTAAGTTGTCCATCAAAGCAGTTGAAGCATATTCTGTCCCATAACAATTTCCAAAGTCAAACAGAAATGGATCTAAAATGTTGGAAGAGAATAAAATGGAACTATCAGATAGTATAGTGTATATGGAAGAAAACATACAATTTTCGATTAAGTGTTTCTTATGTGATAAACCTGGGAAGTACTGGAAGGATATTGATAATCTGATAACATATTTCTTGTTTGAATAAATAAAGCTGGAGTTCTTGGCTTTTAATGAGCATATTAGTGAGAAGCAATATACTTTTAAACAGGCTTAAGCTGTTAAGGGTTTTTTAAAAGCATCTTACCCTCTTTTGTTTTACAGGACAAAATGTACTGCCTTTTACAAATTGCTTGATTGACTGATGAAGTGTGTAATTATAGTTGCGCTGCCATTTTGACAAAGCCACAATAACTGATTGTAGTTTAGTTCCTACTTAAGACATACCACCCTTTGCATAACAAAACCCAGTTTTACTGGTCTAATTTTTATTCAGAACAAAAGGCACCTAGAGATATTAACTGTATACTAACAAGGAAATTTAGAACCTAGAGAAAAATAATAACATTGGAACACAACTGCAAAGGGGATAGTGGTTATACAGTTATTTCAAGAGGAGTGGTATCTAATGAAGAGTTGTCTAAAGGGCTGCTTGTTTGGAACTAATTAAAGACAGATCTTCTAAATAGCAAAAGGATCATGGGAATTACATTAGGTGTCTGGAGACTTGTTATTTTTTGGGCACTCTGATTGTGGAAGTTGTTAGTCTAGAAATAAAGCATCCAAATAACAACTCCTTCCCGCTCACCCACTATTGGCTGAGCAGTTGTATTTATGTTACTGACCTTGTTGCAATAAGATTCATATCAATGGTCAGAGTCCTGAAGGGAAAAAAAACAACTTTTTTTCTTTGCATTAACACACGGCGGTGAGAAGAGTCTTACGCTTTCACTCATGCATTTTCAGCCTTCAATTAACGTGAAAGCAGTACAATGCCTACACAACTTCTCTTGCCTAGTGGTGCACCATTTATCATTGCAGTTTTACATTGACCTTGACACCCACTTCATTAGAATAAAGATTGTCTACCATTTAGGTTACATTGTTCCTCTGCACAGAGACCCCATGCAAATTTTCTGTTCAGATAGAAGAGCTGTGAGCCTGTCAGAGGTCATCTGCATTAAATGATTGCAGCTATTTTCCAACTGCTTCTTTTCATTCTACTCAATTCAGGCTAGGAGGATCAATCAAGCCTTCTGCCTGAAACAGTGGGACTGCTGGGAATATAACTGTTTTTGGTGGTAGTGGATATGCCCTAAACAGTATTAAATATTTAATATCAACTCATTAAAGGGCACAAAAGATTTTATAGTTACAGTCAAAATTTAAATGTTTTGGATCATATCATTTCATAAAAGTAGAGCAATTGGTTTTTAAAAAAAACACATTACTTTATTATGGTAAAATAAATTCTTTAAAAAGAGTTTTTCTTTCATAGAACTATGACAAAGATATAATGGAGGAGGTGGGGAGCTTAGATGAAAGACATAAATGTTGGTGTGCATGGGTGCGTGTGCACTCCCCACCCCCCACACACATACACAGACATACACACAGAGAGAGATAGGTACTGCCTACCTCACTCTCAGTGAATATATTCATTCCTTGCTGAAATTATTTAAACAAAATGAATTTTTGTTTTGCACTTGCATGTTCGTTAAACCTTTTTACTGTGACATTGTGCAATTTATTATTATTATTATTATTATTGTTTCTTAAAGGACTTTACAAGAATAAGTTAGTGATTTCCTCTCTTCAGTTTTCAAGGTGATATAATTGGAGTGAAGTTTAATGAAATACACTTTTAAAAATATTGCTTTTTGAACTTCTGTTGGGGAATTTTCAATTCATTTTAATATAGAAGTTTGATTTATATTAAACAAAAATACTGCAATGCATCCCCAATTAACAATATATAGCCAAAGTAGAATGTTTTCTAGATCATGCAATTGCAATAGCTTAGAGAAAAAGAAAACAAATTCTTAACCCTGGAGATTATCTGCTGTATGAATTCGGGCTACTTTAAACAATATTGCAGTTTTTAATTTTGTCCCCCAAGGCTTAGCAGCAAATTTGTCCCAATAATAAGAAAACTAATTATTCATTTATAAGGACAGCTATAGAAGTCTTTATAATTTTTCTGTGCAGCTTTTTTTTTTTTGCATGCTCTGATAGCAGGAGATTGCAAGAAGTTTGAACAAAGTAATGGCTGCTAGAAAAAATGACCTGAACAGCAACCAGATATTCTGATTGTACTTGCAAGATATATGAAATATGGAATATAATCCTGCCTCTGGATTGCTTGTAAAATGTCTTGCTTTGGTGTTAGGAAAGGACTTGGTGCCTACGAGCTGTTGTGAAGGGTAGCCTGGCCTCTAGCAGATTCCTTCACTCTCCATGTATACAGCTGAGCTTTGGACTCTGGGCTTCGGAATAAAAAGAGTCTTTGTTCATTAATGAATGGCATTAGGCATGGGCTTCCTGAGGGGCCACCATGAAGCCTAGGCGTGAAGAGCAGGAATATTAGCCAGAAAGCAAAGGATGTATATGTATGTAGGCAGATGACAGGCAAATACTTGAGTCATGCATAGGTATCAGTTTTAATGCAATGTACATTTATTAATGTAATTGGCGAATGTATCCACAGGGCAGTGTTTCTAATAAGAGGCTCTGTGCAGCCTGTAGGAGGGAGTTATTTGCAAATGAAGTGCACGTGCGTGTGTTGTATGTGCTCATACATGAGATCTATTTCTATCTGATAATACAGTAACTTCTTAGCAAGAGAGAAATCTATGAACACTTGCAGAGTGTGTTTCAATGAAATTTGAAGCATTGTTTAATTCCTTAAAGTAACCGGCATTATTCTGTTGTTATGAAAACAAGTCTGAAATGCATGATGTAAAATCTGAAAAAGTGAACCCCAATCCCAATAATATTTCAACCACAGAGAAGTATTCCCTGGCTTAATTCTTCTTTCTCTTATGTTCACAGCTCGCTATGTTTGGTATGTCTGGTCTCTTTTCACTTTAACCCACAGAAGCACCATACAAAAGTATACAATAGATGTCTTAATCTCTCTGTGTGCTTTTAAAGCATTATTTTAAATTCCATCATGCAGCCTTTTTTCCCTCTTTCCTTTCCTTTCCTTTCCTTTCCTTTCCTTTCCTTTCCTTTTTTTTTTTTTTGCTTTCCTCTTCTGAAGTTTTATTACAACAAAATTCCCAGGGAGCTTTAGACCCAAGGGCTGCATAATATTGCCCTAACATTTCACTCTAGATCCTGATTTTTGTGGGGCGAGGGTGGGGCAGGGATGCCCAATGCAGCTCTTTCATGAAAAGCGTGCAATAAAGACTTGGTCTATTATTAAATGTCAGAATTATTATTATTGTTGTTATTATTATCATTAACCACAGAGTTGACATCCAGGATCTTTTCATAATGATTTCTTTCTTTGACCTCTTAGTGACTAGGCATCTTGTTCTTTAACACTGAAGGAGACAAAAAAATGCTTAGTTGCTCAATGAGTGCCTTCTAGGCCGGTTCAAAATGGCTTATTCTTCTGGTTTCCATGGTGACAATTAATGCTGTTTCAAGGCATTGTTCCAGTCTCTGTTTGGACAGAATTTTGGGGTGTGATTTCTGTCCCTCCCTCCCTCCCTCCCTCTCTCTCTCTCAAAGAAAAAGCTGGACACTTTAGGAAACATTCATCACAAAATTCTCTTAATAATCTTTTCTACATTTCCTGATTATGTTCCAGTGAACTGTCTTTAGTACAAACTTTTACGAAATATCTAAGGTGTATTGGTTTTAATTACTTTAAAAGATTGTAAGTGGAGAAGGAAAAAAGAATGAGGGGAAGAGAAGAGGATCAAAATTCCTCAGCTTACATCACTCTCCTGCCCTTTTTTCTTGGGTGGATTCAAAATAAACTCCTTCTACTTGTCCATAGATATAAACATCTGACTTTGCCATAAAAATATGTAAGGCTTTTTTCTGCGGGCAAATGAAGTAGAAAAATAAATATTCAATCATTTTATTTATTGTAGCTATTGTTGGATGATGGAGGAAAAAAAAGAGGAAATGATGTGAGTTTAAAAATTCTCAATCTCATTGTTGGCTATTGAACAGTAATCTATATCATAACATTCACAGCCTGTCACAATACAGCCGTCTTTGCTCACTTAATGCTGAGGGTAGAATGAATATGAAGATTAAATTATCTTCTCACCGCAGGATAAAGAACTCCTACTAGACTAGGGTTGTGCAGCACTGATAGAGCTGGGAAGCTAATTTTGCAGAATGTAAGTGTTTGAAGGGTAAAAAAATATATCATGTGCTATCAGAATCTTAGCTCAACAGTACAGTAAGCATTTTTCTCACAGTGAAATAAATAACTTCAATTTTAGTCCTTTACCTTGAAACAATACTGACTGTTCTTTTCATATCTGGTGCAGTTTTCAGTGAAATGTTTTCCCCCCTATAACTTTTCCAGCCACTGTACAATGCATATTCTAGCAATTAGCCTCTTTTATCACACTGTTTATGCAGTATGATATTCTGTGAAAGAGACAGAAAGCATATAGAAACCTAACCTATTTATTTGGCTTAATGTAATAATCTTTTATAGCATCTGTCACAAGGACTCTTCGTATTATGCTGCATAATGCAACCACTTTATTTAGAACCAAAATTAAATGATACCCATTAGGTCTTTATGATAACTAGAGTATTATTGTTAAGAGACATATGCTGCCTGATTTGTTTAGATGTTAATCTTTACCAGCTCAAAAACACAGCTATAATACTTTTCAGCCCAAAGCAAACAAATCCAGTTTATTACAGGTGAAAAATATTAGTAGGCAAGTGCAAAACATAGTCAGATAATTAGAGAATTCCCTTCGACTTTCTAGGAAAAATGCAAAATAAGTGAAACCAGGTACATTGCACTTTCTAGCTAAAACAGACTTGGATTTCTCTTGATATTATGCATACTTACAGAAATAATTATGTAAATCTTTTTCAGCTATATCATCTTTAAATAGAAATCAGATTACATAAAGCAGATTGTAATCTCCTCTAGTCACCCTTTCCAGTTGAAAAGGCAATCATATAGAGCCAAGAATCATACTTGTTGGCAATTTTAGCCCAAGGAAAAGGTTAGCTATTCTGTGATCCAATCCTATCATTTGAAACCTGATTACTTCTTGTTAATGCAGATATTTTTTTAAAGAAAAAAGAAAAACAGCTTCTACTTTCCTTTTCACATATTGAAAAGACAAGTTTGTTTTGTAAATCTAAACAATCATTGGCTGCCTCTTATGCATATTCATGCTTATTTTTGATACACTGGCATCTGATCTGTGTTCATTAATAATGAGAAATACTTTAAACCATCTAATTTAAAACATTTTGCTCTGTGATCCACAAATGACTAATATTTGAAGTTGGCAAAATATAAATGATATTCATGTGCAGTGCAAATGAAAGATTAAAATATGAAATTAACAATATGCAAACATATTCATGCAAACACTGAGGATCTATTAGCTGAAAGAATGATTTCACACCTTCCTTGTTTTCTGCTAAATACCCTCCAATTATATTTTTGTTTTGTTTTGTCAGGCAATGTGTTCTTGGATCTGAGAAAAGCACCCATGTTTCAAACGTTCTTTAGTCTACTTTGACTTTGCTCTAGTTTCTTCTGGTTTTAAGTTTTTTCCTTCAATGGCAGCAGAAGGAACTTTATTCCTCAGGTTTCAAAAAAACCTAATGTTAAATGTGCAAATTGCTAATAGATAAGTGTAGTTTATATGACACTTTTAAATGCTTTTTTTGGCAATTGTTTTTTGTACTAGTATCTAAATACATATTATCACTGTTTCTTTAAAACAGAAAGAAAATGCGCATATGAACTTGTGTGTGTGTGTGTGTGTGGAGAGAGAGAGAGAGAGAGAGAGAGAGAGAGAGAGAGAGAGAGAGAGAGAGAGAGAGAGAGAGAGAGAGAGAGAGAGAGAGAGAGAGAGAGAGAGAGAGAGAGAGAGAGAGAGAGAGAGAGAGAGAGAGAGACTATTCAGTAATAGGTTGTTGGGGTTTTTTTGTTTTTGTTTTATTGCCAAGTAAACTGCCTTGGTTTGCTCAAATTTATTTCAGAGTTTTCCAAATGGGCTAAGGCCATGATGGAGAAACTATGGCACAAGTACACGTGGAGCCATTTGTTAGGGTGCATGAGGCGTTTCCCTCTCAGCTCCTTTGACCTTCAATTTTGGCCATTTTTTGCCATTCAGAGGCTTTAGGGAAGCCTCCTGAAGTCTCCAGAGGGCCTCCGGAGGGGGCAGGGAAGACCATTTTCACCCTCCCCAGGATCCTAGAAAGCCTCTGGAGCCTGGGGAGGGCGAAAAATGAGTCCATCACACACAAAGGGGGGGGGCAGGGGTCATGCACGCATGCGCATGGGGGGTGTCAGTGTGCATGTGCGGGGTCATGCACATAGAATTATGGGTGTGGGCATGCCTGCCCATGACCTCCCTGCGCTCCTCCCGCTTTTGGCACGCAATGGAAAAAAGGTTAGCCATCACTGGGCTAAGGCATCTATAGGGGGAGGAGTGATCTGCACTATATATGTTGTACATGAATTACATCATAATGCAATAGATATATGTTATTTGCATGGTGATATCATAACATGTGATATTATTTTGGCTTCTGTGCAGCAACAAAGTGTAAGAACAGGTGATACAGGATTTTCAAAGCTTATACCTTCCAGTAGTGGTAGAATTGCAGTTCCCAAAATTGATGGCTATGATTGGGAACCTGGGTAGTACCAAAGGAGGAAGTTTGCTATAAGAACTGTCTAGGCATTTAGTGGCTTTCTATGGATTTTGCAATTCAAAGTATGAGATCCAAAGTAATATCACCACATTTTGTATGCTCACCAAAACATTAATTTTAGTTACTGAGGCAGTAAACTCCTTTTTTGTGTTATTAATAAACTTTTTTCTAAGTCAAGGTGCCTTCAAACCCACTGGGCCCTTCAAACCAATGCTTGAGCTAATAAACTATCCATGAATTATTTGACCTATATCCCATGTTGAATGAGTCGGTCATATGCTTCCAGACAAGACATTGTCCTGGTTACCTGGTCAACTGTGCCTGCTCTTTGGAAGACCCAATGGAAAGGAAATGATTATTTGCCAAGTCATAAACTAAGGCTAGAGGGACATGTGAATACATTCAGATTATGATATGGATTGAGATTTGTTGGCAAATGTAAAAGTATTTTAAAATGCAATTAAGATTCATATGCCCTTGAATAGGATAAAGTCACTTGCTGGATCCCAGCCAAAAAAACAATTTGTATGTGGGAATATGAAAAAAATATGTTTCTCCCAAGAATTGAGAGATACAAGGAAATGTATAAACATCACCTTTAAAAAGGTTCTGTATAAATATATTTTGCCTGTTATGTGAATTATTTTCATTAACTTGAATTAGAATTGGGAACCAAACGAATGCAGAGACCCTGCTGAACAGAGTTGGAAGCTATCTTTATGTCACAGTTGTCTTCATTAGTCTCATTTTGTTGGTGTAATTTTAAAAGACATTTAGAAGTAAATGAATTACATAATAGTGAGATCAAATTCAGTCATATTCATATTCAGGGTCTGCTGCTCAAGCAGGGGGTTGGACTAGATGACCTACAAGATCCCTCCCAACTCTGTTATTCTTTCCTCTTACTTTCTAAGATTATTTTTAAATTAAAGGTGTTTTTCTATAGCTAACTCATCTTTTTTTTCATTTTAGAGGTACAGTGTAGAAATGTCAATCAGACATCCCAAAAAGATGGAATTGCTGAGTAAAGTCGAAGCTCTGAAGAGAAGTGGTGTTTTGTTACCAAGCGATCTCCTTGAAAAAGTGGATTCAATTAATGAAAAATGGGAACTGCTTGGGGTATTTACATTTTTATTACTGTTTGTGGGTTCTAGGTCCTTTTTCTGTGCCTTAAAGTATGCTCTGTGTCTGATTTCTAATATGAAACTCAAATATCTCTTTCATTCAGCTCACTAGATACATTTCAAACATACTATTATAGAAAAAATTTCTTTGTCTATTTTTTTATTCTCTGTTTGTGCCTAGTCAGACTTTAATAATTTTAGTACTTTAATACAGAAAAAATGTAAGTAAAATATGCCATGTATTATGGGCATGCATCAAGTCAGCTTTAATACAGTATACACTATAATACAGATATACATGGACTGTCATGCTTGAGTGAATATTAATAGAATTTATTCTGAAGGTACATGTTAGAGACATCTACTCTTTAACTATTTACTATACCCTAAAGATGAAAAGTGGGGATGTCGCTACATATTTCAGGTCATACTGATGCTGCAGAGAATAAATGTGCAAATATTGCACCAATCTGAAATTGCAAGGTAGCAATCAGGATGTGTTTTGAGTGACATATGCAGCTCATGTTTGACAAAAGAAGTAAACAAAAAATAAATGTTTTATATAATTCATTTCATGCTATAAGAGACTCACTGTGAGGCAGATGTTAGAATCTCACATTTGGTGACACTGTCAACCAAATGTGAGATTCTAACATCTGCCTCACAGTGAGTCTCTTAGCCAGATACCAATAAGGCATTATGTCAGAAACATTACTGCCAATTGCTGAAAGGTATGTGAGAGGACAAATGTGTTTCTATTCTCCCTGCCTTCCCTTAATTGGTGTCACTCAAGATCAAAGGTCAGGTAACTTTACAAACTAAATGATAAAGTCATAGGTAAGCAATCATTTTACTAAAAGTGCTACATTTTCAGACTTTTAAATAATAACCTTAAAATAATGGATGCACTCCCACCTGTGTCCATAGTTTCAATGCACTGTGATTCAGCTACACGTAAGCAAACAATATCAATATAAAAATCAGAATAATGAGAGGAAAAATAAGTAACATAAGATAGCACTCTCATACAATTCACAATCAGAAAGAGGGTTAATCAGTGTTGAATTCCAGTCCAAATTCAAGTTCCAGGAGCTGCAAGCCAAAAGATTCTGTTTTACATACCTGCTGATTACAATTCTGATGGCAATGGCAGAGAAAACAAAGAAAAAAGAAGCACACGTGAGAGCATATTGCTTTTTAAATCACCTTCCAGAAGATAGCACTTTGAACTGACCTTAGAGTCAAACTAGGAGTTAATTAAATGGAATAAGAATGGAATAATATGTTCTGAAAAACATCCCCATCAGACTTCTATATCAGCTACCATTGTTGACATGTGTAGACAAGATCACATGTGATGTTTTCAGTAACTAATATACTGTATGATCAAAGTTGAATGTGCCATGCAGAGATCCACTTCTCAGAGTTTTGCACGGAAGATTTTGTGCTCAGCCAACCGCGCAAAAAGCCAATTTCTGCACATCTACCACTTTTCATGAATCAAAATATCTTTTGAAAAATTGCACTTTTAGATTGAGACATTTAAATACTGCAATATAAAAATGCAATGTTTTATTGGAAGAAAAGTTTCTGTCCTTAACAGTTACAAAATATTCCCTGATGCCGACCTCTATGGACCAATGATGTTTCCATAGTTTTGGAAATATTATTAAACACGGCCTGCACATATTTGCCTCTGTCTGTACGCTTTGGCCACCTATTACTTATTGAAAACCACTCAAACTGGAAAAAGAATTACACATACTATGCTGAGTGGGTGGATATTTGATATGATGAGTTTTGATAGCATTGATCATCTGCTGAGGGTGGCATAAGATTATGTTTCCAACA